>NC_080472.1:20428627-20797793 GCF_030265055.1 Doryrhamphus excisus | reverse complement strand
AGGTTGGCTTACAATTTTTAATTTTTCGGTACAGCATTCTGGATCCAAGGGAACGCCAACATCCTTAATATTCCAAAAAAAAAAAAAGACAGGGGTGGCCACATCAATAAAATTTTTTAACTGCTATGTCATCTAACATGGAATAGTACCGTAACGCCAAACGTTGGTTTAGTCGTGAAAATGACGGAAATTGTCAGGGGTGCCCAAACTTATGGTACCACACTATACTGTTTTTTTTTATGATAAATAGTCGTCAAACAAGGTTTGCATACAATTTTCCGGTGCAGCATTCTGGATCCAAGGGAACGCCAACATCCTTAATATTAAAAAAAAAAAAAAAAACGACAGGGGTGGCCACCTTTCTGCAGTATTTTTTTTAACTGCTATGTTTGTCAGTTATGTCATCTTACATGGAATAGTACCGTAACTCCAAACAATGGTTTAGTCGTGAAAATGACGGAAATTGTCAGGGGTGCCCAAACTTATGGTACCACACTATGCTGTTTTTTTGTGATAAATAGTCGTCAAACAAGGTTTGCATACAATTTTCAATTTTCCGGTGCAGCATTCTGGATCCAAGAGAACGCCAACATCCTTAATATTCCAAAAAAAAAAAAAAAAAAAAGACAGGGGTGGCCACCTTTCTGCAGCGCTCAATTTTTTTTTTTTTTTAATGATAAATAGTCGTCAAACAAGGTTTGCATACAATTTTCAATTTTCCAGTGCAGCATTCTGGATCCAAGGGAACGTCAACATCCTTAATATTAAAAAAAAAAAAAAAAAAAGACAGGGGTGGCCACCTCAAAAAATTTTTTAACTGCTATGTCATCTAACATGGAATAGTACCGTAACTCCAAACGATGGTTTAGTCGTGACAATGACGGAAATTGTCAGGGGTGCCCAAACTTATGGTACCACACTATGCTGTTTTTTTATGATAAATAGTCGTCAAACAGGGACTGTTTGCGTTCAGTTTTCCGGTGCAGCATTCCGGATCCAAGGGAACGCCAACATTTTGGGATTTGGTCGTACAGCTAGCAGTTTTGGCAGAGCTCTGCGCTCTCTTTTGAAACGTGTCTACAGTTATAAATCTTTATTGGATTGTTCCTTAATATTCCAACCCCCCCCAACCCCCCCAGCTTCTTCAACACAGCTCTTTTTCCATGTGAAGCGCAGCCCCGAGAAGAGTTTTTTTTCCAAGTGTTTGGCCGGCCAAGTGTGAAAGATAATTGGCCACCTCGGACGTTTTAATGGAGCCGCTCTGATGGAGTCATTTGCTCGCACCACTTTGCATTTCATCACTCCCGTCTGTCAATTATACTTGATTTACAAGGTGTCTCGGGGAGAGGCAACGTGAAGCATCAATTTGCGCGCGGGTGATTGCGCCGGGAGTGAGGGGAGATGGCAGGATATATCACTCATTACCACGGCGGAATGTCCTTCAATTATACTCCGTCCTGGTCCAGAGTGAGTCATCGTGGGCATTGGTCCTATCTCAGGTGTTTCGCTTTGGCGTTTTGTCGTGGCTTTCTGGACTACGGTTTCTACTTTGGTACAGGCGGGGGTGATCGCTCGTGAAGTTTATATTTACACAGATGGTTTGCATCCACTCGGAGGGCCTTACAGCACACCCCCACCCCCCCACACACACTTCAACTTTACATGACATAGGGTCTTAAAGTGACAGACATAAAGCAGGCAAGGTGATAACATGCTAATGACCTCTGGAGAAGGTTGGGATAATAAATAAAAGAAGGTACTTACTCTGTAAAAAATGAGCTTGAGGACAATATTTAGTAGTGGTATCTTTTTAATAATGGGGGGGGGGCGACAAAGGGGTCGATGAGTGGCGACTATTTTTTTCTCTGCGTGTTCGCACATCTGCAGCGAATCAGCGCACGGGAACACGTGGAGGCTCCGTGTTGCCCGTGTGCCAAAAGGCGTCCGTTATTTCAGCTAAGCTCGGAATACATAATTGAATATTTCCATGGATTCAGCGTTTACACGGCAGCGATGGATGCTTTAGCGGCTTTTATTATTTGCAGGTGACTTGTATCACTTGGAATTCTCGTGCTGCAATTCAATACCGAGCCCCCTGCCTCGGTTTGGAGCGTTCAAGTCCTTTCCAGGATTATTTCTATTCTGCAAGGAGGTGGCTGTCATTAATTACTTGTGAGAGGAACGATTGCAGTAATTGGTTGCGGGCGAGCAAGTGAGCTGGCCCTGGGTTTGGACTTTTAGGTCATTTTGAGTTAGTATTAATAACAATGGATTAGAAGGCACCCAAAGTACTTGACAGTGAAGTGAACCTCAGTCACAAACTGGTGGTGGTTAACTATATCCGTAAGCACAGCTGCCCTGGGGTAGACTGATGGAAAAATGGCTGACAATTTGCACCTATGGCCTCTCTGACCAACCCCCGAACATTCCAGTCAGTCATTGGTCTGCAGTGGTTGGTCTGCGGTCTTTGGTCTGCGGTCTTTGGTCTGCGGTCATTGGTCTGCGGTCTTTGGTCTGCGGTCATTGGTCTGCAGTCATTGGTCCGCAGTCATTGGTCCGCAGTCATTGGTCCGCAGTCATTGGTCCGCAATCATTGGTCCGCAATCATTGGTTGTCATTCTGCATCATTGGTCTGCAGTCAGTCATTGGTCTGCAGTCAGTCATTGGTCTGCAATAATTGGTCTGCAGTCAGTCATTGGTCGTCAGTCATTGGTCGCCAGTCATTGGTCGCCAGTCATTGGTCGTCAGTCATTGGTCGTCAGTCATTGGTCGTCAGTCATTGGTCGTCAGTCATTGGTCGTCAGTCATTGGTCGCCAGTCATTGGTCGCCAGTCATTGGTCGTCAGTCATTGGTCTGAAATAATTGGTCGTCAGTCATTGGTCGTCAGTCATTGGTCGTCAGTCATTGGTCGTCATTCTGCATCATTGGTCGTCAGTCATTGGTCTGCAGTCATTGGTTGTCATTCTGCATCATTGGTCTGCCGTCATTGGTTGTCATTCTGCATCATTGGTCTGCAGTCATTGGTCTGCAGTCATTGGTTGTCATTCTGCATCATTGTTGTCTGCACGCCT
Source organism: Doryrhamphus excisus (assembly GCF_030265055.1). Lineage (NCBI taxonomy): Eukaryota > Metazoa > Chordata > Actinopteri > Syngnathiformes > Syngnathidae > Doryrhamphus > Doryrhamphus excisus. The sequence goes on along the minus strand of NC_080472.1, from coordinate 20,794,721 downwards.
TTCAAAATAAATGTAACTTTATTCTGTACTGCGTTTAGGACTCCGACCGTTTGCCTTCTGACGCGACAGGAGATGACCGTCAAACAAAACTTTAGGGGCCCTAAGACACAGCAGGTGGACCCCCTGTGAGAGTTCGTAGCGTGTCTGCAGAAGATTGACATGAAACATCATCCAAACACGTCCATCAATACTTCTCCTTCACCTCCCCATTCAAATAGCTTGCACTTTCATTTTTAAAGCTCTTTGGAGTCTCTCAGTGGCCATTTTTCACTCAGACTGACTGTGGGTAGAGATGGGAGGCAGGCCCTGAGACCCTGCCCATTCCTCCCGGGGCCCATAAGCCCCTCGATTTGACTCTAAAGAGGGAATAATGAGCTTCTCCGCTGTTGTCTCCCCCCCCTAAACCTCCATTCACAAGTACTTTCTGGCCCTGCGTTTTACACATACATTCATTTTAAAGGAGTCTGGGATTAGCCCCGCACCCCCGTTACTCCAGAATTCCAATTGGTCCTTTCCGCATCAGTGCTCGTCCTTTGGACTCTCGACAACCCGGGAGTCTTTTATCTCCGAGCGTGAAGTTGCACAGTCACTCATTTGAAGCATTGTGGCTGCTTGTTGGCTGCTCCCATTGAAGTACTACAGTACTAGCTAAGTCCATTGTTTGGCTGGACCTCTACTTTGGCAGTCACATTTGGACCTCACCAAGTGGCTAGCACACTCAGCACATTTTTAAGAGCGGTTTGATTGCTATTAAAAATGGTAAGAATGGACATTTTGACAGTGAAATAGGCCGTGCATCAGCTGATCAAACGTTTTTTAGAACGTAGCTCATGAAAATCGGAAACCCCCCAAAAAACAGAAAAAAATGGAACAAAAAAATATTAAGTAATAAAAAAAAACACCAAAAAAACAATCGGGCGAAAAACATCTGAAATGACTTAAAAGTGTGGAGAAACAATGCAAATAAATAGAAATATAAAAGAAATTCAAACACGTAATACACAACTACAAATAAATGACTAAAAATAATACAAAATGACATAAAAAATAATGAAATTATTGAAAAAAATTACTTGCATAAACAAACTAATAAAATGTTTTAAAATTGTAGAAAGTAACAAAAAAATTAAAATTATAAAATAACAAAAACAGTAAAAAAAAAAAACAAAACAATTGTACGAAATAAACATCTGAAATGACTTAAAAGTGTGGAGAAACAATGCAAATAAAAATATTTAAAAAAAAAACACGTAATACACAACTACAAATAAATGACTAAAAATAATACAAAATGACATAAAAAATAAAGAAATTATTGAAAAAAAATTACTTGCATAAACAAACTAATAAAATGATTTAAAATTGTAGAAAGTAACAAAAAAATTACAATTATAGAATAACAAAAACAGTAAAAAAAAAACAATTGTACGAAATAAACATCTGAAATGACTTAAAAGTGTGGAGAAACAATGCAAATAAAAATATTTTAAAAAAACACGTAATACACAACTACAAATAAAGAAATGACTGTAAAAATAATACAAAATGACATAAAAAATAATGAAATTATTGAAAAAAAATTACTTGCATAAACAAACTAATAAAATGATTTAAAATTGTAGAAAGTAACAAAAAAATTACAATTATAAAATAACAAAAACAGTAAAAAAAACAATTGTATGAAATAAACATCTGAAATTACTTAAAAGTGTGGAGAAACAATGCAAATAAAAATATTTTAAAAAAACACGTAATACACAACTACAAATAAAGAAATGACTGTAAAAATAATACAAAATGACATAAAAAAATAATGAAATTATTGAAAAAAATGACTTGCCTAAAAAAACTAATAAAATGACTTAAAATTGTAGAAAGTAACAAAATAATTACAAATAACAAAAACAGTAAAAACAAACAATTGGACGAAATAAACCCCGCCTTTTGCCCGAAGACAGCTAGGATAGGCTCCAGCATTCCGTGACCCTAGTGAGAATAAGCGGCATACAAAATGGATGGATGGAGTAGTTAATGAGGTGAAAAAAGGTTTTGGGAATGCTTGATGATTCCAAGAGGCGAGTGGGAATGTTGTCCCGGTGGAAAATTTCTAAATATTTGCTTTTTTTTAGGAATCTGGTATCTCCCACATTCTGAAGTTAAACCCTGTCATTCATGGCCACATTTGGGCTGCGGGCTGCCTGTTGAATAGCCCTTCAATGATTCACAACAATGATTATTATGGTTATTGTGATGGAATTGAGTCCGCTTCATTTCCAGGCTCAGTTGGAGCTCATCCAGCTTTATGAATCAGTGTTGCGTTACCGTCAAATTTCCACACATCCTGTAAACGCTTCCCGATCCGCTCATCACCACCGTCATCTTGGACACACAACTCCGTGGGGGGAATGTCCGTTCGGCGAAATGGAGGGAAATGCATCAGCAATGAATACACAACAACCCCCCCCCCCCTCATCCCTTACGTAGTCCAGATGTTTGACTTCTCTTCCCACCGCAATGTGGTTCCACTTTGCCTTATTTATGCACTCATTCCTGCAGCGTGGAAGTGGAAACGGGATGGGCACCGACGGGAATGTGGTGAAGCATCGGTAGAGAGAGATTATCTGGGTGCTGTCTTGTCCGTGACGGGGTTGCCTGACCCCATTGCACCCCCGGAGGCTGACCTGTGACCTCTTGGAAAAGGGATGAAACCTCCCAGCAGTGGTTCTCAACTGGCGGGTCGGGACACAAAAGTGTGTTGCGGACCATTGTGGACAGGTCGCAGACAGCAAGTCACACATGAAATTCAAACACGTAATACACAACTACAAATTAAAAAAAATGACTGTAAAAATAATAATAATAAATAATACAAAATGACATCAAAAATAATGAAATTATTTAAAAAATAACTTGAATAAAAAACAATTCTATAACAAAAAATTAACAATAATAAAATACAAAAAACGGTAAAAAAAACAACAACAATTGGACAAAATAAACATTTGAAATGACTTAAAAGTGTGGAGAAACAATACAAATAAATAAAAATATAAAATAAATTCAAACACATACTACACAACTACAAATAAAAAAATGACTACAAATAATACAAAATGTCATCAAAAATAATGAAATTATTGAAAAAAGTCACATAAAAACTAATAAAATTAGTTAAAATTATAGAAAGTAACAAAAAATTACAAATAATAAATAACAAAAAAAAACAATCAGATGAAAAAACAACATCAAAAATAATGAAATTATTGAAAAAATAACTCAACATAAAAAACTAATAAAATGACTTTAAAAACGGTTAAAAAAACAATTGGACGAAATAAACATTTAAAATGACTTAAGTGTGGCGAATCAATACAACTAAATAAAAATATCAAACACGTAATTAATACAAACTACAAATAAAGAAATGACATAAAAAATAATGAAATTATTGAAAAAAAATCTTGCATAAAAAACAAATAAAATGACTTGAAATTATAGAAAGCAACAAAAAATGACAAATAATAAAATAACAAAAAAACAATTGAACAAAAAACATTTGAAATGACTTAAAAGTGTGGAGAAACAATGCAAATAAATAAAAATATGAAAGAAATTGAAACACGTAATACACAACTACAAATAAAGAAATGACTGTAAAAATAATACAAAATTTCATAAAAAATAATGAAATTATTGAAAAAAATTACTTGCATAAAAAACTAATAAAATGACTTAAAATGATAGAAAGTAACAAAAAATGACAAATAATAAAATAACTTTTGGACGTGTGTGCTATTAGTAGCTGTTAGTACAAATTAATATACTTTAATAAAATACGATAAAAATGGCCACATTTCACACGTAGCTGCAAATGCTGATTAATCATGATTAATTAATTTGATTGACAGCCCTGGTATTAAAACCTTGTTATACGTCTACAACAAATGACCCGATCGCTTCTGCATGTTTCCAGCCCATTTATCTGCGGCGTGGACCCCCCCCCCCCCCGGTGGGAATAAAACACGGAATAAATTAGCTGTGAAACTTCCACACGCCTCAAACGTGCTGAAGACTTTTGTCGAGTTTTTCCCCGTCATAACCGCTTACCCAGATGTTCCCCCAGGTAGATGTTTGATGACCACATGCTGCCTGCCGGGCCCATGATGATGTATGAGGTGACACCCCCCCCCCGTCACCCCTTCCTCGCAGCCACGACGTACGTGTGATGGGAAAAAGTCCAGACTTGCACGATTATCTCTCCGACCCTCCCATCCTGCCCTGTCAGTAATAGTCACCCGTTTTGTTTTCCAAATTCCGCCCCCTCGCTTGTCGTAATCGGACCCCCGGATACTTCCTGGTTTGCATACCTGCGTCAGGGCCAATCACTCAACGTCTTTAGCACTAAAGTCAGAACTTTGCTACCGTTCTTCCTGTGCTCCGAGCTTCCTGGCTCTTTTGCTGACGAAGAGGCTGCCGCGTGACCCGTCCTAACCTGGGATGGTCGGGTTGGCGAGTGCAAAGCGAGCAGGAAGTGGCAGAAAGGAAGTGGACGCTGGGGTGTACCTTGAACTTGTCGAGGCGTCATCGGGTATGATATAAGCTCCGGGTGCTTTTCCAGTTGAGGAGGTGAAAGGTGGAAGTACAGGGTGGGAACCTTTATGATTTTTTTTTTTTTTCTCAAAAATAAACACCGCCGCCCGCGGTACCGGGTCCACGGGCGTTGCGTAACAGTAGAAATGAAATATAAATATATACATTTCATTTAGTAATAATATGCAATACTAAAAGTTGGCCAGTTAGCTACCTTGTCCACATAAACGGGGTGTCTCGTGTGCCCCCCCCCCCCCCCCCCCCCCCTCCTATTTTTACCAGCAGGCGCTGAAAGCCTCTGGAAGCCGCCCGTCAATAGGCATCTCATTCCTGCGCCAGCGGCGTGTCACCATTTATTAAGTCGTCATTACTCAGACCGCGACTCAAATAGATGGGGCGAGGATAGGGCGGGCGGTTGCCGCGCTCCCTAAAGGGCGCCCCCCCCCCACCCCACCCCCAAAGGCGTGTTTCGGCAGATCGATGCAGGTAGCCGGGGCAGCCATTAGCCGAGCTAATGCAGACAAATGGTGGTGTTGGGGGGGGGCCGGGGGGGGGGGGCAAAGAGGTGGATGGATAGAGAGGACACTTTCACGTCTGTCTGCACGTCTTGTTGTTTTGGGTAAACATCCAAAAAGGCTATTTGGGCTAAAAGGGCGATGAGATGTGGGCGTGTTGATTGACGCGCTGATGGAAAACCGACGACCAAAACACTCGCCGAGGGGTCACTTTGTTCGGTTGCGCTTCCTTGCGCCGGAATCCAACATGGCCGTTGCTGGGACACGACGGGATCCTTATCTGAGGTCCTCCTCGCGGCGTGCCAGTTGACACATCAGCGCCCGTGTTTATCCAAGCTTTTATCAACTCGACACCGACACTCACCCCGGAGGAAGCGGCACACCACAGAAAGCCACCTGCGGGTACAACTGGGGGGTGTTGGTTGACTCGGGGAGGGGGTGGGGGGGGGGGTCGGTTCCACCGCCTCCCCCTCCTCCGTTGCTAATGTGAATGACTTTCCCAGAGACTCCAGGGGTTGACCACCTATTGGTAACAGCTTTCTGGGGGCGAGTGGGGGGGGGGGGGTAAACATACACAAATGACGGTGGGACGTAGAACGTAAGCACGGGGCGCTATGATAACCAAAATAAAACACTATTATCTACAGCTTTAAAATGTAGAATGTAAAAAAATACAAGCAGTTGATGTTTGCTAAATAAACTAAATAAATTAAACTATATTAGGAAAGCAGGAAGTGAACAAAAAAAAAAATTAAGTAAAAAAAATATTAGGAAAGCAGGAAGTGAACAAAAAATAATTCAAAAAAATTATAAAATAAAAAAAAAATTAAACTATATTAGGTAAGCAGGAAGTGAACAAATTTTTTTTTTTAAAGTAAAAAAAAGATAATGTTAGGAAAGCAGGAAGTGAGCGAAATATATATATAGGAAGTTAACAAAAAATAATTTAAAAAGTTAAAAAAAAAAATACATTATTTTTTAAAAAGTAAAAAAAATAAACTATATTAGGAAAGCAGGAAGTGAGCGAAAAATATACATATTTTTAAAAAGTAAAAAATCAAAAATAATAAACTATATTAGGAAAGCAGGAAGTGAACGAAAAAAAACAATTTAAGTAAAAAAAAATTAGGAAAGCAGGAAGTGAACAAAAAATAATTTAAAAAAATAAATAAAAATAAATAAAAATTAAACTATATTAGGAAAGCAGGAAGTGAACAAAAAAATATATATATTTTTAAAAAGTTAAAAAAAAACTTTAACGATATTAAGAAAGCAGGAAGTGAACAAATGTAACAGTTACTGATTGTAAAAGTACCAGATGGAGGGGTAGGATTTAATAAGCTTTGCTTCTTCCTACTCCTTTTGGACATGTGGAACTGTGAACTGATTATGGGATGCATTCAATTGTAATCTGATGTTCAAACGAAATTAAACCATTAAACCATTGTGTTAAATTATATTTCTATAAATTCTGTTATAATATGCCATTACATTACATTCTAATATTTTTTTAAAGCATAAAAAAGCTTTTTTTGACTTTCTGGATTAGGGTTTTAACATTGTTAGAGTCCTACAGACGTAATATAACACCCCAACAGTCATTTTTACACTCCTGTTATTCTTGTATTGGAATCATGTAGACATCAAATAATAAGAATAGGTTGGTGACAAATGACTGCTGTTATATTATTATTATATGATTATATTATAATCGACTTCCCGCATCGCTAAAAATAAAATCCCTTCAAGGAATTCTCATCTCCGAATGAAAACAAACATTCCGAGCATGTAATGACACAAAAACGCAGGCGGATGAGACAACAGTACTCGTGTTGGTGTTTCATGGTCGCTGTCAAGTTATCCCGCCCCCATGGCTCTCTCTCCTATCTCTCGCTCAGCCGCCCCCCCGCCCCCCACCCCCCGTCCTCCAGTCCTCGCTCGCTCCCTCTCTCTCTCTCCGGCAGTCTGCCGGAGCTCCACACGAGGATTAGAGGCTTGCTGTGGTGTCAGACAGAAGACGGAACCACACACACGTCTCCAGAAGATTAGATGGTCGCGGCGGACACATTTGCTCGTTCATCTCGTCTCCACGCGGCCTCCACCTGATTGCCGAGATCTTACCTGAGACGTAAACCACAGGGACTACCTCCTGGACCTCCACACGGGGAGCCATGTGAGCTGCACCCCACTTCCCCAACACTCTCCGCCGGATCCCTCCCCGTCCCTACATCATCCACCTTCTGGACTCCCGTAGAGGGAGACCCCTCGGAGACACCGCTTTTCGGGGTGAACCGGTTGGGGTGTGAGTGGCGCCCTGGTCTGGAGGCCCGCCGGCAGCACCCCAGCACCATGGATTACCTGTTCAGCTTTGTGGTGCTGCTGTGCGGGGCAGCGCAACCGGGGGCGGGACTGGAGCCCAGGCACAACGTCCCCAGGCTCAAGCTGTCATATAAGGGTAAGCCCGTTCTGTGTTCAACTCCCCGTCGGCTCGTCTCGTCTCGTCTCGTCTCGGCGGGTCTCGTGTTGACTTTTGAATTCCTTTAATTTCGGCTATTGCTTCCAAAAAGCATCTTCCCTCAACTTGTTACTTTGCCTCCGGCTCGGAATTTCATGTAACGTATATCCAGATTGGTTCCATATGCCGAGGAAAAAGGGTCCATGTATATTTTGGCCCCCGTTCCTGTGCAGTTCCTGTTAAGTGGCGTGGACAGCGTCTTGTTTTAATGGCTGCTGTCCCAAAAATTTGGAAAAGCGTGGAGGTGCGGCTTCACGCGGTTTTTCCTTGAAGGTGGATCCAAAATGGAGCCGGACTTGGATGTTCTTTTTGGATGTTGAACGGTGCATGCGTTTATTGTGGAATTACACGGAATTACATGTCATTCCGTGCTCGCTGTGTTATTTTGAGGGGGAGACGACCGAGCGCCGCCTCTTCCTGCACGCCAGGTTCCGCCCCCCTCCAACTTTTACCACCTCACTCTGAATAATAATAATAACATTTTCGGCATACTTTTGGAGCGGCTCGGAAGGATTCTGTTGTGGTTCTCGGCCTAAAAAACGTGATCAGAGGTACCCGCCTGTGGACTGTGATCTTTTTTTAGTCTGGCACTCTCTCTCTCTCTCTCTCTCGTAAAAATCTTTCCCTCGGAAAATTTATGATCAATCGCCGGCAATTTGCAACAGACAACAGGACTTTGCGGTGGAAGGACTCCCTGGCTCTATTTTCGAAAATCCAGTGTTGAGGGCGAATGTGATGTTTGCCACTCTAATTGGCGTTCTATCTTGGGACGACTTCTTTTCTTCAACTTATATTTAGCGGCCGGGCTATATGACATGTTTCATCATTCCGACGTTGTAATTTTGAGACGATTTGTTTTTCCTTTATCACCGTTTTTTGTCGTCGACTCACATTTGGTGCTCTTTTGACCCATGAAGCGGCTTTTATAGATTGTCTGGTGGCGCAAAATTAAACTATTAGGAAAGCTGGAAGTGAACAAAAAATATGTATATTTTTTTAAAGTAAAAAAAACTAAACTATATTAGGAAAGCAGGAAGTGAACAAAAAATAATTAAAAAAAGTAAAAAAAATAAATTAAAAAAAATATTGTTTAAAAAGTAAAAAAAAATTAAACTATATTAGGAAAGCAGGAAGTGAGCGAAAAATATATATATTTTTAAAAAGTAAAAAAAACAAAAATAATAAACTATAATAGGAAAGCAGGACGTGAACGAAAAAAAACAATTTAAGTAAAAAAAATATTAGGAAAGCAGGAAGTGAACGAAAAATAAGTAAAAAAAGTAAAAAAAATAAATTAAAAAAATATTGTTTAAAAAGTAAAAAAAAATTAAACTATATTAGGAAAGCAGGAAGTGAGCGAAAAATATATATATTTTTAAAAAGTAAAAAAAAACAAAAATAATAAACTATAATAGGAAAGCAGGACGTGAACGAAAAAAAACAATTTAAGTAAAAAAAATATTAGGAAAGCAGGGAGTGAACGAAAAATAAGTAAAAAAAATATAGTTTAATTTAATTTTTTCCATTTTTTATTATTTTTCATTCACTTCCTGCTTTTCTAATATTTTTTACTTAAATTTTTTTTCATTAATATATATTTTTTTTCGTTAATATAGTTTAATTTTTTTCTATTTTTATTTATTAGGAAAGCAGGAAGTGAACAAAAATTTATTTGAAAAAAGTAAAAAATAAATAAATTAAACTATATTAGGACAGCAGGAAGTGAGAAATTATTTTTTTTTAAAGTAAAAAAAAATAATTAAACGATATTAGGAAAGCAGGAAGTGAACAAAAAAATATATCTATATTTTTAAAAAGTTAAAAAAAAAACTTTAACAATATTAAGAAAGCAGGAAGTGAACAAATGTAACAGTTACTGATTGTAAAAGTACCAGATGGAGGGGTAGGATTTAATAAGCTTTGCTTCTTCCTACTCCTTTTGGACATGTGGAACTGTGAACTGATTATGGGATGCATTCAATTGTAATCTGATGCATGTTCAAATGAAATTCAACCATTATTACCATTACCATTAATTGGCGTTCTATCTCGGGACGACTTCTTTTCTTCAACTTATATTTAGCGGCCGGCTATATGATATGTTTCATCATTCCGACGTTGTAATTTTTAGACGATTTGTTTTTCCTTTATCACCGTTTTTGTCGTCGACTCGCACTTGGCGTTCTTTCGACCCAGGAAGCGTCAGCTTTTATAGATTGTCTGGTGGCGCAAAGTGGGGGGTCGGGGGCCAGCCGAAGCCGTGTTTACACGACTTCCACTGCGAAGGGGAAGGATGCTGATAGTGTCCAGATGAGGACTCTGCAGGAGGCGTTTCCACGGCAACCGGCTGTATGTATGTGCGTGCGACTCGTGGTGATGACGCATGCGGCGAATAAATCTGCCGGGGACTTACCTGATCCGAGTCCCCCCCGCCCCCCCTGGGTGCCATCGTGTCATCTCGCGCTGAGGCCGGCCTGGAAGCGCCGCTAGGGTGGGTGGTGGGGGGGTGGGGGTGGGGGGGTGTCATCCTTCTTCCAGCCATCTGTGTGAAGAATGGCATTCCCATGTGTCAGCCTCTTCACTTTTAAGGCCATGACAGCCCGCGGAAAAAAAACAAAACGTCAGCCTGTATCTGCATTAAGTGCATGAGTGACGAATAAAAGAACGAGGTCTTTTGTTTGTATGTGACGGGACTCGACGCTCCCGACAGGATTGCTACAAAAAAAAAAAATAATAATGTGTCGCCGATTGCTGGAACGTGGCGTCTCAGGACCCACAGGTGTCTCGATGTGCCCGCCACGGGATGATGGCGGCAGGAGGGAACTGGCAGGAAGACGGCCGCAGACGGAAGAGAGGCTGGCCGTGGAGTGAGGTGTCACTCATCTCCTCTCCCAGCATAGTAATTAAGTCAAATAAACGACTAGGCGGAATCCTCCGGGGGGGCGTACGACTGCGGGGGGGGGGGTAGACAGTCAAACAAACGGCGAGCCAGAGTCTTCCACGACCGCACGAGTGCTGAGTGAAGCGTTTGGCGTGGAAGACGGAAACAACCTGGGATTTTGGAACTGTCAAATAAACGCACGCGAAGAAGCAATCTCCGCAAAGGAGCGCTGATGACAGACTTCCCGGGGGGGGGGGGGGGGGGGGGCGGGGACCAAGTCGGAGACCAAGTCCTCCATGCCGGCGTGGAAAGGACATAAGAGGGAGTGCATGAGCGGCCAGTTGGAGAGATAAAATGTGTCCTCGCGGGACAGCTGGCGCGGCAAGTGCAGAGTGAATGATTTCCCAGAGTGTGTCACTTGGGGGGGGGGGCGGAAGAGGGGGGGCGCAAATGCTCCATAACTTCATGGAGGCACAAGGATGATGGCAGGAGTTAATGATTTTCTCCTTTGGAGGCAGAGTACAGTGAAAGCCAAGTCCAAGCCAAGTCGTTCGAAGAAAAAGTAACGTTCCCTTCCATGATGTCAACGTTTGGGGAAACATCCGTGCTAATCCATGCTAGCTGACAAAAAAGACCAAAAAGTATTCCCGGGATATTAATCCTAGTGAGTTGCATGTGTCAACAACGGGAATTCCTGTCTGGTGGTGGAAGTCAACTCTTGTGCTAACTTTGCCAACCGAGGGAACTTCACTCAGTTTCTACCCTTGTGGTCTAATACGGGAAATACGCCCCCCCCCCCCCATCCCAAGATGGCGGCATTGGTGATTTAGCATTAATTTAGGTGTCACCAGACGCTATCCTATCCACACTGAAATCTTTTCGGGTCCATGGTTTCATCCTGTAAAGTATTTTGGGAAAATGGAGTACACTCTCATGAGGTCTCACTCCGTTCATGCCGTTGTTCCATGGAGTGAACCCACTTCCTGCTTGTCTGTATGCAGGAGATGAGGAAAACAGACTCGGATGCATTATGGTGCCCACAAGACATCGTGTGAATCCCTAACATTGGATTTTTGATGAACCTCCAAAACTTTTTTTTTGCAGTTTCCAAATTTGTTAAAAATATATAAATACATAAGTAAAATACATATTCTACTTTTAGAATGTATCTCAATTGTTCTTATGTTTCCCTCATAAAATTGCTTAGATTTCATTGTTTCTCAGAGAGTTTAAAATTCTGAGGAAGCCATTATAGTAGGATGGAGTTGAAATATTAAAGAACAATATGCTAAATGTATGAATATTATTAGAAACAACAAAAAAATTGAAAGTTGAAATTATATATAAAATTATATATAAATTATATTTTATATATAAATTATATAGAAGAATTATAATTTTATGAGAATAAAGTCAAAATACTATGGGAAAATATTACAAGAGTACAATTGTAATATTATTATTATATTATTGTAATATTATTATAATATATAGAAAAATAATGCTATTAAAATGTTATTTTTTAAAAGTCCAAATACTATGAGAAACAAAACAAAAATCGGGGGGGGGGGCTATAATATGAGAATACAGTTAGAAAATAAAAGGTTTAAAAGAAAAAAAGTTGAGAATGACGTTAAAATATTAATAGAATATTTTTAATAATAATATGAGGGAAAATAATGTAATGTAATTTTAGTGGCAATATTACAGAAAAAAAATTATGTTTTAAAGTTGTGATATGAGAACAAAAACAAAATAAAGAAAAATATGTTGGGCCAAAAGTGATAACATTAATGGAATAAAGAAAAAAGAAAATATGAAAATTATTTATGAATAAAGCTGAAATATTTGGAAAATATAAAAATAGAAGCTTTGTTGCCGTTTTTTACAGAAAGTAGCCTGACTTAATTGGCGGCTGTTTGATGGTAAACTATGTAACACATGGTGATAGTGTAGCGTAGCATTCTGGTCACGAGGGCGGCACCTCTCATTCAGTGTGGAAGTGGTATGTTTTTGGCTTCTGAATAAATTCGTAGCTAACTGGTTAGCTCGTCAGCTAGGTCCCGGCAGCATAAGAGTTTTGGCAATGTGATGTAAACAAAGAATAATGGGAATGAAAAGGTGAATATAGGGGTGTTATGTCGTTCCCACGGGGCTTGAATAATGTTTAAAAACTGGATTTTGAAAGTCATAAACGGGTTTTTTGTGCTCTTAACTGAATCTATATGTCAGAAATTCAGTTATTGCGATCATGTGTGGAACCAATAAGTTTTTTTTTAGCATATCTTTGCAAAATATCCCTTTTTACCTGTGTGGCTCTCGCTGTGTAAAGTTTGGACTCCGGCTCTTATGCACAATGCATGGCTCCCACGGAATAATGCATTCCTGAAGGGAATACCTGCAGAAGCCTCTCCTCCAGGAGGAATCTAAAGGTCGGAGCGTGACCCCCTGGCCCATCCCCGGCTCCACACTCCAACACTTGAGCAACCTGATGATTGCTGGTGTAATTATGGCGTCCGCTGCGCCGCCACGTGATGGGCGTCCTCGCATGGGCGTTGACCGTGAAGTGAAGAAGGCCCGGAATCCGTACGAGCCCGACACGGCTCCTAAATAGAGACTGGGTGTTGAACCGCATCGACTGCAGTCTGGGCCCCATAATAAGCCCCGCCTGTCTACGGTGGATGTCGGTGAGACGCTGGCTAATCGGCAAGGCAGCATCTCATCCCGGTGTCGTCCAACCACCCCCGGCTGACGGCCGAACGGGGAATAATTACAAGGTGTTCTCCTCAATCGCCAGCTTGGGAGACGCCGTCCCCCCCCCGGTGTTACTCCGCCCCCCCCCACCTCCGCGCGGAGAAACCGCGGTAGCGCCCCGACTATAAGTAGGATGTTTGGATTCTCACGCTGTTCATGGCTTGGCTGTCATTTGGCCGCCCGCTTCCGCATTCCCCGACCCCGCAGCCACCATGTTTTGCCGCGGCTTTGTTGTTTTTTTTTTTTTTTTCTTGGACGCGGCCGTGTGTTCAACCCAAATGGACCACATATTCTGACTGTGACTCACACGCATGTGTTTGGCCGCCGTGTGCAGACGCCCGGCGTGCCACGCATTCTACCGGAGCCTGCTGGCGCTCGGCAGCCGGCGATGGTCGACCTTTAATTCGTACTCACGCCGTCATGGAGTCACAATACGCTAGCACCGTTGGGAATTAGCGTAGAAAAGGTACTAAAATAATAGACGTCACGTTCTTTTTCACATTTTAAGGATGCAGACAAAAAAAGGGGAAAAGTCCAACAAAAAAAGCAACATAATTTGTAATTTTCTAATCATATTAGTCGATCTTAAAAATAAATAAATAATACTAGACAGAAACCAAAAAAACCCAAAATGATAAATGGTAATCATCATTAAAAAAAAAAATTATATATATATATATATATATATATATATATATATATATATATATATATATTTAAATTTTAATAAACAAGAATATTTAAAAAATCAATCAGTACAAATATTTAAAAAAATAATCAATCAACAAAACACCAACGTTGGCACACCTCACATCACTTATGATAAATAAAAAAAAATATATTTTTTATATATTTTAATATATTTTAAAATTAAATATATATATATATTTATATTATTTTAATAAACGAGAACATTTAAAAATTCAATCAATCAACAAAACACCAACTTTGGAACACCTCACATCATTTATGATAAATAAAAAAAATATATTTTTTATATATTTTAATATATTTTTAAATTAAAAATATATATATATATATTTATATTATTTTAATAAACGAGAACATTTAAAAATTCAATCAATCAACAAAACACCAACTTTGGAACACCTCATCATTTATGATAAAAAAAAATATATATATTAATTTTAATAAACAAGAACATTTAAAAAATCAATCAGTAAAAATGTACAAAAAAAATTAATCAACAAAACACCAACTCACATAATTTATGATTAAAAAAAATTATATTTATATATGTATTTATTAATTTTAATAAGAAGAACATTTAAAAAATTAGTACAAATATTTTAAAAAATACACCACAATCAGAAACCCTCCTTACATAATTTCTGTTTTATTAGAAATCATTTCATAAAAGAAAAATACTAATAGATAAATATAAATACCAATATAAATAAATCACCAAATTGTAATCAGTAATAAAATAAATAAACAATAAATAACCAATACGCCAAATTAGGGACGCCTCATTTAATTTCTGATCAATTGAAAATAAAAGATAAATAAAATAAATGAAATATTAAGGAGACCTCTGACATTATAGAAATATTACGTATGCGATATGTTTGATGCCCTTTTCACATCCACTAAACCGTCTCCATGGCAACGGTAGCGCCCCGGGACAGGGCACACGTGTGTGCTCTCCGTGAACTTGTCCTGTTATTATATCTACTGTACTTTGTAATGGGTGTGTAAAGCTGACTTTAGGGCTGCTATTTCTTGTCTGGAGGGCTCTAATGATGTTGCAATAATGTCAACTGGTTTTTGGTGCTCCAACTATGGAAGTATTAGATTTAGGAACCAGGAAGTTCATTGGTGGCCAGAAATGAGGAAGTACTGTAATATAGTATCATTGCTGCCCCCCCCCCCGCCCCGCCCCCCCCAACACAGCTGTTTGTTCTAGTCTGTTGGGAAAAGGTTGTCGTTCCCATCAGCAGTTGGGATGTGAGCTTCGGTTTTCTTAGCACAAACAAAGCGATGCCCACCCTAAGACACGCTGGACCGCCCGCCCGGTCGCCCGCCCGCCCGCCCGCCCGCCCGTCCGGTCACCCACCCGGACATGCATGCAAGCCGGCAGGGGGGCTGCAAGCATCTGTGTTTGCCGTGTGTGGCTTGGGTTACAGGAGGGTGCAGATTGCTGAACCCCGCCTACGGGCGGGTGCCCCACCTGCTAAGTCTCGTCAGTGGCGTGCCCGGCCACAGAGAAGGGCGTTCAATCGGAGCAGAATCGGGTTACAAATTAGCAGAAGACGCACTGATAGACAGCAGACGGACACATGGCACCGGCAGGAATAATCATATTCCTTTGGACACTTCATTAGGTACACCCACGCCGCCAATGTGGGACTTTGTGACGTGACGCTGTACGACGTCATCGCCCATACAAATATTCCGTCAAAGAAGACAAAAAACATTTTATGATTTAATCAAGTTGGAACACTCAAATAAAAATTTTGATATTTTTTATTTTAACTAACATGAATTAAAAGACAAAAAACTGCATTTTATGATTTAATCCAAGTTGTAACACTCAAAAGAAGAAAAAAAAAATATTTTAAGTAACATTCATAAAAAGACAAAAAAACAGCATTTTATTATTTAATCTAGTTGTAACACTGAAAGAATAATTTTAATATTTTTTTATTTTAACTAACATGAATTAAAAGACAAAAAAACAGCATTTTATGATTTAATCAATTTGTGACACTCAAAACATTTTTTAAATATTTTTAATTTTAACTAACATGAATTAAAAGACAAAAAAAACAGCATTTTATGATTTAATCAAGTTGGAACACTCAAAAGAAGAAAAAAAATATATTTAAAGTAACATTCATAAAAAGACAAAAAACTGCATTTTATTATTTAATCAAGTTGTAACACTGAAAGAATAATTTTAATATTTTTTATTTTAACTAACATGAATTAAAAGACAAAAAACAGCATTTTATGATTTAATGAAGTTGTAACACTCAAAAGAAAAAAAATAATATTTTTATTTTAACTAACATGAATTAAAAGACAAAAAACAGCATTTTATGATTTAATCAATTTGTGACACTCAAAACATTTTTTTTAATATTTTTAATTTTAACTAACATGAATTAAAAGACACAGCATTTTATGATTTAATGAAGTTGTAACACAGAAATAAAAATTTTAATATTTTTTATTTTAACTAACATGAATTAAAAGACAAAAAACAGCATTTTATGATTTAATCAAGTTGTAACACTCAAAGAAAAATTTTAATATTTTTTATTTTAACTAACATGAATTAAATAAATGTAATAAATGAACATGAATAATAATAAATAAAATTCTAATATATTTTTGTATGTAAATGATGCCAAAAATGACGAATACGAAAGAAGCAAGCGAGGAGAGAAAAGACCACAATAATTAAAAAAAAAAACGTCCCAGATGACGAGAGGCGGTCCCGAGACTGTTAGCCGCTGTGATGCTAGCAAAGCAGGATGTCGTGGTGGATCAGGTGTACCTAATATTGTGGCCAGTCTGTGTCAAAGAGCAATTTGCAAAAAAAATGGCCGTCTGAAGTCCCTACGCTACGTGTGTGTGTGTGGTCTCAGGAAGCCGTCCGCCATGATTGTCGGCCATTACTTTGCACTCTGATCCTCAGCGTCCGTTCGTCTTCGCCGCAGCGTGGATTTGCATACCAACGCGTCCCCGTGCGTGCGTACGTGCGCTCCCATGAAACCAGAAGCAGGGAGAGCGCTTGTTAGCAAGAACATCGGCGGTGCGCCTGTGTGGGCTCCCTGCGGCAGGCGCCATCGGCCTCGAGCCGTCTGCGGTCGCCGTGCCGGGGGAAGTCGCTGGCTGCGGTCCCGCCGTGCAGTGGCGGGAGGAGACGCACGCTAATCAGATGCTTCCCGAGGCCGCCACGTGCTCTCGGGATTGTCATGGAGTCTTCGTTCCTCGTTCCTCGTTCCTCGCTCCTCGCTCCTCGCTCCTCGTTCCTCATTCCTCGTTCCTCATTCCTCATTCCTGCGTCGGACAACTTGTGTTTGATGCGCCAAAGCGTGCGGATCGTCAACGTGGTTTCATTCCCAGACCAGGAGGTCTTCTTCTGCTTCTTCCTACTCCTCTTCGGAATCGTTGTGATACATGAAGAATAATTCCGTCAAAGAAAATACATTTTCATAAATACAAATTCTTAACAAATAAATAAGCAAATACACTAAATTCAATTCCATCGTACAAAAGAAAAGAAAAATAAATCAATAAAAAGGAGATTTTAATTTTAAATTAAATTATGATTTTAAAAGAAAATCATAATCAATAAAAAAATAAAATAAAATAAAAAATTCAAATTAGGGACACCTCTCCACCACGTAACTTATAAATATAAATAAATATAAATAATATACATATAAATAAATATACATAAAATAAATCATATTTGCTAGATTATCATCCAATATTATTGTATGAGTAACATAAAATTAATAATATATTTGCCACGATATTATCCAATATTATCGTATCAGTTACATAAAATTAATAATATATTTGCCACAATATTATCCAATATTATCATATCAGTTACATAAAATTAATAATATATTTGCCACAATATTATCCAATATTATCATATCAGTTACATAAAATACATCATATATTTGTTAGAATATCATCCAATATTATCGTATGAGGTACATAAAATTAGTAACATATTTGCTAGAATATCATCCAATAATTATTATTATTATTATATGAGTTACATAAAATTAATAATATATTAGAATATCATCCAATATTATCGTATGAGTTACATAAAATAAATCATATTTGCCACAATATCATCCAATATTATCGTATGAGTTACATAAAATTAATAATATATTTGCTTGAATATTATCCAATATTATCGTATATGTTACATAAAATGAATCATATATTTGCTAGGATATCATCCAATATTATCGTATGAGGTACATAAAATTAATATATTTGCTTGAATATTATCCAATATTATTGTATATGTTACATAAAATTAATAATATATTTGCTAGGATATCATCCAATATTATCGTATGAGGTACATAAATTAATAATATATTTGACACAATATCATCCAATATTATTGTACGAGTTACATAAAATTAATAATATTTGCTAGAATATCATCCAATATTATTGTATGAGTTACCATAACATTGTTATGCTAACATCCTTAGCATAACGAACATTACCATCCTCGTGTGTGAAAAGCGTTTCCTGTCTAATTGTGCCAAACCGAGTGAACGACTCTCGTATCGTTTAGATTGGATCATCGTTTTTGTGCAAATCTCACTCGGGGTGAACTTTGACCTCCCCTCCGAGGGGCCTGCATGAACGATACGTGGCGAGGGGAGAGCGGAGCGTCTCGGCCGAGTGAGGCGGATGGTGACATGGTGATATGTCATACATGTATTCACATGTATGACATATGTATGTACATGTACATATGTACACGTACATGAACGTAGCTATTGTTTTACACGTGGCGACGCCGTGTGGCAAGGAGACGAGAGCAAAGTGGCGTGTTTCTCCTTGGCACCTGGTTGTGTTGTTCAGGCGGTCGCCGTGGCAACCAGCCCACACCTGCTACTGTGCTCACAGAGGCGGGAGGAGGAGAAGGAGAGAAGAAGAGAAGAAGAGAAGAAAGCCCCGAGAGGGAGGAGAACTTTGGTTATCCCTGAGCTTAGGATAATATTTGAACGTTTTGTGGAGCACGCCGCGCACATTTTCCACGGCTTTTCTTTGACACCTGTGTTCTGTGGCCGAATGGGGGGAAAAAAAAAACACTACGCGGCGCCACACACGGAGAAGAAAGAAAGGGAAGGGCGGGGCTGGAGGTGAAAGACGGGAGGAGTGGAGGGGTGGAGGAGTGGACTCGCCAAAGAAAACGTAGAAAAGGTGCACAGCTTTGCTTTTCTAAAGCTCAGATCACGCCTGACAGACGCCTTTTTCCCTCACGCCCTTTGACCTCCGTGGCTGGGATGAACCAGACTAGATATTTTATGGATATGCTAAGAAATTATTTTTTTATTTTTTCTTATTTTTCTATCTTTTCTCAATATTTGTGACTTTTTTTTCCAACCAAATTTTTCAAAAAAAATTACAACTTTATTTTGGTTTCAACTTTATGTCACCAAAATATTATTTCATAATATTTTGACTTTATTCTCATACATTTTTTTTGTTTCTGCTGTTTTTCCAACTTTATTTTTGTAATTCTGACTGACCAAATTTATAACTTTATTCAGTTTTTTTTGCTGTTGCTCCTCCTAATATTATGACTTAACATAAAACATAATGCCAAAACATTATTTCTTCTTATTATTATTTATTTTTAACTTTATTATTATTTATTTATAACTTATTCAAATCTGTGCCACTAAATTGAATCCAAATATTTTTTTTCTCAAAAGACAAGATTTTTCCAACCAAATTTTTTCCCAAAAATTACAACTTTATTTTGGTTTCAAGTGTATGCCACCAAATTATTATTTCATAATATTTTGACTTTATTCCCATACATTTTTTTTTGTTTCTGCTGTTTTTCCAACTTTTATTTTTGTAATTCTGACTGACCAAATGTATAACTTGCTTCTCCTAATATTATGACTTAACATAAAACATAATACCAAAACATTATTTCTTATTATTATAATTTATTTATAACTTTATTATTATTTATTTATAACTTATGAATTCAAATCTGTGCCGCTAAATTGAATCCAAATATTTTTTTTCTCAAAAGACAAGATTTTTCCAACCAAATTTTTTCCCAAAAATTACAACTTTATTTTGGTTTCAACTGTATGCCACCAAAATATTATTTCATAATATTTTGACTTTATTCCCTACATTTTTTTTGTTTCTGCTGTTTTTCCAACTTTTATTTTTGTAATTCTGACTGACCAAATGTATAACTTGCTTCTCCTAATATTATGACTTAACATAAAACATAATACCAAAACATTATTTCTTATTATTATTATTTATTTTTAACTTTATTATTATTTATTTATAACTTATGAATTCAAATCTGTGCCGCTAAATTGAATCCAAATATTTTTTCTCAAAAGACAAGATTTTTCCAACCAAATTTTTTCCCCAAAAATTACAACTTTATTTTGGTTTCAACTGTATGCCACCAAAATATTATTTCATAATATTTTGACTTTATTCTCATACATTTTTTTTGTTTCTGCGGTTTTTCCAACTTTATTCTTGTAATTCTAACTTTATTTGCTCCAACCAAATTTACAACTTTATTCAGGTTTTTTTTTTGCTGTTTCTCCAAATATTATACCTTCTTTATAAATATTATAATATTATTTGTAGATATTATAATTTCTTTATTATTTCAACTCTGTGCCGCTAATATGACTCCAAATATTTCTTCTCAAAAGACGAGACCTTTTTCTGCAACCTAATTTCTCCAAAATGTCAACGTGGTTTGTTTTCTTTCTATATCATATATATATATATATATATTCTATATATATTCTATATATATATATATATATATATATATATATATATATATATATTCTATATATATATATATATTATTCTATATATAATAATACGACTTAAACAAAAAAACATCTTCATGCCAATACAATGAACTCATATTTTCCTGGTATTATTTTCTTCATCATATTATGACTTTTAGTTTAAAAAATACTAATAAAATAAAAATTAAAAGTAAATAAATAAAGTAAAAAAAAAAAGTAAAAATACTGCAGATTTCAAAATTTTTGCTCAAATTTTTGTTTTTTTGTTAAATCATATTTTGGCCAATAAACTGGCCCCCAGCCCCCGGTCCCTGGCTCCCGTGTAGCGTATTCATGCAGCTGTAGACGCCACTATACTGGATGTGACATGGAAGGTGTTCCATTAGCCAGATGTTAGCGGCTCACTTTTTATTTGTTCACCTTTTGTGAGACGCACACACACACACACACACACACACACAGCTGTCTACTCTAAAAAGAAAAATATAATAACGCTTGTCACCTCTTTTTCACCATGGCGACACGTGTAGGCGTCTCTCGACGTGCGCTGAATGAAGGGTCCTCCATGCACACACACACACACACACACGCACACACACACACACACACACACACACCACAGTGAAGGCTTCCTCTTGAATGAAGCGTGTGTGTGTGTTTTTGCAGGACAATAGAAAAGCCAACATGGCTGCTTTGCTGCGCGTGTCGTTCGGGTAAAGAGGGAGACCGTGAAGGATGGCGACTGCTGAGTGTGCGTACGTTTGTGCCGCATCAGCACAAAAAAAAACGATTGGATTACAAGTCCGAGTGTGTGTCTTTGTGCTTTTGTGTGTCTTTTTTTTTGCACACTTTTTGTGCGGCCTTTCACTAGCGAGTGTGTTGGGCTCGCCAAACTAGCATGTCCGTGTTTAGATTGGAGGTCGTGAGGCGAGTACGCCCCACTTACCCCCCCCCCCCCCCCACATCCTGTGTGTGTGTGTGTGTTTGCTTTTCCACAATATTAGAAACACCCCTATTCAGCGTGCAGTGGGAATAATAAACACATTGTTCAGTGAAGTGGCCTTTATTAGCCCCCGCCTAATGTGGCGTTCAGGTGAGCTGGGACGTATCAATGATGGGAGCTTCCCGGCTCCGACGCTAACCAGACCTGCGATGCGTCTCACTTTGACGCCGCAGGTCTGGATCCGACTTGTGCAGCCGTACCTAATATTATGTCCGCTTAATTCCTCCACCCCGCCCACCCGCCCGCCGCATCTGAAACATAAGACGACCTCCTCGGGTTCTGTTGACTGGAAATAGCGTTTCCTTGCTTCCTCTCGCCACCGATTCATTTCCTGTGTGCGCGTCCGTGATGACATCGTCCTTCGCCTCCTCCATTGTAGCGCCGTGGAATGTCTATTGTGGGAAGAAAAAGCCACACAAGCCCACACGCATACGCTCAAGCCATCTGTGGTGGGAGTCCAGAGTCCAGACCCCCCACCCCACTTTAAACATACACCCACCCGGTACTCAGCAGATGAGCTGCGAGCACCTTTACGGGGTGACGACCACCGCCAATACTCCGTAGCTCGACCCCACGTGGTCGCCAGCCACTTCCTCCATCCCTTCCTCCTCCTACTCCTCCTCCGTGCGGGCGCAGATGTCCGACATCGCCCACAGATGGCTCCTATAGCGGCCCGTCAATCACATCACAACCCACTACCCACTGTGTGTGTTCATGTACTGTATATGTGTGTATATGTGTGTATATGTGTGTATATGTGTGTGTGTTGACACTGATGATGATGGATGATGTTCGCAGCAAATAAAACGCACATGGAGCCAGGCGACGACCAAGTTTCGATATTTCCGAGCCTTCATTAACATAAACGCACCACAAGGTCGGGATCCGCGTACCAGGTTATTTTATGTTATTTTTGTACTAATGCATTTTTTTTTTATGATTCAGTTTTTTTTTTTTTTTACTCGATTGCACGGTGGTTAAGTGGTTAGCGTGCAGGCCACACAGCTAGGAGACCAGGGTTCAATTCCACCCTCGGCCATCTCTGTGTGGAGTTTGCATGTTCTCCCCGTGCATGCGTGGGTTTTCTCTGGGTACTCCGCCCCCCCTCCTTCAACTCCCAACATTGTTTAATGTTACGAGTATTACAAAAAAAAATATTACGAGTGTACTCTTGTAAAATTGTTTAATATTACGAGTACTACGAAAAAAATATTACGAGGGTACTCTTGTAAAATTTTTTATATTTTGTGTATTATGAAAAAAAATATGAGTGTACTTTTGTAAAATTGTTTAATATTACATGTATTACGAAAAAAATATTACGTGTACTCTTGTAAAATTGTTTACTCGTAATATTTTTTTTCCCGTAGTACTCGTAATATTAAACAATTTTACAAGAGTACACTCATAATATTTTATTCTCGTAATACTCGTAATATTCATACGAGTTTACTCTTGTAAAATTGTTTAATATTACCAGTATTACAAAAAAATATTATGAGTGTACTCATGTAAAATTGTTTAATATTACGAGTATTAAAAACACATTTACGAGTGTACTCTTGTAAAAAATTTTAATTCTGAGTATTATGAAAAAAAAATATTACGAGTGTACTTTTGTAAAATTGTTTAATATTACGAGTATTACAGAAAAAAATATTACGAGTGTACTCTTGTAAAATTGTTTACTCATAATATTTTTTTTTCCGTAATACTCCTAATATTAAACAATTTTACAAGAGTACACTCGTAATATTTTTTTTCGTAATGCTCTTGTAAAATTCTTGAATATTACGAGTATTACGAGAAAAAAATATTACGAGTGTACTCTTGTAAAATTGTTTAATATTACGAGTATTAAAAGCACATTTACGAGTGTACTCTTGTAAAAAAAATTTAATCCTGAGTATTATGAAAAAAAAATATTACGAGTGTACTTTTGTAAAATTGTTTAATATTACGAGTATTACAGAAAAAAATATTACGAGTGTACTCTTGTAAAATTGTTTACTCGTAATATTTTTTTCCCGTAATACTCCTAATATTAAACAATTTTACAAGAGTACACTCGTAATATTTTTTTTCGTAATGCTCTTGTAAAATTCTTGAATATTACGAGTATTATGAAAAAAAATATTACGATTTTACTCTTGTAAAATTGTTTAATATTACCAGTATTACAAAAAAATATTATGAGTGTACTCATGTAAAATTGTTTAATATTACGAGTATTAAAAGCACATTTACGAGTCTACTCTTGTAAAAAAAATTTAATTCTGAGTATTATGAAAAAAAATATACTTTTGTAAAATTGTTTAATATTACGAGTGTGCTCTTGTAAAATTGTTTAATATTACGAGTATTACAGAAAAAAATATTACGAGTGTACTCTTGTAAAATAGTTGAATCACAAGCAATAAATGGTTAAGGCTACACACGGTGCATTGATGGGTTTGTTTGTGGATTCATTGAGCGTCCTGACGGTTCTTTGTTCATGAAATCCTCTCCAGGCTCGGCGGGCGCCATCTCTTCTAATGAAATGTCAATTAAGGGTCACGGCGAACACGAGCTGCACTCGTGTTGTCACACTCGGATGGACAAAAGCCGTGTTCACATGCACACATTCAGCCATGCTTCCCTTTGTCTTCATTTGCATAATAGGACATTTACACACACACACACACACACACACAGACGCACAACGGCGTATGAATTATTCAACCAATCACACAGATGAACAGACCGGCCCGCGGTCCCTGATTGGGACGTACGTGCTGCGTTCACTCTGCTGGTCTCACACGCGACGTGTGCAAAGGTTTCAGGTCTCACCTTGTCGTTTCAGAGATGCTGGACTCCAGCAACCTGGTCAACTTCGGGGGCGTGGCCAACAGCTCCGGCTACGACACCTTCCTCCTGGACGAGGAGCGAGGACGACTCCTGGTGGGCGCCGAGGACCACGTCTTCTCCTTCGACCTGGTCAACATCAACAGGGACCACAGACAGGTACACGGTGCAGTACATAATGCAGTACAGTACTTCATTTGGCCACCAAGAAATACTAAGAGACGCTCACATGTACTTCTCAGTACTTCTCATCTCTGCATCGTTAGGAAGTACAACAAAGTGATTAAGAATATGCAACGTCGTCAGCCGGAAATTTGCAATGCAGATTCCCGACTCGGCTTCGTTCGTCTCCAGGATGCAAAGCCTAAAAATAGACAATAGGCGACGCCTTCACGTGCCTCGGGCATGCCTCGGAATTGTCATTCGCTTGTCATCCACGGCAGGTGAATGCTGACGGATGGACAACGACAACAAAAAAACACATCACAGCACATCATAGCATCATAGCATTCCACACAAGCATGTCAGATGTACTGGATTTGTGCAGGGGTGTCCGAATGCAGCATACACATGATAACCCGCACAGAAAGCTTTCTACATCCTCCAGAATCTGCACCTATTCCTGCTCTATTTCCTTGGATTTCCAAAACGCTCTGCTTTTATTTATTCTACTTATTTTTCGTTTATTCGTCTCATACTCATGCTTGTACCGGGGCATGCCCATATCAGGAAGATCACTGTCATTTTCACAAAATTGACACATTTACTTTGTTCCATAATGTTATTTTTTTAGGATTCAACTCCAATATTGTCTAATATTACGAGTATTACGGAAAAATTTTTTTATGAGTGTACTCTTGTAAATTTTTTAATATTACGAGTATTACGAAAAAAAATCAATGTTAAGAGTGTACTCCTGTAAAAAATTTTAATATTACGAGTATTCTGAAAAAAAAATATTCCGAGTGTACTCTTGTAAAATTGTTAATATTACAAGTATTATGAAAAAATATATTACAAGTGTACTTTTGTAAAATTGTTTAATTTCACGAGTATTACGAAAAAATATATTACGAGTGTACTCTTGTAAAATAGTTTATTACACGTATTACAAAAAATATATTACAAGTGTACTCTTGTAAAATTGTTTACTATTGCGAGTATTGCGAAAAAAAAATTACGAGTGTAGTCTTGTAAATTTTTTTATGAGTATTACGAAAAAAAAATACATATTACATGTGTTCTCTTGTAAATTTGTTTAATATTACGAGTATTACGGAAAAAATATTACGAGTTTACTCTTGTAAAATCTTTTAATATTACGAAAAAAGAAAATATTACGAGTGTACTCTTGTAAAATTGTTTAATATTACGAGTATTACGAAAAAAAATATTACGAGTGTACTCTTGTATAAATGTTTAATATTACGAGTATTACAAAAAAAAATATTACGAGTGTACTCTTGTAAAATTGTTTAATATTACGAGTATTACGAAAAAAATATTACGAGTGTACTCTTGTAAAATTGTTTAATATTACGAGTATTCCGAAAAAAAATATTACGAGTGTACTCTTGTATAAATGTTTAATATTACGAGTATTACAAAAAAATATTACGAGTGTACTCTTGTAAAATTGTTTAATATTACGAGTATTACGAAAAAAATATTACGAGTGTACTCTTGTAAAATTGTTTAATATTACGAGTATTACGAAAAAAAATATTACGAGTGTACTCTTGTATAAATGTTTAATATTACGAGTATTACAAAAAAAAATATTACGAGTGTACTCTGGTATAATTGTTTAATATTACGAGTATTACGGAAAAAAATATTACGAGTGTACTCTTGTAAAATTGTTTAATATTACGAGTATTACGAAAAAAAATATTACGCGTGTACTCTTGTATAAATGTTTAATATTACGAGTATTACAAAAAAAAATATTACGAGTGTACTCTGGTATAATTGTTTAATATTACGAGTATTATGAAAAAAAATATGAGTGTACTCTTGTATAAATGTTAATATTACGAGTATTACAAAAAAAAATATTACGAGTGTACTCTTGTATAAATGTTTAATATTACGAGTATTATGGAAAAAAATATTACGAGTGTACTCTTGTAAAATTGTTTAATGTTACGAGTATTATGAAAAAAGATATATATTATGAGTGTACTCTTGTAAAATTGTTTAATACGAGTATTACGAAAAAAAAATATTACAAATGTACTCTTGTAAAATGGGTTAATATTACGAGTATTATGAAAAAAATATTACAAGTGTACTCTGGTATAATTGTTTAATATTACGAGTATTACGGAAAAAAATATTACGAGTGTACTCTTGCAAAATTGTAACCGTCATTCTTGTTTGAACTCGACTTAATATTTTAAGTTAATTAATATTACTTAATATCTTAATATTTGGACTTGATTCTCCTAAAATTATGGCTTTTTTTAAATTTCTGCAGTTTTTTTCCAACTTTGTATTCCAATATTTTCTCCTAAGATTAGAAGTGAATTTTCCAATAATTCCAACTCCCGTTTCTTTGGCTTTGTAAACGTCTACAAAGCATCTCCTCACGATCCAAAACGGTCTTTAATTGGGAGATTACGGAGTCTGTGTTGTCCAGAACCCTGGTTCCCATGCCCCCCCCCCCCCCCCCCCCCCCCATGTGTGTTTATAGCGGGTGTGACTCCAGGGTGCACACGTGGCTTAGCACAGGAAGGACAATACCAATCCATTATTTACTTTGACATCACGTCTTGTCTCCTCCAAGGCGAGCGGCACTCGAGCGTGCGGTCGCTTCTCACGTCAGAAAAGGCAAAGTGCATCCATATGTTGCACACCAACTTTCTCCCGGTGAGGAGCAGACGTGGAGCAGAGCGCTCGGCTCGGCTCCGATGTTTGGTTGGTCGGGGCCGCCTTCGGGATCCCGGCTGTAAAATTAGCATCTTTTTTACTTGAATTATACAAAACTTGCTTCTCGGTGACTCACAGCCTTCCTGTTTCATGAAACATTCAAACCTGCTCTCTTTCCACTCTGGGTGGGACTTTGTGTCGTTTGGTGCAGATCGCCTGGCCCGCCACCCCCTCCAAGCGGGACGAGTGCAAGTGGGCGGGGAAGGACCTCGGGGTAAGTTCGCCTTTTTCCTTTGTTCGCCAAAAGGATGCGTCTGCTCGACCATCCACTCTTAGATGCTCGGCATTGGGATTCACTTCAGCCGATCGGTTTGAAATGCCCACCCTTACTAGTACAACACAGCCAACTGGGGTTTTATCACGGTGCAACCAAATAGAACCCATGTGGGGGCACACCATGGACGTGTGCCACACAGACATCGAAACAAGCGCCCACACATTCATATGCATGCAACACAGCACTATTTTATGCTATTTCATAACCCACAAGGCATGCCGGGTCACTTCCTGTTTGTACACTCTTACTTACACAGCACCAAACCAACATCGGTGTATCCGATTCATACAAAACCGCAAGGCATGCTGGGTCACTTCCTACATTTACACCCTTATTTACACGGCACCAAACCAACATTGGTGTATCCAACCCAAACAACACCGCAAGGCATGCTGGGCCACTTCCTGTTTTCACACTCTTACTTACACAGCACCAAACCAACATTGGTGTATCCAATCCAAACGACACCGCAAGCCATGCTGGGTCACTTCCTGTTTGGGTCACACCCTTACTTACACAACACTAAACCAACAGCAATGTATCCAACCCAAATGACACCGCAAGGCATGCTGGGTCACTTGCTGTTTGTACACTCTTACTTACACAGCACCAAACCAACAGCGGTGTATCCAATTCATACAAAACCGCTAGGCATGCTGGGTCACTTCCTGTTTTCACATCCTTACTTACACAGCATCAAACCAACATCATTGTATCCAACCCAAACGACACCGCAAGGCATGCCGGGTCACTTCCGTTTTTCACACCTTTACTTACACGGCACCAAACCAACATCGGTGTATCCAACCCAAACAACACCGCAAGGCATGCTGGGTCACTTCCTACATTTACACCCAGCAGGCGCTTATCGAGCCCAACTCGCTCACGGTGCAACAAATATTAATACATGTGGAACAGACACTGGAACGTACCACGGACTATGTAGGCATCCAAATAAACACTTCCACACTAAGTACACATACAAACTAAACCACTTTACAACCACACAGGAAGTCACCCAGCATGCCTTGCGGGTTATAAATGAGCATAAGAGTGTTGTTTTGCGTGTAGGTGTTTATTTGATCGTTTCTGTGGTGCAGTTACAATGTCTTTCACGTGTGGGTCCTGTTGGGGTTATTTTGGGGGGGGGCACCGTGGTTGAGGGCGGCGTTTTATAGCCTAAGTGTGATCAGAGTGTCAAAAATAGACGTTTTTTGTGGGCGCCTCAGTTACTCCTGGTTTTTATAATAATCCAATGTCACTTTTATGCCATGCAGCGACGATGAGGCGTTTGCGTGCCGTTTAAAAAAAAAAAAAAAAAAGTTTCCTGTTCAGTGCGAG
Organism: Doryrhamphus excisus; assembly: GCF_030265055.1. NCBI lineage: Eukaryota > Metazoa > Chordata > Actinopteri > Syngnathiformes > Syngnathidae > Doryrhamphus > Doryrhamphus excisus. The sequence goes on along the minus strand of NC_080472.1, from coordinate 20,765,517 downwards.
CCAGCGAGAGCAGATGGAGCGGAACACACAGCGCGGGTCTTGATTGGGACGATGCTCCAACTTTCCACAACATTTCTCCAGAAGTACGATTTACGGCAGGAGACGCTTCAAACGCAGCAGCTGCGAAACGCCGAGGAGGCCGCTTGAGCTTTAGGATGGAATCTGCTCATCCTGATATCGTACATCGAAACTTCCCACATGTCATTCACGGAGCATACATCGCTTCCGAACTCGCGTTGGGCTCCAGAAATGATGAAGCTAGCATTTTTATTATAGTTCGCTATCATTAAAGTGGAAAAAGAAGTCATACAAAAAATGTTTTACTAGCAAAGCTTCACTTTTACATTTTTTCTAATTTACATGAGTTTTTCTCTTTCCGAATGACCTTTCCGAAAACAATGTTATCCATGGAAAGGAATATTCCAATCTCTTGTTTACATGCGGCGCTATAATAAACAGAATAGTCAATGGGGCATGCCCAGTAAAATGTAAACATCAACATCACCTGATACCGACTTCCCCGAGTCGGAATAACTCTGTATTGCCAGTTTTTCCTCGGAATTTGTTTGGTTCAAAAACAAACTTTCCGAAGCAGTCCAGTGCCGATTGCCGGCCTCCATTTTTAAAACCGAAGAACGTCTGGAGCTGCGTGTTTCGTCATATCTTAGCATGCGCTGAAAGAACGCACCCGGGATCAATTTAAACAGGAAAAGATCAAGTTCAGGGCTGCACGGTGGTCGAGCGGTTAACGCGTATTTTTGTACCAATGCATTTTTTTATGATTCGTTTTATGATTCGGTTGCACAGTGATTAAGTGGTTAGCATGCAGGCCACACAGCTAGGAGACCCGAGTTCAATCCCACCCTCGGCCATCTCTGTGTGGATGTCCCGTGCATGCGTGGGTTTTCTCCGGGTATTCCGGTTTCCTCCCACATTCCAAAAACATGCTAGGTTAATTAGCGACTCCAAATTGTCCATAGGTATGAATGTGAGTGTGAATGGTTGTTTGTCTATATGTGCCCTGTGATTGGTTGGCTGGCCACCAGTCCAGGGTGTACACCCCGCCTTTCTCGCCTGAAGACAACTGGGATAGGCTCCAGCACCCACCGCGACCCTCATGAGGATAAGCGGTAGAAAATGGATGGATGTTCATACTTGGCTGTACGGCGGTCGAGTGGTTAGCGCACAGACCTCACAACTAGGAGACCTGAGTTCAATCCCACCCTTGGCTATCTCTGTGTGGAGTTTGCATGTTCTCCCCGTGCATGCGTGGGTTTTCTCCGGGTACTCCGGTTTCCTCCCACATTCCAAAAACATGCTAGGTTAATTAGCCACTCCAAATTGTCCATAGGTATGAATGTGAGTGTGAATGGTTGTTTGTCTATATGTGCCCTGTGATTGGCTGGCCACCAGTCTGGGGTGTACCCCGCCCCCCAGCGACCCTCGTGAGAAAAAGCGATAGAAAATGAATGAATGAACGAGTTCTCCTCCTATTTTGTGTGGAAGTGGTAACTTTTTGGCTTCTTATTTTGTCTTTCCCCACCCTCGGCCATCTCTGTGTGGAGTTTGCATGTTCTCCCCGTGCATGCGTGGGTTTTCTCCGGGTACTCCGGTTTCCTCTCACATTCCAAAAAACATGCTAGGTTAATTAGCAACTCCAAATTGTCCATAGGTATGAATGTGAGTGTGAATGGTTGTTTGTCTATATGTGCCCTGTGATTGGCTAGCTGGCCACCAGTCCAGGGTGTACCCCGCCTTTCTCACCTGAAGACAGCTGGGATAGGCTCCAGCACCCACCGCGACCCTCGTGAGGATAAGCGGTAGAAAATGAATGAATGAATTTTTCTAAACATCAAAAATGGAAAAGTCAGCAGTAATTTTCCAAGAATAAAGATCAAATATGGACAGAAAAAAGAGGAAAATGTGTTTCGTACGGCTAATAAATGGTACGTCAGGTAGCCTATGCTTTAGCTAAGTCAGTTTGGCCCGTGTTGGTGTTTTTTTTACAGATCGTTAGCCAAGTTTTCTTTGGAATTGTTGGTCCTTTTTGACCCTCGACTGTGTTTATTCATGTCAAAGACAAGCGTTGGTTTTGGAGCCATGACGCTGTAAGTCATGTGGAGCGCCAGGCGAGGTTTGGACGTGCGACGAGGGTGCGAGAATGATGTCGGGAACGTGCTCCTGCAGCGCTGCGATGGGAAAGACACATGCTAAAGTCATTACGTCGGTGTGGCGCTGTATGGACGCACATACATATATAAATATATATATATATATATATATATATATATATACAAACGTACGTACGCATGGAGAAGTAATGCTGAGCTCAGGTCAGCCGCAATACATCACCCGAGAACTCAACAAGGGTCCTCTGGGTGAACCGGGGGGAACGTTTAGCACGCTAGTCGGTAGTCAAAATGTCAATGGAACAAAACTTGGAAAAAAAAAAACGATATTGGAGTTTTTCGGAGATAAACGACCCTTATTGGCGTGTTAGCCGGCTCGGAGCTTTCCAACGCTAACACAGGCTGTCCATCAAAAGCATGCGCTTCCAAGCACTCTTGTTTCCTACGGAAGCCTGATTCCACCACGGGAAGAATAAATATCCCAATGCAAGGCCGAATTGGGAGATAAGAAGTTTGATTCCCGGGTCTAAAATATCTTTTTCGTGGTGTTTTTCTTCTTCTTCATGTGCATTAGCGCCATCTGTGGAACAGAATCTAAACCCTTCCAGTTTTATTCAAAAAAGAAAATACATATTTATATAAAACATCAATATTGAACAAAGCAAAATTTGTTCTCATTATGTCATTGTATGGTCATATCACCTCGTACTTCGGTACGTGACAAAAAAAATTAAAATAAATGAATAATTAAAATAATTATGAATGTAAAAATCATAAATTAATAATTTGATATAAATTAATAATTTAATTAATATTAATATATATAATAAACATATTAATATTAATAAATATTTAAATTAAAATACATTTAAAAAAACTCAATAATTATACATTTAAAAATAATTATAAATTAATAATTAAATTAATAATTTAATATAAATTATAATGTAATTAATATTAATATATTATATAATAATATAATACAAAATATTAATATTAATAAATATTTAAATTAAAATACATTTTTAAAAAATTAAACTATATTAGGAAAGCAGGAAGTGAACAAATGTAACAGTTACTGGTTGTAAAAGTACCAGATGGAGGGGTAGGATTTAATAAGCTTTGCTTCTTCCTACTCCTTTTGGACATGTGGAACTGGGAACTGATTATGGGATGCACTCAATAATTATACATTTAAAAATAATTATACATTAAAAATTAAATTAATCATTTAATATAAATTATAATGTAATTAGTATTAATATATTATATAATAATATAATAATAATATAATACAAAATATTAATATTAATAAATATTAAAATTAAAATACATTTAAAAAAATGTAATTATATTATGAAAGCAGGAAGTGAACAAATGTAACAGTTACTGATTGTAAAAGTACCAGATGGAGGGGTAGGACTTAATAAGCTTTGCTTCTTCCTACTCCTTTTGGACATGTGGAACTGGGAACTGATTATGGGATGCACTCAATAATTATACATTTAAAAATAATTATAAATTAATAATTAAATTAATAATTTAATATAAATTATAATGTAATTAATATTAATATATTATATAAAAATATAATAATAATATAATACAAAATATTAATATTAATAAATATTTAAATTAAAATACATTTTTTAAAAATTAAATTATATTAGGAAAGCAGGAAGTGAACAAATGTAACAGTTACTGATTGTAAAAGTACCAGATGGAGGGGTAGGACTTAATAAGCTTTGCTTCTTCCTACTCCTTTTGGACATGTGGAACTGTGAACTGATTATGGGATGCATTCAATTGTAATCTGATGCATGTTCAAATGAAATTAAACCATTACCAAAACATGTCCTGAGTTTATGTATATTATATATATATACATATATAATATGTATATTTGTTGTATTACTAAGTTCAATTTGAATTGCTTCAACTTTATTGGTTTCTGGTTCCACGTCTCCTCCAGAAGGAGTGCTCCAACTTCATCCGCGTGCTCCAACCCTACAACCAGACCCACCTGTACGTGTGCGGCACCGGAGCTTTTCATCCCATCTGCGCTTACCTGGAAATGGGCAAGAGAGCCGAGGTGAGGCGTGGCCAAAGGCGCACAATGGCGGCATGTTGACAGCCGCTCATGCATGGCGGCCGACTCCAAATACGTTCTTCTTTTGTTGCAACGCCGCACAGGACAACATCTTCCGCCTCGTTCCCCATTTTGAGAACGGACGCGGGAAGAGCCCCTACGACCCCAAAATGCTGTCGGCATCGCTTCTCATCGGTAAGGGGATGAGGGGGTCCCGAGTAGCCCCCCTACAAAGCAAGGCCCCCCTTTAATATGACCGCTCTTTTGCAGACGGGGAGCTGTACTCGGGCACGTCAGCCGACTTCATGGGCCGGGATTTTGCCATTTTCCGGACCCTGGGTGAGCATCATCCCGTCAGAACGGAGCAGCACGACTCCAGGTGGCTCAATGGTAGGAACCGCACACACAATCTCAGACTCCGAACGCATCCGAATTCCGATTAGCGCCACGATTAGCTTTTCAGCATCCTGGCCGCCCACAAAAGCTGTCCCCCAAACCCCCCCTCTCGCCTCCCTTCAGTTGCTTTCCCACACATCTAATCCGCTCTCAGCTGTTTTCCTGTTGTGGAGTCGAATTCCTCCACTTCCTGCGCCACCAGCTTGAAAAATCCTCCACACAAGCACCGCTGATGACATGTTAATAAAGCGTCCAGACGCTAATCCTCATCCATCTTTCACTCGGAATTGCATGGATTACTCTCCTGTCCGATGCCTTTATCAACACGGGGATCGCATGCATGGAATAGAGCAGTAGCGCCGTATGGGATAAGTATCGGTTGACGGCAGCAGCGGGAAATTGAAGAACGCAAACGGATGGCAAAAACATCAGACCGCGCGACTGTCACCACTTTGGACGCTACGGAAAAATATGGAAAAATGACAATTTCTTTCCATAATATGATGACTTTATTCCTGGAAATAATATTGGAATTTTTCCCGAAAACTAATGCTACAAAAATGATAACTTTTTTTTTGTTACTTTTTTTTAATAATATTACAACTTTTATATTTTAGCTCAGTGCTACTAAAAACTAAAAAGTTCATGACTCCATTCTCAGCCAATCACAGATTTTTTTTTACTGTTTTTTTACTTTCCGACTATTTTAACCCTCTTTTATATGACGTCACTCCCATCATATTTACGCTTTATTCTCAATCTGATTTATGGATATGTTTTTCTTGTTTTTCATAATATTGCAACTTAAAAAATATTAACAAATTTTAGCTTTATGCTATTAACATGGCGTTATTTTTACTCTTAATATTATCAGGAAAGATGAGACTTTTATTCTTGTAATGTTTTGACTTTTTCCATTTCTGTTGTGGTTTTTCTATTTTAACTATTTTTAACTAATTGTAATTTAATTTTAATTTTAATTTTAATTTTAATTTTAATTTTAATTTTAATTTAACTATTTGGTTTATTCTTGTAATTATTCACAAATTTTGACTTTATTCTTATAATATTGTAACTTTTTTACGGATTAAATATTTAATGATGAATTCTTAGATATCTAAATATTAGATATTTTTCCTCACAATACTATGTTATTCTCCTAAAATTATGACTTCTACTTGTTAGATGTTGTTGGACATTTTTCTCTTAAAATTCTGACTTTAGTCTTATAAAATTGATTTTTTTTCTCCTTTTGCCATTTTCAAAAAATATGTATTTATTTTCTAAGTTTTTATATTGAATATTTCATCATAAATATATATTTTTAAAATGTTTTGAATATTGAAATAATTTCAGAATGTGCCGAATTTCAGAACTATTTGGTTTCTTGTTGTAATTATTCCAATTTTTACTTTATTGTCATGACATTGTAACTTCTTTTAATTAACTATTAATTAATTAATGAATTAACTTTATTTAATTGTTAATTCTTAGATATTATATTTCTAAATATTAGATATTTTTCCTCACAATATTATGTTATTCTCCTAAAATTACGACTTCTTCTTGTTAGATGTTGTTGGGCATTTTTCTCTTAGAATTCTGACTTTACTCTTATTAAATTTATTTTTTCTCATTTTGCTATTTAAAAAAACATTTATATTTTAAATAAATATATTTAAATAATTATATTTATCTTGTAAGTTTTTATATTGAATATTTCATCATTAATATATATTTTTAAAATGTTGCGAATATTGAAATAATTTCAGAATGTGCCGCGGGCAGGACAATAAAACAACATTGCAGGGCCACAAAGGGCCCCTTGTCCGGACTTTGGACACCCGTGCCCTCAGGTGGGGGTGCCAAGCGGAGTCCCGCTCTTGCACAAACTAGCCTTTGACTTTCTGAATGTTCTCGCCCATATTCAAGTTCACGCCACCCCCCCCCCCCCCTTTTCACAGCTACTCCACATCCTAAACGGCCTTAAGAGGCGTAACACGACACCGCTTGTTTCACTCCGCCGCTGATCCTTTTCCTGTTTTTTTACGTGAAATATATCCTCGCTTGGTTTTGATTTCCTCTCCGTCTTAAATCGGGGGAAGAAATTTATTGAAAAGGTACACGGGACAATCACAAGCACGTGTCTGTGAGAGGATACGCTTAGCTAGGATTTGAACTCCCGAGATACCCTAACGCCACGAGAGGTCTCCTTTCCCACGTCCATCAGATCCCAGATTCGTCGGGGTTCACTTGATCCCCGAGAGCGACAACCCCGAGGACGACAAGATCTTCCTGTTCTTCAAAGAGAACGCCATGGACGGCGAGCACACGGGCAAGGCCACCATCGCCCGCATTGGACAACTGTGTAAGGTAACAGATGAACGCCGCCGCTCGAGTCCTGTGTCGATGATGGCTAACCGCAGCAGGCATTAGGATGTCTTCCCAAGAGGCAGTGGGATGTCAGTGTAGATTAGTCAGTGTACAGCTTCTAAAACGGCTGATGCTTCAGAATGTCACATTCATTTGTAAACCACAGCTCCCTTCGTACCGGCAGTACTCGTGCAACCTCAGTTTGTGTGCCTGTGTGCCACATCATGTTAGAAAAAAACAGTTTTAACTCCAGAATGTCACAGTGCATGTAGGCATTACTGTATGAACCGCAGCTCCCTCGGTACTGGCAGCACTCGTGCAACCTCACTTGGTGTGCCTGGGCTCCTCATCATGTTAGAAAACCCGTTTTTAGCTCCAGAATGTCACAGTGCATGTAGGGATTGCTGTATGAACCGCAGCTCCCTCGGTACCGGCAGCACTCGTGCAACCTCAATTGGTGTGCCTGGGCTCCTCATCATGTTAGAAAAAACAGTTTTAGCTCCAGAATGTCACAGTGCATGTAGGCATTACTGTATGAACCGCAGCTCCCTTGGTACCGGCAGCACTCGTGCAACCTCAGTTTGTGTGCCTGTGTGCCACATCATGTTAGAAAAAAACAGTTTTAACTCCAGAATGTCACAGTGCATGCAGTCATTCTTGTATGAACCGCAGCTCCCTCGGTACCGGCAGCACTCGTGCAACCTCATTTGGTGTGCCTGTGCTCCTCCTCATGTTAGAAAAAACAGTTTTAGCTCCAGAATGTTACAGTGTATGTAGGCATTCTTGTATGAACCGCAGCTCCCTCAGTACCGGCAGCACTCATGCAACCTCACTTGGTGTGCCTGTGCTCCTTATCATATTAGAAAAAATGATTTGAGGTCCAGAATGTCACAGTGCATGTCAGCATTCCTGTATGAACCACAGCTCCCTCGGTACCGGCAGCACTCGTGCAACCTCACTTAGTGTAACTGGGCTCCTCAACATGTTGGAAAAAACGGTTTTATCTCCAGAATGTCACAGTGCATATTGTCATTCCTGTATGAACCGCAGCTCCCTCTGTGCTGGCAGCACTCGTGCAACCTCACTTGGTTTCACTGGACTCTTCATGTTAGAAAAACGGTTTAAGCTCCAGAATGTTGCAGTGCATGTAGGCATTCCTGTATGAACCGCAGCTCCCTCTGTGCCGGCAGCACTCGTGCAACCTCACTTGGTTTCACTGGGCTCTTCATGTTAGAAAAACGGTTTTAGCTCCAGAATGTTGCAGTGCATGTAGGCATTCCTGTATGAACCACAGCTCCCTCTGTGCCGGCAGCACTCGTGCAACCTCACTTGGTTTCACTGGGCTCTTCATGTTAGAAAAACGGTTTTAGCTCCAGAATGTTGCAGTGCATGTAGGCATTCATGTATGAACCGCAGCTCCCTTGGTACCGGCAGCACTCGTGCAGCCCCAAACCATATGCTACCATGCCCATTAACAGTGGATTTCTGGAAGCTGTACACTGACTACTCTTAAGTAGAGAGTAAGTCTACCCTTTGAGAAGACTTGCTTGAAATGCCAGGTGATGATGACGTCCTTTTGCAGAACGACATGGGAGGCCACCGCAGTCTGGTCAACAAGTGGACCACCTTCCTGAAGGCCCGGCTCATGTGTTCCGTGCCGGGGGTCAACGGCATCGACACACACTTTGATGAGCTCCGTGAGTGTGTTTCCCTTTGCTCCACTGCGCTGCATGACGCTCCCAAACGCCCTCACGCGCTATTTTGTGTTTACAGAGGACGTGTTCCTGATGAGTGCCAAGGACCCCAAGAACCCAGTCATCTACGCCGTCTTCACCACGTCCAGGTACGAAAGCCACCGTCGTTACGTTGCTTTACCTCCTCCACCTCCTCACACCTACACAGGAGCTCCTCCTGTCTTGTTTGTGTTGTTGGCTTTGTTGCTAGGAGACCAGTAGGAGTTGGTTACGCTATGAACGTGAATATGGCCACGTTAAAGCCACGCTTTCATCAATTCAACTCGCGAGAACATTCAGAAAGTCAAAGGCGACTTTGTGCAAGAGCGCCTCTTGAGGGCACGGGTGTGCAAAATCCGGACAAGGGGCCCTTTGTGGCGCTGAGATGTTGTTTTATTGTCCCGCCCGCGGAACATTCTGAAATTATTTCAATATTCACAACATTTTAAAAATATATATTCATGATGAAATATTCTATATAAAAACTTACAAGATAAATATAATTATTTAAATATATTTATTTAAAATATAAATACTTTTTTTAAATAGCAAAATGAGAAAAAAATAAATTTAATAAGAGTAAAGTCAGAATTTTAAGAGAAAAATGTCCAACAACATCGAACAAGAAGAAGTCGTAATTTTAGGAGAATAACATAATATTGTAGGAAAAATATCTAATATTTAGAAATCTAATATCTAAGAATTAACAATTAAATAATATTACAAAAAAGTTACAATGTTATGAGAATAAAGTAAAAATTGGAATAATTACAACAAGAAATAGTTCTGAAATTCGGCACATTCTGAAATTATTTCAATACTCACAACATTTTAAAAATATATATTTATGATGAAATATTCAATATAAAAACTTACAAAATAAATACATATTTTTTTAAATAGCAAAAAGAGAAAAAAAATCTATTTAATAAGAGTAAAGTCAGAATTTTAAGAGAAAAATGTCCAACAACATCTAACAAGAAGAAGTCGTAATTTTAGGAGAATAACATAATATTGTGAGGAAAAATATCTAATATTTAGAAATCTAATATCTAAGAATGAACAATTAAATAATATTACAAAAAAGTTACAATGTTATGAGAATAAAGTAAAAATTGGAATAATTACAACAAGAAATAGTTCTGAAATTCGGCACATTCTGAAATTATTTCAATACTCACAACATTTTAAAAATTTTATTTTTGATGAAATATTCAATATAAAAACTTACAAAATACATATTTTTTAAAAATAGTAAAAAGAAAAAAAATCTATTTAATAAGAGTAAAGTCAGAATTTTAAGACAAAAATGTCCAACAACATCTAACAAGAAGAAGTCGTAATTTTAGGAGAATAACATAATATTGTGAGGAAAAATATCTAATATTTAGAAATCTAATATCTAAGAATGAACAATTAAATAATATTACAAAAAAGTTACAATGTTATGAGAATAAAGTAAAAATTGGAATAATTACAACAAGAAATAGTTCTGAAATTTGGCACATTCTGAAATTATTTCAATACTCACAACATTTTAAAAAATTTATTTTTTATGAAATATTCAATATAAAAACTTACAAGATATAAATATAAATATTTAAAATATATTTATTTAAAATATAAATATTTTTTTAAAATAGCAAAAAGAGAAAAAAAATATTAAATATAAAAACTTACAAAATAAATACATATATTTTTTTTTAAATAGCAAAAGGTTACGTTGTTTCACCTCCTCCGCCTCCTCACACCTACACAGGAGCTCCTCCTGTCTTTGTTTGTGTTGTTGGCTTTGTTGCTAGGAGACCAGTAGGAGCTGATATTTGTTCCACAGACCTAGTATTTCCTGGATAGCGAAAGCACACGCTTTTGAAGCATTCTGCCAGCTTCTTTTATTATTGTCCTTCCGCCGTCGCATTCCCAGACAGCGCCCCACATTCCCTGTTCCACATTCCATAATCCACTTCCAGGTGGCCTGATCCCGGCTTACCTGCGCCCGTCTTTCCAGGTGGTTGTAGGGAATTAGCATGTAAGGGAAACGGGAGCATCCCAACACTTCAACCATCAATCAGCGCTAACGCTAACGCCACATCGGCTTTTCTCACTTTTCCGGCACGCATTGAAGCCGAGAGGTCAGCGCGGCACGTACGCACATGCGTGAAATTCAATTAGGATCGCATTTGGGAACGAGAGCGACTTAATTGGTTTTCTAAGCGGCCAGTTTGCCCGAATGAATAGAGTGCAGCTTCTTTTCAATACGGCTGCCTAATGGCGCGGAAAAAGGCAGATCCATGTTTGATTGGGAATGTGGGAGTAGATGGAGTCCTTTTTTCCCCCACAGATGTTCTTCTCAAGCGTCGATATCGTACGTTAATTGAATTTCGCTTTAATTACCGTTTTCGAGCGCCCCCTCCATTCATTTTCCGCGCTTCCATAATTAGTCTTATTTAACTTCCCGTCGTCGTCAGCAAGCGAGACAAAGGACGTCCGACGTCGGAATGCCGGCATCTGCCAATCCACATCAAAAGTATGGACCTCCGCGTCGACCACGTCCACGGCATCAGGATCCTCTCCGCTTTCACGCTGCCTCCTGGATGACCTCAAATGTAGCAGAAACAGCAAAGAGCTTCCCTTTTCCCGGAGATTGATTGATCTTGGAAGTTCTGCCGTTCCCGGCCAAAATTCCCGTCAATAAAATAAAACCTGGAAGCAATCAGCCATCAGTCACTTACGAGTCTTACTTTCTTTCTTTCTTTCTTTCTTTCTCTTTCCCCCTGCAGCAACATCTTTAAAGGCTCGGCGGTGTGCATGTACAACATGGCCGACATCAGGAGGGTCTTCCTGGGGCCGTACGCCCACAGGGACGGACCCAACTACCAGTGGGTGCCCTTCCAAGGCAGGGTGCCCTACCCGCGACCTGGAACTGTGAGTGACGGCACTCGTTTGTTGGTATTACGTAAACAAGACGCCAATCAGACCACATCAGCCAATCAGAAGCCTTCCCTGGATGTAAACAGTCGAGATAAAGTTTTATTTTATTGACAGGAAGCTACAAAATAGACGTACGTGTACGAAAGCTACCACTTCCTGTGTCTCCTCCCCAGTGTCCGAGCAAGACCTTCGGCGGCTTCGACTCCACCAAAGACCTCCCGGATGATGTCATCACCTTCGCCAGGGGCCACCCGGCCATGTACAACCCCGTGCACCCCATCGGCGGGCGCCCCATCGTGGTGCGCACGGACGTGGGCTACCAGTTCTCGCAGCTGGTGGTGGACCGCGTGGAAGCCGAGGACGGGCAGTACGATGTCATGTTCATCGGCACGGGTTTGTGTTTGGGTTTTGGGTTTTTTTTGGGTCTGGTCGCGCGTCCGGTTGCCGACTGGTGATGGAATGCTGACTGTTGGTTAACAGACGTAGGAACGGTGCTGAAGGTGGTGACCATCCCCAGAGAGAGCTGGCATGACCTGGAGGAGGTGGTGCTGGAGGAAATGAGCGTCTTCAGGGTAAGCCATCTTGGAGAAGGCGGACATGATGGATGAGCTCTCACACATTGAAGGTTGTGTTGATGTGATGCAGGAGCCAACGACCATCACCGCCATGGAGCTGTCAACCAAACAGGTAAACAACACAAACAAAGACTAATAATCATTTGGAGTGCATGAGAAAGTGGCGAGGGGCAAAATGCTCCTTGACTTAATTGTAACCAACAGCTGAGTGGCAACATTTTAAAGCCCAAGAAGACGTAGATGATGCTTTCAATGATACCTCAAATGCAGCTAGCGCCATCTTCTTGACTTTTTTTTTTATTTTATTATAAGAGAAATTCAAAATAACTAATCATAATTGTAAAGTGGCAACATTTTAAAGCACAAGCAAAGGTAGATAATGCTTTTAATGATACCTCAAATGCAGCTAGCGCCATCTTCTTGACTTTTTTCCATTTTATTATGAGAGAAATTCAAAATAACTAATCATAATTGTAACCAACAGCTGAGTGGCAACATTTTAAAGCGCAAGCAGAGGTAGATAATGCTTTTAATGATACCTCAAATGCAGCTAGCGCCATCTGCTTGACTTTTCTTCATTTTATTATGAGAGAAAATCAAAATAACTAATCAAAATTGTAACCAACAGCTGAGTGGCAACATTTTAAAGCGCAAGCAGAGGTAGATAATGCTTTTAATGGTACTTCAAATGCAGCTAGCGCCATCTTCTTGACTTTTTTTTAAATTTTATTATAAGAGAAATTCAAAATAACTAATCATAATTGTAGAGTGGCAACATTTTAAAGCGCAAGCAAAGGTAGACAATGCTTCTCATGATACCTCAAATGCAGCTAGCACCATCTTCTTTACTTTTTTCCATTTTATTATAAGAGAAATTCAAAATAAATCATCAAAATTGTAACCAACAGCTGAGTGGCTACATTTTAAAGCGCAAGCAGAGGTAGATAATGCTTTTAATGATACCTCAAATGCAGCTAGCGCCATCTTCTTGACTTTGTTTCCATTTTATTATAAGAGAAATTCAAAATAACTAATCATAATTGTAACCAACAGCTGAGTGGCAACATTTTAAAGCGCAAGCAGAGGTAGATAATGCTTTTAATGATACCTCAAATGCAGCTAGCGCCATCTTCTTGATGTTTTTTCCCCATTTTATTATAAAATAAATTCAAAATTACTAATCATAATTGTAACCAACAGCTGAGTGGCAACATTTTGAAGCGCAAGCAGAGGTAGATACTGCTTTTAATGATACCTCAAATGCAGCTAGCGCCATCTGCTTGACTTTTTTTCATTTTATTATGAGAGAAAATCAAAATAACTAATCATAATTGTAACCAACAGCTGAGTGGCAACATTTTAAAGCGCAAGCAGAGGTAGATAATGCTTTTAATGATACCTGATATGCAGCTAGCGCCATCTTCTTGACTTTGTTTCCATTTTATTATAAGAGAAATTCAAAATAACTAATCATAATAATTTTTTTTTCATCAACATTTGGTACCTGAACATAAAAGATGAATCATTCCAAATAGAAGTCCTGTTGTTTTGATTGACTGCCATTGTTATCCTTCTCAAGGATGGATAACGGTCCTGATGTTGTGGTTTAAGGAAAATTTAAGGAAAAGACTCATCATTTTTGGCTCCTCTCACAGCAACAATTGTACCTGGGCTCGTCGCTGGGCGTCTCCCAGATGCCCCTGCACCGCTGCGAGGTGTACGGCAAAGCCTGCGCCGAGTGCTGCCTGGCTCGGGACCCCTACTGCGCCTGGGACGGCGCCGAGTGCTCCAGATACTTTCCCACCGCCAAGAGGTACGGGAGCGTGTCGGCTAAATTGCAGCTGTCTGTCCGACCACTTCACCCTGCGGACAGGAGTTACGATCACACACACACACACCCTCAAATTACCCCGGGCTCGCACACATCGCAGCTCATTCATCCACGGCACAAGTAGGCCAGCGGGCATGCGGCCGAGGTGGCACGCCCTGCAGGGATGCCGCCGCCGCCGTTCTTCTTCTCCACTGCAGATATTTTCACTCCCACAATGGGAACCACGTGTGCTCGCACAGGAAGGTTAGCCACACAAAGTGTGACATTGTAGGTTTACCGCACTATTACCCCCCCCACCCTCTTCATGTTCTACTACTATTGCACCCTAGACGCTTTTGATTTTTACCTTTTTTGGCACAGCAAATTGCTACCTTGAAGTCCAGTAATTATCCCTGTGGGGTACACTTAAGCTTTAGGGCACACAAAGGCACCCCTGACCCTCACCCGCTTTGTTCTCATCATTCCCCGTGTCAGCCGTGATAAATAGCAACAAGGGAAACACTTGACTGGCCGATGTCGCCGTTCCTCGCCGTTGTGGTTTAAAAAAAGATGACTTTCATATTACGGTCCATCAGAGGGCACCGAGTGTGTACAGTCGTTAAATTCAGCCTATTTCCCTCCTTTTCACACAAGTACTTTAACAGAGGGGAGGAGGTTGAGTTAAAAAAAGGGCTTATTTTGATTGAGATCTTGCGTTGGGTAACAGTGGCCCCTAGCGGCCAGAGGAGGTTGAGTTAAAAAAGGGCTTTTTTTTTATTGAGATCTTGCATTGAGTAACAGTGGCCCCTAGCGGCGCTCAAGGGTTGATGCATCCTTGCATCACTTTAAGAACGGCATTTTATAGTATGTAGGCGATGCACTTTTATGTTCCTGTAATTCTGCTAATACTGTTTTATACTGTTATGTAATTGAAGTTTGTAATAAAATATATATTTAATGAAAACAATTAAATAAAAGAAATAAAATTAACAAAAAAAAGTAGTACGTAGGTGATATGAATATTGTTGGATATATGATGACTGTTCATTAACCGTGATTGATTTTCACATTATTTAATATTATCGATATTTATATATTATTTAACTCATCCCAGGCGCACCAGACGGCAGGACATCAGGAATGGCGACCCACTTTCCCAGTGCTCAGACCTTCAGCATCATGGTACGGTATCATGGTTACAAAACACACAAACACACACTCTAGAATGATCCCGGTGTTTGCATTTGTCTGACTCTGTGGTTCTCAACTGGTGGGTCAGGACGCAAAAGTGGGTCATGGATGCTCCAATCAGGGTTTCTGTGGCCGTTTCTGAGATTGATACCCATCACATGGATGAACATGATTGGTGTAGCCATTGACGATTTACAGACTGGTGTTGATTATTGCTTTTAATGATACCTCAAATGCAGCTAGCGCCATCGTCTTGACTTTTTTTCCATTTTATTATAAGAGAAATTCAAAATAATTAATCATAATTGTAACCAACAGCTGAGTGGCAGCAATTTAAAGCACAAGCAGAGGTAGATAATGCTTTTAACGATACCTCAAATGCAGCTAGCGCCATCTTCTTGACTTTTTTTTCCATTTTATTTTAAGAGAAATCCAAAATAACTAATCATAATTGTAACCAACAACTGAGTGGCAACATTTTTAAGCACAAGCAGATAGATCGATAATGGATTTAATGATTCCTCAAATGCAGCTAGCGCCATCTTCTTGACTTATTTTTCCATTTTATTATAAGAGAAATTCAAAATAACTAATCATGATTGTAACCAACAGCTGAGTGGCAACATTTTTGAGCGCAAGCAGAGGTAGATAATGCTTTTAATGATACCTCAAATGCAGCTAGCGCCATCGTCTTGACTTTTTTTCCATTTTATTATAAGAGAAATTCAAAATAACTAATCATAATTGTAACCAACAGCTGAGTGGCAGCAATTTAAAGCACAAGCAGAGGTAGATAATGCTTTTAACGATACCTCAAATGCAGCTAGCGCCATCTTCTTGACTTTTTTTTCCATTTTATTATAAGAGAAATCCAAAATAACTAATCATAATTGTAACCAACAACTGAGTGGCAACATTTTTAAGCACAAGCAGATAGATCGATAATGGATTTAATGATTCCTCAAATGCAGCTAGCGCCATCTTCTTGACTTATTTTTCCATTTTATTATAAGAGAAATTCAAAATAACTAATCATGATTGTAACCAACAGCTGAGTGGCAACATTTTTGAGCGCAAGCAGAGGTAGATAATGCTTTTAATGATACCTCAAATGCAGCTAGCGCCATCTTCTTGACTTTTTTTTCCATTTTATTATAAGAGAAATCCAAAATAACTAATCATAATTGTAACCAACAGCTGAGTGGCAACATTTTAAAGCGCAAGCAGATAGATCGATACTGCTTTTAATGATACCTCAAATGCAGCTAGCGCCATCTTCTTGACTTTTTTTCCCATTTTATTATAAGAGAAATTCAAAATAACTAATCATAATTGTAACCAACAACTGAGTGGCAACATTTTAAAGCACAAGCAGATAGATCGATAATGGATTTAATGATTCCTCAAATGCAGCTAGCGCCATCTTCTTGACTTATTTTTCCATTTTATTATAAGAGAAATTCAAAATAACTAATCATGATTGTAACCAACAGCTGAGTGGCAACATTTTTGAGCGCAAGCAGAGGTAGATAATGCTTTTAATGATACCTCAAATGCAGCTAGCGCCATCGTCTTGACTTTTTTCCATTTTATTATAAGAGAAATTCAAAATAACTAATCATAATTGTAACCAACAGCCGAGTGGCAACATTTTAAAGCACAAGCAGATGTAGATAATGCTTTTAATGATACCTCAAATGCAGCTAGCGCCATCTTGACTTTTTTCCATTTTATTATAAGAAAAATTCAAAATAATTAATCATAATAATTGTATAATTTTTCATCAACATTTGGACATAAAAAATAGAAGCATCCCGAGACACAATTTGTACAAAAACAATGTACAAATTGTGTAATGACCCAATGTCCGTGAATGCACCTCACTTTGTTATCGCTATCATATCACATATGAGAAGTTTAAGTTGAAGAATTTGTCACTGAGTGGTCGAAGGGGGGGTCACCGGTCTGACTCATGCCCACGTCCCAACTAGATGACGTGGATGGCGCCGGTGGCGTGGGCGGCGTGGAGGACCGCGTGGTGTACGGCGTGGAGAACAGCAGCATGTTCCTGGAGTGCAGCCCCAAGTCCCAGCGGGCGCTCATCTACTGGCAGCTGCAGAGGCCCAACGACGAGCGCAAACAGGAGGTGACCTTTCACACCACAGCGGCTCATCGAAAACCGGATGAAACGGGAATAAATAAATTTGTTCTTCTCCAGATCAAGCTGGACGACAGGCTGCTCCGCACGGACCAGGGCCTCCTCATCCGCAGCCTAGCCCAAGCGGACACGGGCGTCTACCACTGCCAGGCGGTGGAGCACGGCTTCATTCAGCCTCTCCTGCGCCTCAACCTCCAGGTGGTCCCCTCTCAGAGGCTCGGGGACATCCTGCCGGGGCACCTTTCCGTCGGGGCGGCCCCTTCAGGCAAGCAGCGTGTGTGGTACCGGGATTTCCTGTCTCTCCTGGATCACCCGGACCTCAACAGCGTGGAGGAGTTCTGCGACCGTGTGTGGAAGAAAGAACGCAAGCAGAAGAAATCGAAGGCGCCGAACGCCAACCCGTCGTTACGGCCCAAAGCCGTGGCTCCCAACGCTCAGAAGCAGCAGCAGGCCAGTCCAGCAGCGCAGGGCAAAACGTGGCCGCAGGCCGGAGCGCCGACAGCGGACGCTAACCAGAAACTGGGAATGCTTAGCGTCCAGGCGCCCAAGAACCAACCCAAGACGCAAAGCAACCCGGGCGCTCCGCGGGCGGGAGGGCAGCAGCAGGCCGCTAAATGGAGACGCATGCAGGAGAGCAAGAAGGGACGCAACAGGAGGACCCACGAGCTGCAGAGACCCCCGCGTAGTGTTTGAGTCCTATCAAGGAGAAGCGCACAAACAAGCACATCCAACACATCCTGTAGATTGTGTCGGATTCTCTTCGCCGTACTCCTTCAACGACAGGAAGAGCCCAATAAACTGGAAAAAGGCGTTCGGACTTCCACTTCCTGTATATATATAAGCTAGTCCAATAAGCCACACAGAAAACTGTGACTCGGAGGCTTCAAGAAAAAAAAACTAAAAAGCACATCCTCCACAACGTTTTGACTTGAGCATGTGACCCCCACCCCCTTTGCCCCCTCCCTTAGTGACAAGAAACTCTTTCTACAGAGCCTTCCATGTCTCATCAGCATCACATGCACACCAACATAAACAGGAAATGAACTGCGCATGTTGTCCATTATTTTCATAAGCTAGTTATTTTATGGAATTCTTTGTAATTTTTTTTTTTTTTATATCGACTTTCCTACCCGAACCTTCGACAGCATCACTGTGGTGGTCTCATTGCCCCCCCGACACCCCTTCCTCTGTGTAACTTATTACATCACACACTCATTTTGTGTACATATATATACAACAAAATTCACTCTGTGTATATACAGTACACCTAATCCTTATTTATTGCTCGTTTTTTTTTTTTTTCTTGTGAAAGGGGTGCATTTATTTTTGATATTATGCTATTTTTGGGTGCGTCATCAGCGGAAAGGAAAACTTTGGACCAACTGACACAGTAATACAGAACATATGTTTAAAAAAAAAAAAAAAGACCCAGCAATAATAAGCACAACACATATTTTTTAGATGCCATCTTTGTGTCTTTTGTGTGTAAGATCACCCCCCCCCCACCCACCACCCTCAACCCCCCCTAAAAAAAACTGTTAGCTGTGAATCTCTGTAAGAAGTAGTGCAGAAAACTAGTCAGAGGAGAAGACATGTTATATTGCATGTGAATGCTGCCTACTGTAAGTGCATCTTTCTATTGTCTCTTGAGCGTTTTTTTTTTTTTTGTGTGTGAGACAGCTCCCTTAATGATATTACTTTTGCTGACAAACACCATGATGATGATAATAATAAGCTGGCAAAAAAAAAAGGTGCTGGATCATAAATAATGTACCTTTTTACACAATAAGAGTAGAGCATCCACACATTGGCACAGAAAAAAATTAATTTAGTGTATTCTTAATTGAACACTGAGAGCTGAAAGTGACTGCTGCTGTAAAACACTTCTTTATGGCATGTTGTCTGAATAAAAATCTGTTAGAAACTGATTTTCTGCAATATTATGTCTCATATATTTTACTGTTGCGTGCATTTGAAAGTGCTGTTTTCTTAACTCGTGTAGCAACAGCGCCGCTCACAGGAGAGGAGGGAGAACTACAGCAGGAACTACAACATACACAGGTGAGTACGGAGATTGTGTTAAAAGGTGTCTGCTGACTTTTGAAGAGAAATTGGGTAGCTTTGAACAATATAACTCCATTTTACCATGCACTTTCGTCATTGTCTAGCGTGTATATCGCTTTCGTGTATGTTACGTAGCGATTAGCCAGCGTTAGCATTCGCTAGCATTAGCAAAACGTTATCGCTGGCAAGGTGAGTCGCTTAAAAGTTCAATTTAGAGCCGGAGCTGTGTTTACTACATACATTTATTCATATAAATGTGTATAAATGAGTTTTATTGGCCCGTTTGACACGGCAAAAAAATAAAAACTGCTTTGTAGCAATAGCGGCTGTTAATACCGCCGACCACCAGGTGGCAGCAGCGATTCCCTGCGCCATCTGTCACTCATTATGGTTGAATAGTTAATCACGTAGATATTTTCCACAGGAATTAATGGCGAATAAGTACAGTTATTACATTTATTTCAAAAGTGTACTATTTTGATAAAATTATAGAATTAATTGTGTACTGTTTTACGGCGAAAATGACACAAAATACCAGCAAACGACGCTAGTTAGCAAAGCTTGTTCGAACCACAGTAGGACAGTGTTTAACCAGCGCTTATAATAACAAGTGCTTTCTAAAAAAAACAAACAAAAAAAAGAATAAAAAACCCCAAAACATCACAATTCCCAAGAGAGAAACAGTTGCCAGTAAGACTCATGCTTTTCTGGGACTGAAGTGATTCAAGTGGTGCAATCATGCCCCCCCCCCCCCCCCCCCCCCACCGCCTTCTCAAGATGCACACTTGTTGAGAACAAGCTGTTTTTGCTACCATGGCAACCGTCCTTGAACGCCCCTTGAGACTCTATACGTGTATTGCGAGGTAGTCCTGCACTTCAATGAGCATATTGTGGAATCAAAACTGCTTGTGTAAGAATATTCAATAGTGACAAACCCTATGTAATGCTGCCCCCTATCGGATGACGCTTTTCATTGCCGTTTAAAAGACACTATCTGATTCATAATTGTTTACAGTATCTGTATCTATTCAAATATATTTTCTACCGCAACATGAGTGATGTTAAACCGTCAAGTGATCTGGTAATGAGAAGCTCAAGCGGGTGAGTGGCAGCTCCTGAGGAAACCATGGCAACCAGGAGTAGATCTCCTGGATGGAGAATGTTTTTTTTCTCTCTTATTTTTCTCTCATATTTAAAAAAAAAACCAAGGGAATCCAAAGTGTGGCCCAGGGAGCCGTTAGTGACCCACAGTTTGGATTTTATTAGTCTTTGGTGTATTCCGATTTTAAAGTGAAGCAAGTGAAAATGAGCACAAAAAGAGGTTATAAAAGTGATAACAATACAGATCGACCATCTTGTATATTAATATTAATTTTACTGAAAAAAATAAATATGAAAAAAATCCGGGATTCATACCGAATTTCTGGATAATCCTGCTAATACACAAATAAACCATTTTCTTTTCTTTCCAGTGTAGCTGACCCATGTGTCCACATCTGACTGTTTCCAGCTTGGGGGTACGTTGTGCCTGTCTACACCCATGGATTTATTTTACATCTAAGTAATGAAACAACACTCGTTGTCCTTTGAGACAACTACTGTCACAGGAAGTGTGTGTGTGTGTGTGTGTCTTCAGTGTGACTCATCCCTCACGTCCCCCACGAGCCACCAGGGGGACGTCCAACGGCATCCACGCACAGCCATGATGACGCACGTGGCGACGACAGGTAGGTGGCGTTAATAATTCATGAATTTTGCCAAAAGGGGGAGGGAATTTGTAGACGCCTTGCGACACTCATTCTTTCTCTGTGTGTGTGTGTGTGTGTTTTTCCATCCTCTTCCTCAGCGTGGGCCAATCAGAAGGCAAGACAGCATCCACCAGGAGTGAGTCAATGTGGAAGAGGAGTAGATATTTGACTGGTAAGTTATTGTTCTTTTTGTGAATGATCATAGAAATGTCCAACTCATGTCATTAAATAGACATTTTTCCGATACATTCATTCATTTTCTACCCCCCCCCCCCCCCCCCCCCCCCCCCCCCCGTGGACCCCCGTTGCGGGGGGTGCTGAAGCCTATCCCAGCTGTCTTCAGGCGAGAGGCGGGGTCCACACTGGACTGGTTACCAGCCAATCACATGGCACAAATAGACAAACAACCATTCACACTCACATTCATACCTATGGACAATTTGGAGTGGCTAATTAACCTAGCATGTTTTTGGAATGTGGGAGGAAAACCGGAGTACCCAGAGAAAACCCACGCATGCACGGGGGAGAACATGCAAACTCCACACAGAGATGGCCGAGGGTGGAATTGAACCCTGGTCTGTGCGCTAACCACTCGACCGCCGCGCAGCCCTACTTTTCCCATATAGTAAAAGATAAATGTTTTTAAAATGTACTTCCACCTTTTAAAGGATTTTTTTTGGAATTGTGTTATATTAACCAGGCTGCACGGCGGTCGAGTGGTTAGCATGCAGACCTCACAGCTACGAGACCCGAGTTCAATCCCACCCTCTGTGTGGAGTTTGCATGTTCTCCCCGTGCATGCGTGGGTTTTTTACTCCGGTTTTCCTCGCACATTCCAAAAACATGCTAGGTTAATTAGCCACTCCAAATTGTCCATAGGTATGAATGTGAGTGTGAATGGTTGTTTGTCTATATGTGCCCTGTGATTGGCTGGGACAGACAGCTGGTATTGGCTCCAGCAACCCCCGCGACCCTCATGAGGAAAAAGCGGTAGAAAATAAATTAATGAATGAATGTTGGCTGAGTGACACCTCAACACAACACAGCGGCTAGCCACCAGCCGGCTAGCGGCTAGCTTCACCGCACACTGCCACCGCCGCATTTTTGATGCCAGGTGTAGCGTTGCTTTCTGTTTCTATGTGAAGTCAATGCAAATATATCAATAGTTGCAATTCATTACATGCTTTCTTAGATGCCTTTTTTACCTGTTTTTATATCTTTACAACAATTCCATCCAACATGAATAAGGTTCCAGCACAGGTATATACATATATCCCAGTGAGCTAACACGGATAGAATAAATGCAGCCAGTGTACAAGGAGGCGGATTACTGCTAAAGCTGATTAGCGACACCTCCTCCTATGTTTCTACGCCTTCGTCTGACGTCACGTGTTTGTGTTTGTGTCAGGTGGACAAACAAGGAGAGAAAAAGCCGCCTCCCTTCCGTCTTTCCTCCTTCCTTGCCGTGACATTAAAGGTATTTTTAGTGCGACATGCCGGCCGGCCGGTTGGGAGGAATTGGCGGTGGCGAGAGGAGGTCGGAATTAGGCGCTAATCAGGATGAGGGAGGCTCAGGTGGAACGCAACAGGAATCACTCGCTCACTCACTCACTCCGCTCTCGGACGACCACACTCACTTCCTGGTATGTAACCTCTTGCTTATTTGGTTGTTTAAGGTGCCATTTCAGCTTCAGTTCGATCGCTATTCAAATTTAATGACCAGCGCCCACTGTTTGAGATCCGGTTGCCAGAGTCGTGTTACATGTGTGGGTATGCGTCCCGACAAGCGTGTCTGTTTGCTCGACTGTCTTTCCCAAAGCGTATCAAGAGCTGCAGTACTGACTAAACACGCCACTCTGATAATCACGGCCATACTTTGATGCCATTGTCCCGTACCGGACTTCATTTTTACCGACTACATACGACAAACTTTGGGGGAACTTTGGGGAAACTCTGGGTTCCAGTGGGGAATACATAATAGTGATACCACTATACAAGGGCTGCACGGTGGTCGAGTGGTTAGCGCGCAGACCTCACAGCTAGGAGACCTGAGTTCAACTCCACCCTCGGCCATCTCTGTGTGTTTGCATGTACTCCGGTTTCCTCCCACATTCCAAAAACATGCTAGGTTAATTAGCGACTCCAAATTGTCCATAGGTATGAATGTGAGTGTGAATGGTTGTTTGTCTATATGTGCCCTGTGATTGGCTGGCCACCAGTCCAGGGTGTACCCCGCCTCTCGCCCGAAGACAGCTGGGATAGACTCCAGCAAAAGCGGTAGAAAATGAACGAATGAATGAATAATTCTATGTGGACTGTTGGAATTATATGTGTAAAATATATAGTCCCCCCCCCCCCCCACCCCCACCCCCCGTCAATTTTGTTAAATCAATGCGTCCCACCCCTGATATAGACGATAGCACCTTTGTCCTGAAGGATCTTGGCAGTATCCGCCTTAGCTAAATGCTAAATGATGCTAAATAAACAGTGCTAAGTGTTAGCACAACAACATTCATTCATTCATTTTCTACCGCTTTTTCCTCACGAGGGTCGCGGGGGGTGCTGGAGCCTATCCTTCTTCAGTCTTCAGGCGAGAGGCGGGGTACACCCTGGACTGGTGGCCAGCCAGCCAATCACAGGGCACATATAGACAAACAACCATTCACACTCACATTCATACCTATGGACAATTTGGAGTGGCTAATTAACCTAGCATGTTTTTGGAATGTGGGAGGAAACCGGAGTACCCGGATAAAAAATCCACGCATGCACGGGGAGAACATGCAAACTCCACACAGAGATGGCCGAGGGTGGGGAAAGACAAAATAAGAAGCCAAAAAGTTACCACTTCCACACAAAATAGGAGGCGAACTCATTCATTCATTCATTCATTCATTTTCTACCGCTTATCCTCACGAGGGTTGCGGGGGGTGCTGGAGCCTATCCCAGCTGTCTTCGGTCGAGAGGCGGGGTACACCCTGGACTGGTGGCCAGCCAGCCAATCACAGGGCACATATAGACAAACAACCATTCACACTCACATTCATACCTATGGACAATTTGGAGTCGCTAATTAACCTAGCATGTTTTTGGAATGTGGGAGGAAACCGGAGTACCCGGAGAAAACCCACTCATGCACGGGGAGAACATGCAAACTCCACACAGAGATGGCCGAGGGTGGGGAAAGACAAAATAAGAAGCCAAAAAGTTACCACTTCCACACAAAATAGGAGGCGAACTCATTCATTCATTCATTCATTTTCTACCGCTTATCCTCACGAGGGTTGCGGGGGGTGCTGGAGCCTATCCCAGCTGTCTTCGGTCGAGAGGCGGGGTACACCCTGGACTGGTGGCCAGCCAGCCAATCACAGGGCACATATAGACAAACAACCATTCACACTCACATTCATACCTATGGACAATTTGGAGTGGCTAATTAACCTAGCATGTTTTTGGAATGTGGGAGGAAACCGGAGTACCCGGATAAAAAATCCACGCATGCACGGGGAGAACATGCAAACTCCACGCAGAGATGGCCGAGGGTGGAATTGAACTCTGGTCTCCTAGCTGTGAGGTCTGCGCGCTAACAGCACAACAACATGTGACTTTTTAAAGCTTTTCCGTCTATTAAGACCAAGCCAATCGAACACAGAGAACCTCCCGAATGACAAAAAGTGCTGTGTTTCGCTTTGATCCGTACGACTCCTTGGCGGAGGTAACAATTGGTCTTATTTTTTGTTTGTTGAAGACACTGCTTATCCAGCCCGGCCTCCGGACTAGGTTCTACAGGTTCTAGGCTATGCTCTCATGCATGGAGGACACATGTGGCCCAGAGCTACACACACACACACACACAGCAAATGAGCGTTCGTGTCATCTTGCAACACATCGGCTTGACGCTCAGTGGAGCTGACGGGTTGCGATGCGTTGTAATGCCGGCTGCGTGTGGTGTGTTTATTCTCATCACAGTGGCAACACCGTGAACTGAGCCACATTTCCACATTTTATATGATAATAATAATAATAATAATAATAATAATAATAATAATAATAATAATATACCGTAACACGATCATTTTCATCCAAATTTGAAAGATTAGGAATGAATCCGCCTACTTCTGACTGTCAGTACATTTGATCATCTCCAGTCCAATTGCCAAAAAGGGAAAAAGCCAAGGCTGTGAATTATTATTATTATTATTCATAATATGAGTCATCCTTCAGTGCGCCACAGTATTTGTACTGTGAATATCTTTCTTGACATGTGACATTTTGTCTTTCACCGCTGTCGTCGCACCAGTAAAGCCTCAGCACACAAACAACACAACAATTCTACTCCAAATACTACTTCTACTTCAAAATACTTCATCGTCGTATGGATTCCCCTGCATCAATACCGGTTGGCACCCTTTTAAAGACACATTTTGCTCCACTGGAGAATCCGCTTCACCTGTCAAGAGACTGCGCGTGCGCGGTCAAGCTAGCGAGTGTTTCCTGTAAGAACGCGGAAGCGGCGTCACGCCGTGGCCATTTTGGGTCCCAAAACATGCTAGTAAATGTAACGTATTTGCTCGATTGTGTCATTTAAAACTAATACGTGTTTATTTAGTTTGTTTCGCTTGATTTACTAATACAATGTACGTAGATAAAACGTGTAACAAGCAGGAATGGGAGTAAATTAGTTTTATTTTGAAACAACATCCGGAAGTGGTGTTTGGTGGCTGCTCAGGGAGTGAAAGGAAGACCCCCCCCCCCAGTCTCGGAAAGCTAGTAGCTGGTGTATAAAGCTGCAGAGATGCTCTGCGTAGAAAACATGCCAGAGGCGGTGGACTCCTGCGGGGAAAGTCGTCATTAAATGGATACCGCCGTGTGACATGCACCGAGACGCCGACCGAGGCCGTTTCCGCTGCGCATTTCGGAGCTAAACCCCCCCACCCCCCACTCATAGTGCCAGGGTAGCGCGGGTCTCGGCGCATCGATCCAGGACGCACTCCTCGGGAGGGGTCTCGTCATGGGGAACGAGGCGAGCCTGGAAGGCGGCGAGGGCCCGCTCTCAGGGCTTCCCGAGGGGCTGGCACCCGACGGGGCCGGGGGTTTCGTGAGGGTCCCGGGCGGAGCTCCGGTGGACTTGGCGGAGCTGAGCGAGGAGCAGCGGAAGCAGCTCGCCGCGGTGATGTCAAGGGCGCAGGGCAGGCAGCCCGGGGGTGCAACGGCAGTACGAAGGCAGGGCTTTTTTCCAACGTATTTCATATTTCTTATCAAATATTCCAACATGGACGGGAGTGGATGGATGTGTTGTGGCCGGGGACGGAGTCACATCACGCCCATTTTCACATCCTCCGAGACGTGATCTCGTTATTAAAGCCAATTTCCATGGCTAATCACCAGCATCCGAATGGCGGAACAAACGCCTTTCTGGTTTAATTGCAGCTTTATTTGTCTTTATAGCGTGTAGCTCTCTGTTTTTCACACATGGCGTCCACTCGGGTTCTTCTATTTCTTCTATTAATACCGTGGAATATGCATCCAGATGGCTGAATTGTTTATGTCAGCGTCTCGGTGTGGTGAGCTCAGAGGAGGAGACACACCTCCTGTATTTGTGAGAAATATTCGAAATGCCTGCTGGGTAAAAAAAAAAAACAAAAAAAAAATCAGCCTAGTGTTTTTTTTGTACACAAAATGGTCGCTTGTATCTACATCAATGTTGTCATTTAGAGTTGTTGACTAATGATTATTACCATATTGGCTTTTAATGGCTTGTGGAGAAAGTGTGTGGTGGGGGGTGGGGGGTGGGGTGAAGGTTGCAAATAAAAAAAAAAAAAAAATTTTTGTTCAAATATTGTTCATGGTACCAACTCTTCAGTTTTTTTAGTGAGAGGTGATTTGTTAAAAATATGTAAGCCGGCAATGGAGGAGTCAGTGGGGGTGCATCAATATTAATATGACTAAAAATAGAAGTGCAGTGTTAATGTCACTTCCCTCCTCCTGCTTTCTTCATTTTAAAAGGAAGATTTTTTCATATTTGAAAGCCTCATTCATGCCGCCTCTGTCCGTGGTGCTGAATCGCAGCACATTGTGAACATCAGAATTCATCAGAATTATGCAACAAGGCTTCAAAAAAATATGATAACTGTATTGTTATTAATGTAGCAAAGCAGGTAATAAAGTCAGCTTGGGCGTATAGCGAGTGAAGCGAAACCGCTTCCGATGTTAGCTTCTTGCTTTCGCTTTCATCACAGCACTGACTGAATTGGTTTCCTCTCGCCTCAGCGCTAACAAAGGCGTCTTCGCTTACACGCTCTTCATCTACGTGATGTACGCTCAGTGTCACTCAGTCACGTTCGATTCCCTGTTAGCCCTACCCCTCGGCGACCTCAAAGCAACTTAGCTAAGTTAGCATCACACCAGTAAATATCATATTTCAACTGCTTTTCTCTTTTCTCCGTTCCCTAGACCGTCGGAATCTGGTGTCCAGCAGCGACCCCAGCAGACAGGGGCCTCCAGGGGCCCGACTGGCCTCAGTAAGAGTCGCACCGTAGACGCCTTCAACCAGAGCCCCCCCGGCAGGCCGGCGACAGGCCGCAGCCCCTCGTCGCTCAATCTCTTCGATTCCCGATCCCGGCAGGAGCCTAAGGAGTCTGAGAGCAAGCGGTCCGGCATGTTTGGTTCCAGCTTCCTCAGCGGGGCCAACCCCCTCAGCGCCGTGTCGTCCATGACCTCCTCCGTGTCCTCCTCCATCTCCTCCATGGGCGACGCCGTCAATATCCCCAAGTTTGGACTGTTTGGCGACGAGGAGGAAGGAGCTGAGTCTGGCCAAGCAGGGAAACCACAAGGCAAGGGTCCTCAACAAGGTTCAGGTCCAAAGGGGCAACAACAACAACAACAACAAGGGGCTCCTCAGAAACAGGGTCAAGGCCCTCCTAGACAGGGGCCTAAGCAAGGGCAAGGACCACAAGGCCAGGGGCCCAAATCTGCTCAGGGACCTCCTGGCCAGGCCCCCAGGGAAGGCCAGGGGCAGCCAGGACTAGGGCCTTCAGGGCAGCAGGCACCTAAACCAGGTCAAGGCCCACCAGGACAACAGGGACCTAGACAAGGTCAAGGCCCACCAGGTCTACAAGAACCCAAACAAGGCCAAGGCCCACCAGGTCAGCAAGGACCCAAACAAGGGCAAGGCCCACCAGGTCAGGAAGGAGCCAGACCAGGCCAAGGCCCACCAGGTCAGCAAGGACCCAAACAAGGCCAAGGCCCACCGGGTCAGCAAGGACCCAAACAAGGCCAAACCCCACCAGGACAGCAAGGACCCAGACCAGGCCAAGGTCCACCAGGTCCAAGTGTTAAACAGACACAAGGCGGAGAACCTGCAAAGCCTGGACCTAAACAGCAAGGACCATCAGGCCCAGGCGCTCATCCCGGAGAGCCGGCCAAGAGTCAGCCGGGGTCAGGGACGCCCGGAGGTGGGCCGTGTCCTTTGTGTAAGACCACGCAACTGAACACCGGTTCTGGGGACCCGCCAAATTTCAACACCTGCACCGAGTGCAAGAACCAAGTGTGCAGCCTGTGTGGATTCAGCCCCCCGGACTCTGCAGTAAGTCTCCTCCTTCCCGTTTTCTGTGTACTGCCGAATCCTGGCTTAGCCGAGTGTTCGCGTGAGCATCCCACAAGCGTGTCAGGGACCTTAAGAAGCAGAGGCAGCATATGGAGGTGGTGGGGGGGGGATGTTGAAGAAGGTGACTCATATTATGGCCACAGGAAGACGGCGTGCTAGACACACAGCCGGAACGTTCTCTTACACGTGGACGTGAAACACAGCACGACGGAATGACTGTCCTTTTCCGAAGTAGTTCCGCCTTTTTCCAGAAATCCGATCTCGAATGACTGCCTTTGCTAATCGCTTGTATGTATATGTCTTCTAACCATAACTATCTTCTCTGTGATGCCCAGGGGAAAGAATGGCTGTGTCTCAACTGCCAGATGCAGCGAGCCATGGGGGGCATGGACCCCCCCGGAATGACAAAGCCCAAACAAGGTTCGGTCCCGCCCTCGCCGCAGAAACAGTCTTCGGGCAAGCCTGGCAAGCTTCTCATCAAGCAGCAAAGCACCACCGACCAAGGGCTGACGCCGCCGACCACCCCGAGGCAGAAATCCCCGAGCTCCCCGGGACCGCTTTCCCCGGGGTCTTCATTAGGAGGCTCCCCTAAGATCGACCCCAAGACCGGACGTCCTATTCAGCAAAAAGCCAGCCCGCAGCAGTCACCGGCGAAATCCAAACAGGAGTCCAGCTTCTTTGGGGGGTTGGGTGGTATCAGTTTTGGGGGTTTGACCGATTCAGCAAAGCCGGCCGCCGCCTCCTCACAAGCGGCGGAGTCCGTCACCGGGAAACTGTTTGGCGGTTTCGGCGGATTGATGGAGTCCGCCAAGCCTCAGGCGGCTCAGAAGCAGGACGAGTCCATGACCGGGAAGCTCTTTGGAGGTTTCGGGGGTTTGTCGGAGGCGTCGAAACCGCCGGCCGCCGCTTCTCAGATGTTCAGCTTCGGGTCGTCGCTCTTAAACTCGGCTACCAGTCTCGTTACCGGAGAGGAGGAGAAAGCTGCAGAATCTCCACCGGCGTCGCCGCCGGACTCGGCGCCTGATTCTCCCTTCTCCGTTCCCGGTTCTCCTCCTGATTCGGATTCTGCACCCGACACTCCACCGGCGAAACCCAAAAAGGCGCCAAGGATGACATCCGTCGGGCGAGAAGCGGCTGATGTGACATCCGAAACGAAGGAAAAGTGTCCTCTCTGCAACGCGGAGCTGAACGTGGGATCATCATCGGAAGCGGCCAACTGCAGCCTCTGCACCGAGTGCAAGAAGACGGTGTGCAACCTGTGTGGATTCAAACCCGGCCCACTCTTAGGAGAGGTAAGAACCACTCGTCATGTAGTCCTCACTAAAGGGTGAAAATTCATCAACATGACCCCCCTCCTGCGTGGGTGGGGGGCGCAAGTCTCTGTGGATGATGGAGATGGAGAATAAGCCCGAGTGAAGACAAATGAGCTTGTCTGGCTCTCAAACAGCAATTCAAGCCATCGCCACTAAACACTAAGAGGGGCTCGTGTGTGTCTGTGTGTGTGTCTGTGTGTGTGTCTGTGTGTGTGTCTGTGTGTGTGTGTTGTAAAACACACATAGAACCCAAACACCTTTTGACCTGCTTCTCTTGTGTGAGCAACATGGTGTGTGTCGCCCCACAAGTGCCGAGAGCAGATGGGCCGCTGTGGTGCAGCATCACAATGTTGCGGGAATGGAGGCCAAAAAGTGTTTCCGGTTGAGTGGGTCGGTCCAAGCGAGTCGGTCAGTGGGGTTGAAAAAAAAAAAATCAATGCAGCAACAATGCAATGTGTTTTTTTTTTTTTTTTCCTACCTCCATCAAAGGCGTCACGTTTAGCCGGCCATCCCTTGGTAATCTCTCCTGGTCATTCCGTTAAGCTGGACATGACCTCCCGTCATTCTCTTGGGAAATCATCTCGGCATCTTACCTCCATTAGTTTTATCGGAATATGAAAGCTATACTTTTATGGAGTCAGCATTGTGTGTGTGTGCAGTCTTAATTGTTTTTAAAGAACGTTCCAGATAAGATAAGATAAGCCTTTATTCGTCCCTCAGTGGGGAAATTTGCAAGAGTACAGAATCAGAATCAGGGGTCTCAAACTCAATTTACTTGGGGGCCACTGGAGCTAGGGTCTGAGTGAGGCTGGGCCGCAGCAGGTTTTCCAAAAAAAAAACGCATTTGTTAAAAACAGAAAAATAAATAAACTTTTGCTTTGGTTCCGATTTTCTACAAGAAAAGCTCTGATAAAACATTCCACTGTTCTTAAATATCTTAATTTTTATTTTTCTACACAAAATAAGATGAAAAATAAACAAACAAATCAAGAATAAAGAAAATCAATCAATCAGTAATAAATAAACATAATAATAATAATAAAACTTAAGAAACCACATATAGTTGGTGGGTAGACAAATTATTTTTTTCAGATTTAAAATGAACAAAGCATTATTAGAGCCCTGTAGACATGACAAAACACGACTATAGTCACATTTATACTCTTTTTATTTACAACATATTGCGCAACTGCAGGGTCTTGAGACACATGCTAACTCGCAAACTCGAGATCTAGCGACCTAAACGGTAGCCTCCAAGTCATTTCCTTTCAACTTAAAAAGCCAAAAACTTACCACTTCCACACGGATAGGGAGGATAACTATTCATAGTTATTTAACCTTTAACATGAACATTAATCAAACGTAATAATTTTTTTCTGGGTACATGATACCATACAGCATCCATATCAAACTAACATTGAACTTTCATATCAAGGCGGGGGCCTCAAACTAGTGTCCTGCGGGCCACATTTGGCCCGCGGGCCGTGTGTTTGAGACCCCTGAGTTAAGCAGTACAAAAATAAACAATATAAACAACCCAAGTATTAACAAATTGAACATTTTACCCAGTTCATATACAAATACAGTTTGCAGATAATATGAAATGATGAAATGAAATGAAATATATGACCAGTCGATACACGATGAGATGTCATAATCTTGTTATTAAAAATACATTAAGAACACAATTGGCCGTGGCAAAATTATGGCATGCATTTTCAATAATAACCGAAAAACATGCCACCCGTGGTGGAGGCCAACCGAGGGTCCACGGTACCTTCATTGTTGTCAAATACAGTTTGCAGATAATATGAAATGAGATGAAATATATGAGCAGTCTATACATTATAAGATCTTGCTAGTTAATATGAGGCATTATAGAAATACTTACTATATCGCACTTAGAGCCTTGATATTGCACATGGAGCTTGATCAGATACTGCACAGGATTTGTAATTGCAAATGGCGCTTGTCATGACGAGCCACGATGGCACCATCAGCACCATCATAATTACGCCGTAGAAATAGCTACGCTTGTAATTCGATAGAGGCCCTCGCCGCTCGACTACCCGAAGAACTCATGCTTGGACTCCTTCTACATTACACGCCGTCACAATGACACGGAAACACTCTCTCTTGTGTGTCGTTCATAACTCCTGTTGGAAGAGACAGGAAGTAAAGGAGCGGCCTGTGTAGGCGTGTACGGAGCCGGGACACATGTGTCTAATCCCAGTTTCCTAAAAGGATTTAAAGGGCAACGGGAATCTTGTTATTCCTGCGGAGGCTTGATCCTCCACTCAGGTGGTTAACCCCCATCAATGCTAGTTGTGGAACCGGAAGAGACAAATTAGCATGTACAGTCAGTCGTACGCCAAGGTTTGGACACCCCTGACAATTTCATTCAATCAATGATCACTCCTGAAATATTACTCTGTTCATCTGTTGTGTGATATGGTAATGGTAATGGTTGAATTTCATTTGAACATGCATCAGATTACAATTGAATGCATCACATAATCAGTTCACAGTTCCACATGTCCAAAAGGAGTAGGAAGAAGCAAAGCTTATTAAATCCTACCCCTCCATCTGGTACTTTTACAATCAGTAACTGTTACATTTGTTCACTTCCTGCTTTCCTAATATAGTTTAATTTATTATTTTTTTAAAACTTTTTTTTAAAATTATTTTTTGTTCACTTCCTGCTTTCCTAATAGTTAAATTTTTTACTTTTTTTAAAATTACTTTTAATTTAGTAATTTTTTACTTTTTGAAAAAAAAACTATTTTTCATTCACTTTCTGCTTTCCTAACATAGTTAACTGTTTTATTTTTTACTTTTTAAATTTTTTAAAATAATTTTTTGTTCACTTCCTGCTTTCCTAATATCGTTTAATTTTATTTTTTTTGTCACATACCAAAGTACAAGGTGATATGACCATCCAAATACATAATGGGTACCATAGTAACCGTCAATATAGTCCTAGCATAGAAGTGTTTCAAATGTATTTCTTCCCTGAGATCATATTTCTCCTCTCTTGTAGAGAAGTATTGGATGACATTTTTAGCTAATTGCTTATTTTTTTTTAGCCTTATGCATTATTTTAGCTGTTTGAAGATGAACTATATCAGCAAGTTGAAGTGTTTGTCATTTTAGAAATAAGGAGTTAGTATGTTCTCTGTAGGCGGCATTATGAATTATCCTTACTGGCCTTTTTTGCGGTACATTTAGCCAGTGAAGATTGCTTTTATAGTTATTAGCCCATATTTCCACACAATAAGTAAGAAAATAAGGAGTTATATCAAAATGAAACTAGCTCTTTGTTAAAGTGACAGAATTGTCAGGGGTGCCCAAACGTTTGCATACGACTGTATATTTTACACACAGCCTGGATATTTGCTCGCATCGGCCACCCTCCCCCCTTCCCTGGTCAAATTCAGTGCTGCTGCCTCACAGCTCTAACCATCACGTGCCCAGGAGGCCCGGGCGTATAAAAATAGTCGTGGCCACGAACGAGCCACAAAGGCGGACAAGACGAGCCACCACGGGGCAAGCTCGCTATTAAACACACATCCTTTTGTGTGCCATCTATTCACATTTACCTCTCTAAATGCATATATATATATATGTGTGTGTGTGTGTGTGTGTGTGAGGCTATTTCTGTCTGTTCACAAGGTGCGACATCTCATTTGGCGACGTTACAAGCAGTAAATTTGATTGCGTTGTAATAAAAGCTCGCATGTCGTGCCGTTAGAACCCCGGGTACTGGGGGAGGGGGGGAAGAGCCCAGGCGCTGCCGAGACAGACAGACAGACGGGGTGGCTTTCTACGGCACATATACACACATTTTGGCACTCGTCACGTTCGGTTAGCACAGACTGTTGTGTTTACATCCTGACTGGCTCCCCCTCAATGCACTTAGCTGCAGTGGCAGCTCTCCCAGAGTGGAAACAGTAAGTCAAATCCTTTTTTTTTTTTTGTGAAAAATCGCTAGGTGACAGTCACATTTCAAATAGTAGCGCAAAAAAAAAAAAAAAAAAAAACATTCCCTGGATGGTGTGGAGTGATGACAGATAGGATGCTAATGTGTAGCGGAGGAGGGCTGACTCTCACGCGGAGGAGAGAGATGATATGAACCGAAAAATGAATCCCAAAGGCAAGCATGTGGAGAAGCGGGGGGGGGCAGGGTGTCAGAAAGGATACAGTATGACGGCGGCGGATCCGTGCGGTGCTGTGCTGTGCTGTGCTGAGCAGTGTGCACCATGACCATCTTTGGTGTAGCGGATCTCGGATCAGGTCTGCAGCACCTGCTTGTGCAGATCAACAAAGACAGAAAGCCTTTTTGCCTTTGTCGTCAAGAGGTCTTAGTGTCTGACAGAAATGACAAGAAAGACAGATTCGGACTTCTTAAGGCGATGGTTTTACACTTTTAATCAGCTAATGAGCACCCTGTTTGTTTGTTTTTTTTTGTCTTGTCTTTGCGTTGAGTTCGATCCTGGTGACTGTTGTCGAGGGATAAAGGGACATGTAACATAAAAGGATGGACATAATGGACAATTTGAATTGTTTACAAAGCGAAAATAAGGTTTAGCGCCTGGCTCACGTATACATGCCAACAGAAGAGTCTTGAACCAGTCATGATGTGCTATTTATATATATATATATATATATATATATATAGATCACTATATTGACACTTACTATGGTACCCATTATGTCATTGGATGGTCATATCACCTTGTACTTGGTACGTGACAAAAAATTAAAATTTTTTTTTTTTTTTAAAAACTAGAAAAAAATTATAAAAATTTATAAAATAAATTAATGAATAAAATAAATTTGCTAAATACAAGGATGAAGAGTCTTGAACCAGTCATGATGTGCTATATATATCACTATATTGACACTTACTATGGTACCCATTATGTCATTGGATGTTTATATCACCTCGTACTTCGGTACATGACAAAAATAAAAAATATATAATATAAATTATATTTTATTTTATATATTATAATTAATTATAATTATTATATAATATATATTTTAAATTAAAAAAGTAAAAAATTTAACTATATTAGGAAAGCAGGAAGTGAACAAAAAATAATTTAAAAAAAAGTTTTTAAAAAATAATAATAAATTAAACTATATTAGGAAAGCAGGAAGTGAACAAATGTAACAGTTACTGATTGTAAAAGTACCAGATGGAGGGGTAGGATTTAATAAGCTTTGCTTCTTCCTACTCCTTTTGGACATGTGGAACTGTGAACTGATTATGGGATGCATTCAATTGTAATCTGATGCATGTTCAAATGAAATTAAACCATTACCATTACAGAACCTCAACATCAAAACAGGCCTAGCCTGGGTCCCTTACATAAGTTGTGATCAATTACAGATACTTAGAATCTGGTTCCAATTCCGTAGTCCAGTTGTGATCAATTACAGATAATTACTGACAATCTGGTTCCAATTCCGTAGTCCAGTTGTGTATCTGCTGACATATGAGTATCTGCTGCTCATAACGTGGGAGCCACGTTGCTGCTGTAGTGGACTTTTACCCAACACACTGCATTTAAAGTAATCACCACTCTCCAAACGTTTGACTCTCATCAATCAAACAGGAATTACATTAACTCCGCGAACAAAAAGGCAGCACCGTCAATAAATTTGGGATATTTATTAGCGGAAAGATCTTTTTTGGCTCATGCTGCGATGGGGTGTTTCCCATTCAGTTGCCGACTCATCAATGATTTTTGCAGTAAGGACACAAGAAAGCTTCAGCTAGTAAAAATTTGACAGAATTGACGTTTGTTGCAAACTGAAAAGACCATCGATTTGCAGATAAAGAGCGTGATAATGTTGATGATGATGTGTGTGTGGAGTCACACACCAGACCCATTAAGGCTTTGGTTGCCGTTTCAGCATCCATTCAGTGCTGCTACAACACTTTTGTCATTTTCCTGTCTTCATCCATCTTCTCTCTCCGTCTCCTGCAGCCCCTTGTTCAAGTTTAGACAAGTAAAGCTCATTGGCGTTCTTGTCTTAATCATAGAGCTCTACTTGCTGCTCAGGCCTTATTCCTGCGTCCTTAGGAACTCTGACTGAGCGGTACTGATCAGGTAGTTCTAGTGAAAGGCTAGTCCTCCTTCGAGGCTTCGTGGTTCTTCTGGGGGTGTCCGTGTTTGTCATCGCTAGTAGGGATCGACCGATTTTTCCCATCACCCTTAGCCGATGGCCGATTTTGCTTGGGCCGATATTTGTGGCCGATACTGCTTTTGCTCCCTCAATTTACATGAAAAAATTAAAATGATAACAAATATTATAGGTCTCAAGTTGAAATTTATTCAAATGTAAACACTAGGGATCGACCGATATGGTTTTTTTTGGGCCGAGGCCGATACCGATTTTTTTCCAATCACCCTTAGCCGATGGCTGATTTTGCTTGGGCTGATATTTTTGGCCGATACTGCTTTTGCTCCCTCAATTTACATGAGAAAATGACAATGATAAATATGACAGGTCTCAAGTTGAAACAAATATTTATTGAAATGTAAACACTAGGGATCGACCGATATGGGTTTTTTTGGGCTGATGCCGATACCGATTTTTTCCCATCACCCTTAGCTGATGGCCGATTTTGCTTGGGCCAGTATTTGTGGCCGATACTGCTTTTGCTCCCTCAATTTACATGGAAAAATGATAACAAATATTATAGGTCTCAAGTTGAAATTTATTCAAATGTAAACACTAGGGATCGACCGATATGGGTTTTTTTGGGCTGATGCCGATACCGATTTTTTCCCATCACCCTTAGCTGATGGCCGATTTTGCTTGGGCCGATATTTGTGGCAGATACTGCTTTTGCTCCCTCAATTTACATGAAAAAATGAAAATGATAACAAATATTACAGGTCTCAAGTTGAAATTTATTCAAATGTAAACTCTAGGGATTGACCGATATGGTTTTTTTTGGGCCGATGCCGATACCGATTTTTTTCCCATCACCCTTAGCCAATGGCCGATTTTGCTTAGGCCGATATTTGTGGCCGATACTGCTTTTGCTCCCTCAATTTACATGAAAAAATGAAAATGATAACAAATATTATAGGTCTCAAGTTGAAATTTATTCAAATGTAAACACTAGGGATCGACCGATATGGTTTTTTTTGGGCTGATGCCGATACCGATTTTTTCCCATCCCCCTTAGCCGATGGCCGATTTTGCTTGGGCCGATATTTGTGGCCGATACTGCTTTTGCTCCCTCAATTTACATGAGAAAATGACAATGATAAATATGACAGGTCTCAAGTTGAAACAAATATTTATTGAAATGTAAACACTAGGGATCGACCGATATGGGGTTTTTTGAGCCGATGCCGATACCGATTTTTCACCATCACTCTTAGCCGATGGCCGATTTTGCTTGGGCCGATACTGCTTTTGCTCCCTCAATTTACATGAAAAAATGACAATGATAACGAATATTACAGGTCTCAAGTTGAAACAAATATTTATTGAAATGTAAACACTAGGGATCGACCGATATGGGTTTTTTTGGGCTGATGCCGATTTTGCTTGGGCCAGTATTTGTGGCCGATACTGCTTTTGCGCCCTCAATTTACATGAGAAAATGAAAATGATAACAAATATTATAGGTCTCAAGTTGAAATTTATTCAAATGGTTTTTTTTGGGCTGATGCAGATACCGATTTTTTTTCCAATCACCCTTAGCCGATGGCCGATTTTGCTTGGGCCGATATTTGTGGCCGATACTGCTTTTGCTCCCTCAATTTACATGTAAAAATTAAAATAACAAATATTATAGGTCTCAAGTTGAAACAAATATTTATTGAAATGTAAACACTAGGCATCGACCGATATGGGTTTTTTTGAGCCGATGCCGATACCGATTTTTACCATCACTCTTAGCCGATGGCCGATTTTGCTTGGGCCGATACTGCTTTTGCTCCCTCAATTTACATGAGAAAATGACAATGATAAATATGACAGGTCTCAAGTTGAAACAAATATTTATTGAAATGTAAACACTAGGGATCGACCGATATGTTTTTTTTCGGGCTGATGCCGATACTGATTTTTTACCATCACGCTTAGCCGATGGCCAATTTTGCTTGTGCCGATATTTGGCTTCAGCTTTCACACTTTCATTTAAACGGCATTATCAACTTTAAAAGGAATAAATATTCATATTCATGCGCAAAACATTTCTGTCATAGTTTAAATTCTATTTAGCATCGATGTGATGACTGCTCCTCCGCCTCCACACACACAAACACATCACACTGACACAATTTAGTAAGATATATAAAACATTTCTCTCATCATTAAAGTTGACGATATAACGGCCGATCCTTACTCCACAGTGTGTCCTTGTAGGGCGCCCGTTTGAAAAGAGCGACTTCTGTGGTTCAGCGGAGCTGTGGGATGAGACGCGTTTTGTTGAATTTTCTCAGTGTCGAAGTAGAAGCTCTGGGTGGCTTTAAATCAGGAAGATGGGAAGCGCTTCAAGGCATGTCACGACACTGCAACAATGGTTTACAGTTGCGCCTCAGAAAACACACGCGGTCCATTCCAGGACGCTGCTTCATGTTCACTTGTTCAGATTTGAGATTAAAGACCAATACTGGGCTCAGAAACCTTGATGACATAGCTGCTTGAATCCATTTCTATATGTCTATATCAGTATATATACCACTGCTTGTTAAATCCATGTCTATATGACTATATATATATATACCAGAGCTTGTTTTTTCCTTTTTAATTCATTAATTTTCTTTTGCAATCATCTTTGTAAATTTTCTTTTTGAAACGTTAAAAGTTAATCCCGTCATATTTAGATTTTTTTAGATTGTTTTAAACAGGTTTCCTATGCTCTAATGTTGAAAATATTCTGTTTATAAGAAGGGATTATTACTTTGATGGTCTATAATACATAATATGTAATATATATGAATAACTAAGGGCTGCACGGCGGACGAGTGGGTAGCGCGCAGACCTCACAGGTTCAATTCCACCCTCGGCCATCTCTGTGTGGAGTTTGCATGTTCTCCCCCGTGCATGCGTGGGTTTTCTCCGGGTACTCCGGTTTCCTCCCACATTCCAAAAACATGCTAGGTTAATTAGCGACTCCAAATTGTGAGTGTGAATGGTTGTTTGTCTATATGTGCCCTGTGATTGGCTGGCCACCGGTCCAGAGTGTACCCCGCCTCTCGCCAGAAGACAGTTGGGATAGGCTCCAGCACCCCCGCGACCCTCGTGAGGATTAACGGTACAAAATTAATCAATGAATAAATAACTAACCAATTATTTTGCTCTTTGTCATTTCAGAAAGAATGGCTTTGCCTCAATTGTCAAACGAGAAGAACCAGTCAGCAGAATGACGTCCACCCACCGGAGATGCAGCCAGCTAGTCTCGCTCCCGCTTCCTCCTCCGCCCCCGCTGCTGTAGTTAGCAACCCCGTAGTAGAAGACCAAACCCCACCAGCCCCTGAGACTAAGGTAGAAGATACACCTGCACCGATTATGCATGAACATGACAAACTACACTCAGTTAGCAAAGAGCCACATTCAGATCAACCACTCGCAGCCGAGGCTAACATCACAGAGACCGCGGCGGCCGTGGTACCCGAAATCCAAGAACAGAGCGCTGACATAGAAAAGTCCGATGCTGAGGAAATCTCAGTAGTCGAGCAACATAATGCTAACCCAGACACATCGCCCGCTATCGATGAGGGAAAGCCAAGTACCCCTGAGAAGATGAGGGAGAACCTCCCCGAGGTGCCTAACCCGGGTTGCGACAAGGCGACCGCACCCGCACAGGCAGAAGAAGACACAAATCCAGCGCTAACTAATCCACCCGAGCCCAAAACAACCCCTCAGTTGGAGTCAGAAGAACTCCAGAATGAATTGCCGGATTCAACTCGGGTGCCTCCTGCAGATGAACCCCAGCCGACTCCACAAAATCAGGCTTCGGATTGCACCTTGAGCATGAACCAACCAAATATCACCCCAGAAACCGAGGCTGAAAAAGCTGAAAAACCGACTCAAATTAGCGCAGAACCCGAACCAGCAGTAGCAATGCCATCAAGCGATGATGCTTCTGTTGGCGTTCTTGTAAATGAACCTGTGTTAGCTGAAACCGAGGGCCCTGAACACGACAAAATGAAGGAAACATCGCAGTCAGATCCTCCAACATTCATAGAATCAGTCACTAATCAACCTGACTCTACTGCTCAGCAGAAAAATCAGGCTGATGAATTAGAACTCAAGGTCACGGAAAATAAGCCACTCCCCGATACCGCATCTGTTGAAAATGCGCCATTAACTATGGCTGCCGATGAGGAAGTATCCGCGCAAAGTGACGTGAAAAAAACAGCCGAGCCAGAAACAATAACGGACACTTCCATCGAAGAAGAAAGAAATACGGGAAACGATGATGAGAAGCCAGGTGTTCAGATAAAGTGCGATGACTTTGAAGAGGTTCATAAAAACCCAGCCGGCGAGGATAAAACGGATCAAATAAGTGCGGTTGAAGAAACAATGGAGATGAAGGCAACTGAGCAGAAACTTCTTAATGAGCCGGCTTGGCCTGAAACACAATCAGGGAACACTCTTTTAAGTGACAATAATAACACTCTTAATCACGCTGTGCTTAAAGAGGCAGAGCCAGAAATAGAGAACAGGCCGCCTTCTGCTGACGAGATCCTCGTTCAAACACACTCATCCCCAGAGAAGGTAGCAGAGACGCAGAAAGATGAAGATATTTTGCCAGAAGAGCACGATGACGCTCACAAAGCTGTGGTGGTTCCGGATTCCGAAGATTGCGAGAAGGTCAAAACCGATGAGGGAATTCAGAGCGAGGACTTGGTTTCTCCCTCGGCTGTCATTAGTCACATGCAAGTCAGCGATAAAACCCTCGAGGAGAAAGCCATCCCAGACGAAACCACGTCAACATCAAACAGTATCTGTGAGAATTTAGCGAACGATGCGGAGAAAGCGGTAGAAATACAGGAAAAAGACAGCGACGCAAACAAAAACAGTGTTGGCTCATTACCCGTAACAAGCGACATCCAGGAATCGATTTCAATATCAGAGCCCAGCGTAGTCGGCGCCACAGATGGCGCTGCGGAGTTCCAAGCGGAGAAGAACATGACATCACAGAACAACACAGTCACATCAGATGAAGGTTTGGAAAATAGCAACGCTTCTGCTGTAGTTGATTCAGCCCCTCTAGCAGAAACCCAGATCCTAGACTTGGTAGTCTGTAAGCAGAACACAGAAGACGCTAGTTTGACGGAGAAGAAGGAGGCCCAAGCAGAGCCTCAGGAACCGCAGTGTGAAGGAGAAGCAATGCATGAGGTGACCGTAGAAGAAAAAGTAGCGGTTCTTCCACTGTTCTTTGCTGTGTTTTACGAGATTGTTCGAAGTCATGCTAATATCTGTGTTAAACCCAACAGGTCATCAAGGTTGAGACCCTGAAGGAACCTCCAAACGTAATGAAGGAAGGCACTACCACCAGTTCCTCAGATCTGGCAAAGCTGGAGAGCACAGTCCTGCCCATTCTCGAGGCGCAAGCAAAGGGCGATTCGGACAATCAAACGGACACATTGAAGACCAGACGTAAATTGGAGGTCCTTCCTCTGTCACCTGACTCCCCCTGCTCAGAAGACGACAGAGAACTTAGCAAAAGCAACGCAAAGAAAAAGCTTCTGGTGCCGCTGGATGTCAAGGCAGATTCTTTGGATGACAGCAGCGAAAGCTTCGGAAAAGAAAGCCCCATGTCAGGCGATGACGAGGACTTCATCCGCAAACAGATCATAGAAATGAGTGAAAATGAGGACGCCTCGCCGTCCGATGAGGAGAACCCAATCAGGCAAAAAATCAGAGAGGATGAGAGGAAAAAATCGGAGCAGAAGAAACCGTCTCCCGCGGCGAGGAGTGCATCCGGAAAGACCAAAAGGCTAACCAAAAAGGACTCCATAAGTCCAAATGATGACGAGGATAAAGAACTGCAAAGGTCTCTGGTTGACGCTCAAGTTTCGGGGGCACCAGAGCCAAAAGAAGCTGAACGTCAACCTGGCACCGCAGTTCGTATATTTCCAACGATGGAGCTGAATACAACCAGCAGCCGTGTCTGCGTACCCAATGTCGATCTGGAACCAGAAATGGAAAGTCTTACCGACTCACCGGACGATCGATCCAAAGGCGAGGGTTCCTCCAGTCTCCACGCATCCAGCTTTACACCCGGGACGTCCCCGACATCTTTATCCTCGCTGGACGAAGACAGCGACAGCAGCAGTCCCGGCCACGTCCGCTCTGGCGAGAGCAAGCAACACCGGAAGGCCAAACACAGACAACCTGGACAGATGCTCCCGACAATCGAGGACTCCTCCGAAGAAGAAGAGATGCGTGAAGAAGAGGAGCTACTCAGGGAGCAGGAAAAACAGAGAGGATCTGGTAAAAAATCAAAGAAAGACAAAGAGGAGGTTCGAGGCCAGAAAAGACGTGACCGTTCCAAGACACCGCCGAGCAACCTTTCACCGATTGAAGATGCCTCACCAACGGAAGAACTGAGGCAAGAGGCCGAGATGGAGGAGATCAGGCGTTCGTCCTGTTCCGATTTCTCACCCAGTATCGAATCAGACCCTGAAGGGTTTGAAATCCACGCGGCGAAGATTGCGGCGGTGCAGAAAACATATCAGTTACCCACTTCGGTATCCCTGCATTCGCCGACAGAAGATCAAAACGCAGATAAATCACCGAAGAAACTGCGATCTGCCGATGAAGCTTATGAGGAGATCATGCTGAGGGCGAAGTCCCCTACGGTTGAAAACGTTGAGCTGCAACCAGAAAAGGAGCGTCCTTACGAAAGTGTTCTCATTGAAGATTACGCTCTTATTGATGTGGGAAACACGGAAAAGATGAGCGTTCCTGCTCAGCCGAAGAAGCTCAGATCTCCGGATGAAGTTTATGAAGACATGATAAAGAAAAGGAAGGAATTTATGAAACTAGAACAGGAATACCAAAACATGCAACCAAAAATAGAAACTACAAACCCAGAAATTGTGTTGCAGCCCGCTGACTGTATCCCGCCCAAAGTCGGTCAACCGACTCTGGGACAAGACGGAAAACCACTACTGGATGCTGAAACTGCATACGAGGAACTCATGAAAAAAGCCCTGACTCCTGGAACAAGTCCTACTTTACAAGAGACAGTCGGGGAAGCCACCTCGTCAAGAAAGGCTCTCCGTCCGATCCCAGACTTGAGGGTCACGCAGTGTTCTTCAGGAGAGTTATCCTCGGATGAAGAGAGTATCCTTAAAAAGGACGAGGTCATATCAGACACGACATCAACTGTGGTAACTTCGTCTCTTCCATCGGATCCGCAAACACGAACCCCCGTTACCGCATCCCAGACTGACGTTGTTGACTTATCCAGTGCCATTCCAGACCCTGTAACCGCCTTGCCCACAGTCCCTCAGTATGCGCAAGGTACTCCTAGCATCGTTTCAACCGCACCACCTGTCCCCCCAAAACCAAGTGTCCTGCGTCGGGGTAATTCTCAGGAAAAATCAGATGTTGAACCGGCACTTCCTTCTGCGACACCACAAAAACCTACAGTCTTTCCCAGGAAACCTCCAGTTCCGCTCCCGCCTCAAGCCAAGCCAGAGACCGTCACCACGGCTTCCCAAGCCAAACAGTCGGTTACGCCGACGTATAAACCTCAAGTCCCGCCTCCCGTTCCCCCAAAGCCGTCCATACCTGCTGGGATCGGCGAAGGTCACAGACCAGCACATGTCAAACCCCCAATTGCGCCGAAACCGTCCTCGCAGTCTTCCTCGATCGCACATGCCGCACATTCTCCAAGGCCGACCGTGCTGACCACGGGCTCCTCCGAAATCGTTTTGAATCTCAGCCCTTCGTCTGAGAGCAAGCCTTCCCAACCTTCGCCGAAGTCTCCTTCTTCGCCAAGATACGCCAAGAATCTCCGCGACACATACGTGGTCATCACTCTCCCATCTCAACCCAGCTCTCCAGTCGACACCGTCTCAACTCAAGCGCCGTCTGACCATGGTCCGACCGCAGCACACAAAGCTCAGCCGCAAAGTTATCACCAAACACAGACAGGATCTCAACCGCAATCACACCAGCAGTCGGCTTCTGGTCATACGACTCGAGTGCCTCTAGCCTACACTCGAGTCACAGAATCCATTGAGAGCCAGGAGATATGCAGCGCGGAAAAACACGTGTCTAGTTCCTGTCACATCATCGAGGCTGTGTCGGCGTCGGCACAGGTGCCCGTGGTCACGCCAAACCTCATTTCTCAAGTAGTTACCACA
Source organism: Doryrhamphus excisus (assembly GCF_030265055.1). Taxonomy (NCBI): domain Eukaryota; kingdom Metazoa; phylum Chordata; class Actinopteri; order Syngnathiformes; family Syngnathidae; genus Doryrhamphus; species Doryrhamphus excisus. The sequence goes on along the minus strand of NC_080472.1, from coordinate 20,721,041 downwards.
GAAGTCCAAAGAACCACCGTCTCGGTTGTCCACGAAAGGACGCCGCCGCCTGTGCCAACTCCAAGGGCAAATGGGGTTCCGATTTCACTGGCGAAACAAAAAACACCGTTGCCTGCGCAGAACGGACAGACAGCCCTCCCCGCTGAGGTGGTGGATTTGAGGACTCTGAAAGCGGACGCAGAGTCAGACATGAACGGGGTGGATCTGTCTGCCGGTCCAGATTCGAGACGCCAGTCTCTTGCTGCTGACGTCGCCCGTCAAAGCAGTGCAGTGCAGTCACCTGTCGTGAACCTGAGCGCCGAGTCCTCCACGGTCTCCATTGTGACTGACAGCATCACGATCGTGACCTGCGCCGCCACCATTCAGAAATGCGACAGTTTAGAAACCACCCAAGCGTCTTCGATTCCGCTCCAGCTAACGAAAAACAAAACATTCGAACCAGTTTCACAAATTGTGTACCGCTCAGTGGACTCTCAGCCTTTGCCTGTTTCTGGTGAGATACCCATTAACCTCACGGTGGGATCCGGCACAGGCGGCGGAACCTTCCAGACCCCGCCGGTAATCATGGCGCCCGACTCTGTCGCCGGTTGTGTTGCGAATGGATTAACGACGGGCTCAGCATCGGTGGCGGGAGCCGTTGATCTGAGCACTGGGAAACCATTCAATACCATGGTGTCAATGGACGCCGCCTCCACGGACGTCGTCACCGCGGTGATCACGGAAGACGACGGCAAGCCAGTGGATCTGACTGCGGGGAAAAGAGCCGTGTGTTGTGACGTCGTGTACAAGCTCCCCTTCGCAGGGAGCTGCACCGCGCAGCAGCCCACCACGCCTCTGCCTGAAGATCGTTTCGGTTATCGCGACGACCACTACCAGTACGACCGCTCGTCGTACGGGATGAGGGGCTTTGGCGGCATCAAACCGTCAATGTCAGACACCAACCTGGCTGAGGCGGGGCTGTTCTTTTACAAGAGTAAGAACAGCTATAATTTCAGTGGCACCACAGAAGGTGCGGTAGATCTTTCCTCTGCAAAGATGTCTGATGCAGGTCAGTGCTGCGACATTGCCGACCTGTCACTTAAATGTCATTTTGAACTGCTACCCCTCATCCATGGCTAACATGGTTTATTCCATTTTTTTGCTTTTTTTTTTTTTTTTTTGCATGGTAGTGATGTTTTGTTTCTATTTTTTTCCTTTTGTTGTGATTTTTTTGTGCCTGCATGCTCTTTCTGTATTTATTGTTTATACTTTGGGAGCTTTTTTACCACCTTTTTTCATCGCTTTATGATTTGGGTAAGCAATGGCTCACTTCATTTAATTCAACTAAATGATATGGCTTCAACTAATATTTTTTTATTATTATTATTATTATTATTCCCAACAGGTGAAGCAGTGGACTACTCCAAGAAAGGGACATACGCAGGAATGACAATCCCTCCTTATTCCCAAGCCAGAGTAACAAGTGGCGTCGGACCTCTTTTTGGTACAAGTAGTGTCCTGAGGTCATCAAACGGGGTGGTTTATTCCTCCGTTGCTGCACCGGTTCCATCTACATATGCAATAACAACTCAACCAGGGTCCATATTTTGTACGTCATACAACAGTCAATCAAGTATGCACACCAGCGACACCATGCCTTCGCTGTCGGATCTCCAGAGTTTACCATTGACACGATCGCACAGTTTCCTGTCCACTGTGTCCATTACTACATCGGCGGAGCAAGGCGACGCCCCTCTGAACCTCGAGCTAACTAAGGAGGATGCTAGTGGGAATTGCGTCACACCAGCGACAACCTCGTTAACCCTTGACACCTACACGGACGCGTCCCTGGAGGCGATCGCCGCCTCGCTGGAGGCTCTTTCCTCACCCATGGTTCCAGGCGACGGTCAGTATCAGGCCGAGCGTGAAAGGCTGGAAATGGAAAAACTCAAGCAGCAACGCCTGGCCGAAGAGCTGGAATGGGAACGTCAGGAGATTCAGCGTTTTCGGGAGCAAGAGCAACTGCTGGTGCAGAAGGAGCTGGAAGAGCTGCAGGTCATGAAGCAGCAGATCCTGAGCCAGCAGGAAGAGGAGAGGCAAGCTCACCTCATGATGCAAAAGGAAACCTACGCTCAGCAACAGCAGCAGCTTGAGCAAATTCAAAGACTCCAAGAGCAACTCCGCATACAGCTGGAAGAGCAAAAGCTTCGTCAGATGTACCCAGGTGGCGATATGGGACTCGGGAACGGTGTCCAAGAGGCCGTGGTCTTGGGTCCTGATGGCACAGTGCTCTCCAGAAAAATCACAGATAGCGGATGTCAAACGGACGAAGAGGACGAGACGCTAAGCAAAGCGTACACAGCGGGGAGGAAAAAGAAGAGCGTCAAAAAGAGCGTCGACAGTTGCGTTCAGACCGACGATGAAGATCAAGAGGAATGGGAGGCTCAGAGAAGCCGGCAGAACCGTCCGCGCACCGCCAGGGGAGACCGAGGAGGCAATTCCGAAATGTCTCTCCAAGCTCACACTGAGATTTCCATCCAAACAGACACCGATGGAAACATCATCATGGACACGAGAATGGAACTCTCCGACTCGGAGAGGACTTCGCCGAAAAAACGTCTCACCCCCTTGGACATCAGTCAGTCTAACCTCAAAGCCGAGTCCTCCACGCTCCAGGCCCCGTCTAAGTCTGCCAATGTTCTCTACTCGCCTTTATCGCCGTGCATTTCGCCGAGCAAGTCGCTTGAGTTTGTATCGTATGATAAGTCGCTGGGCGATAAAAGCCCTCAGAAGCTAAGAGGAAGCATGGACCCAATGAACGTCTCTCCAGGAAGTCCAAGGGGACCAAAGCCTATGCAGAGATCTATGTCTGACCCGAAACCCATGAGTCCGACAGGAGAAGAAAGGGCAACATCCGGTACCCAATGTGGCGAAACCGTGAGTACAATCCGTTCAGTTCACTTGACTTAATTAGAGTAACATTAATGTCACATGACTTGGTTTTTTTTGCAGGGGAAGGGGTCAGGGGGCACGCCTACCGGCACCCAAAAGAAGGTGAAGAGGACTCTGCCCAACCCCCCCTCAGAGGATGAGTCCGCATCCGGTGCACAGACGGCGTATTCCACCGGTTCCGCTCGCCGAAGAATGTGCCGCAATTCAAACATGGCGCGCGCCAAGATCCTGCAAGACATCGACCGTGAGCTCGACCTGGTGGAGCGCGAGTCGTCCAAACTCCGCAAAAGACAAGCGGAGCTGGACGAGGAGGAGAAAGAGATCGACGCCAAGCTGAGGTACCTGGAAATGGGAATCAATCGGAGGAAAGACGTCCTGCTGAAGGAGCGAGAGAAGAGAGAGAGGGCTTATTTGCAGAGTGTGGCTGAAGACCGAGATTATATGTCGGATAGCGAGGTTAGCAACATCCGAGAGGCTAGAGGCGGACATGAAGACGGCGAAGATGAGGAAATCGACAGCCACGGTCTGGAACGTCCGAGAACGGCACCTCAGTCGGAATTGGACGACTTTGTCCCACCTCAAACTAAACACGAATATGGAAAATACTCCCAGTACCAATACTCTCAAGGCCCGTACCAGCAGTCGCTCTACCAGACCCCCCAGTCCTACCAGTCTCATTCCATCTACTCGTCGGTCCCCTCGCTCACCAGCTCCCAGCAGCAAAGCTACCAACAGATGCTCCTGCTGCAGCAGAAGGCCGCCAGGCAAGCCGCTCTCCTGTCAGAACTGGATTCCACCAAATACGACGTCATCAGCCGCCAGCCTGATCCCGCGTCGTCGCCTTACCTCGGTGTGAAATACGACAAATACGGCAACCACCTGGACCTCAGAGCCTTGGAGGTCGGAAGCATAGCAGACAGCCCCATGTCCACGGTCTCCGATTCCTACTACGGCGACCTTGATCACCACACACCGAGGAGCTACCTTCTCCTGGAAGACGCCGCAGAGCTCGCTACGAGCTCCACGGGTCTGTCCGCGTCTTATAGTCTCGCCGAAAGAGAATTAGCCAAAGCGGAGAAGCTGCTCCACCGCAGCGCCGCCGACCTTGGGTCAACTGACTATCTGGGCTCCACCTCCAGGCTGCACACATACGGAAAAACCCCAGACGAGGAGGATCCCATGGAGGAGCCCTACGAGCTGAAGCTCCTGAAGCAGCAGCTCAAGCAAGAGTTCAGGAGAAGCACAGGCGGGACGGAAAGCTTAGACCCACTGACGGGGCTCTCCCAGCACTACTACACCCCCAGCTCCGGCGTCTCCAGCTACTCCCAAAGACACTATCCCAAGTCGGAAAAATACAGCATCAGTCGACTGACTCTGGAGAAGCAGGCAGCGAAACAACTCCCAGCATCCATGTTGTACCAAAAACACAAGACCCCGTTATTGGATCCGAAGCTCTCCTCCAAGTATTCCTCTGTTACTGAAAGCAGAGGTCTGGACTTGGACTATACCAGTTATTTGGGTTCCACCAGCGGTTCTTCCCCAAGATCCAGCCGACTCATGCAGGATGAGATCACCTTCGGTCTTCGTAAGAATATCGCAGAGCAGCAAAAATACTTAGGGTCCACCTTGGGGGCTAACTTGGCTGGTTCGCTAAACCTGGGCCAGAGCTTGGGCTTAGACTCGGCTTATCCCAGTGGTAGCCGCTCAAGACCGTCATCAAGGCCCACGTCCTGCTACGGTCTGGACTTGTCCATCAAAAGAGACCCTTCCAGCTCCTCGCTGAGACTCAAAGGCGACGGCGAAGCCTCCTCGGACGGTTCCAGTTTCCAAACCCCCTCCGGTCGCGCCAAACCCACCAGCCTGCCCATCGTGCAAAGTGGGCGCGGGAGGATACCCATCGTGGCGCAGAACTCTGAGGAAGAGAGCCCCCTGAGCCCGGTCGGGCAGCCCATGGGCATGGCCCGCGCTTCGGCCGGACCGCTGCCGCCCATCTCGGCCGACTCCAGGGACCAGTTTGGGTCTTGCCTGTCGTTGCAGGACTCGCAGCAGCAGCAGCACATGAGGGAGGAAGCGAGCAGGGGCAGGGGGTATGTGCTACTGGATGACCTTCAGGGAACCATGTCGGATAGCGAAGGTAAAGAACACACGCGTCAGACTACCTTTATGTTCTTGCATGCATTTAGTGTGTCCTACTTTCTGTCACTCGTATCAAAATGTCTTCTTCCGCATGGTCCTTGAATGCACCTCGATGCATGCGCATGCTTCCCTCGCTCTACTTCAGATATGATGTAACATTACCCACTGATGGTCGTCTGCATGTGTGTTCCAGCTACACTGTGTGGGAGGTGTTCTCCTCCACTCGGGGCTTAGCATGTACAGTATGTTGCTAGGCTACTGCTACATACATTCAACAGCATTTTCCAATATATTCAATCATAAATATCTCTATATTCTACTTCCTGATTGTGTATTATACTGCAGATATTTAGTTCAAGGGCTGTTCATGTTCAAGAATATTTATCAAAAACATACATCTCAACTTGCATGTTGGCGTACTTTGACCTGTTAGCCTGTTGCTATGCTACTGCTACATACATTTAATAACATTCCCCAATATATTCAATCATAAATATCTCTCTATTCTACTTCCTGCTTGTGTATTATAGTGCAGATATTTAGTCGATTTAGTTCATATTCAAGAATATTTATCAAAAACATACGTCTCAACTTGCATGTCTTGTGATAAATAATTGCATGTTGGCGTACTTTGACCTGTTAGCCTGTTGCTATGCTACTGCTACATACATTTAATAACATTCCCCGATATATTCAATCATAAATATCTCTCTATTCTACTTCCTGCTTGTGTATTATAGTGCAGATATTTAGTCGAAGGGCTGTTCATGTTCTAGAATATTTATCAAAAACATACGTCTCAACTTGCATGTCTTGTCATAAATAATTGCATGTTGGCGTACTTTGACCTGTTAGCCTGTTGCTATGCTACTGCTACAGCATTTCCCAATATATTCAATCATAAATATCTCTCTATTCTACTTCCTGCTTGTGTATTATAGTGCAGATATTTAGTCGAAGGGCTGTTCATGTTCAAGAATATTTATCAAAAACATACGTCTGAACTTGCATGTCTTGTCATAAATACTTGCATGTTGGCGTACTTTGACCTGTTAGCCTGTTGCTAGGCTACTGCTACGTACATTCAACAGCATTTCCCAATACATTCAATCATAAATATCTCTATATTCTACTTCCTGCTTGTGTATTATAGTGCAGATATTTAGTCGAAGGGCTGTTCATGTTCTAGAATATTTATCAAAAACATACGTCTCAACTTGCATGTCTTGTCATAAATAATTGCATGTTGGCGTACTTTGACCTGTTAGCCTGTTGCTATGCTGCTGCTACAGCATTTCCCAATATATTCAGTCATAAATATCTCTCTATTCTACTTCCTGCTTGTGTATTATAGTGCAGATATTTAGTCGAAGGGCTGTTCATGTTCTAGAATATTTATCAAAAACATACATCTGAACTTGAATGTCTTGTCATGAATAATTGCATGTTGGCGTACTTTGACCTGTTAGCCTGTTGCTATGCTACTGCTACAAACATTCAACAGCATTCCCCAATATATTAAATCATAAATATCTCTCTATTCTACTTCCTGCTTGTGTATTATAGTGCAGATATTTAGTCAAAGGGCTGTTCATATTCAAGAATATTTATCAAAAACATACGTCTCAACTTGAATGTCTTGTCATGAATAATTGCATGTTGGCGTACTTTGACCTGTTAGCCTGTTGCTATGCTACTGCTACTGCTACAGCATTCCCCAATATATTCAATCATAAATATCTCTCTATTCTACTTCCTGTTTGTGTATTTTACTGCAGATATTTAGTTAATGTTCAAGAATATTTATCAAAAACCAAACAGCTCCCCGTAATGTGTTCTTGAATGCATCATCATAACCAATTTGTTATTGATAGATTGTTATGGATCCAAGTGTAAACACGTTTGCCTTGATTGCAGCCCTAAGCGATTCCCTGATGCCTTTGAGCAGAGACGATGCGGCCAAGGGTAGAGTATTAGTTCCCAACACTATTATTAACATCTATTAACTCTACATCCACATGATATCGGGAATGTTTTCCACTGGATTGAGCCACGATTCATCATATTTGTCATATTAATCGATATATTCATACCCAGCTTTTGTAGATGTAGGTTTAAATAACAGTACAGTGTACTAATACTTCATGTCTAACTACAATATATTGCTGTACTGCAGTGAAAAACAGTTTCATCCTCATTCACAGGAACATGAAGCAGTATTAAGTCTGCGTTGGTTTTTCCCATGAATTAATGGCATGCATCAATTTCTCGTTTAGCGTGTTGTTACACGTTCTTCTGCTTCTTGTTTCCCAGCCTACCACCTGAGACGAGAGGAGACCGACTGGTTTGACAAGCCCAGGGACGGACGCTTGGAGAATGGACAGGAGAAAAGACAGGTGATATTATTATTAAGTACAAATAAACACCATCTGGATTTGTACCGCGTAACCAGGAAGTAACGTGTGATTGTTACATGTTACATGGTTACACAGGGTAAAGGGCCCTACTACCCCTTCCCTCACCTCAGGGTCAAGCTGCAGAGAGACCCTAAAGACCGCAGTGTCTCAGGTAAGCTAACTCCTAACACCCGCCTTTGTCACGGCGATCCATCATCAGTCGATCAGTCTTGGTGGTTTTTCAAAGCTTTTCCTGGCATCCCATTCCGTTTGGCTCCCGTCCACCCCCCCGCAGCGATCGCCACGCTCAAAATGGCGCAGGATTATCACACTCGCAGTTAGCTTATGTAACTAACCGGACAAATGGAGGTTTTTTAACCATGTGGACTAAAATGGAGCCGTCGTGGTTCTCTTCTTTCTTCACACCAGGGAACGGTCTGGGTATCCGAGTAGTCGGCGGCAAAGATGTGCCCGGCAGCAACGGAGACATCGGCGCCTACGTCGCCAAAGTTCTACCAGGCGGAGCCGCCGAACAAACGGGGAAAATTCTTGAAGGTGAGTCAGCAATTTTTTATTGAGTTATTTGGTTTTTCATTGTTTTATAACCGGGCTGCACGGTGGACGAGTGGTTAGCGCGCAGACGTCACAGCTAGGAGACGCGAGTTCATTCCCACCGTCTGTACTGCACTCCGGTTTCCTCCCACATTCCAAAAACATGCTAGGTTAATTAGCGACTCCAAATTGTCCATAGGTATGAATGTGAGTGTGAATGGTTGTTTGTCTATATGTGCTCTGTGATTGGCTGGCCCCGCCTCTCGCCCCAAGACAGCTGGGATAGGCTCCAGCACCCCCCGCGACCCTCGTGAGGAAAAGTTGTAGAAAATGAATGAATGTTTTATAACCGGGCTGCACGGCGGTCGAGTGGTTAGCGCGCAGACGTCACAGCTAGGAGACCCGAGTTCAATCCCACCCTCGGCCATCTTTATGTGGAGTTTGCATGTTCTCCCCGTGCATGCGTGGGTTTTCTCCGGGTACTCCGGTTTCCTCCCACATTCCAAAAACATGCTAGGTTAATTAGCCACTCCAAATTGTCCATAGGTATGAATGTGAGTGTGAATGGTTGTTTGTCTATATGTGCCCTGTGATTGGCTGGCTGGCCACCAGTCCAGGGTGTACCCCGCCTCTCGTCCGAAGACAGCTGGGATAGGCTCCAGCACACCCCCTCGTGAGGATAAGCGGTAGAAAATGAATGAATGGATGTTTTATAACCAGGCTGCACGGCGGTCTAGTGGTTAGCGCACAGACCCCACAGCTAGGAGACGAGGGTTCAATTCCACCCTCGGCCATCTCTGTGTGGAGTTTGCATGTTCTCCCCGTGCATGCGTGGGTTTTCTCCGGGTACTCCGGTTTCCTCCCACATTCCAAAAACATGCTAGGTTAATTAGCCACTCCAAATTGTCCATAGGTATGAATGTGAGTGTGAATGGTTGTTGTGCTCTGTCAGAGATTTGACAGAAACAAGCTGGTCCGTGGCCTCAAAAAGGTTGGGAGGGGGGCCCACTGACCTAAAAGATAAACGACCTTTCTTGCAGCCCCGCACGCTGCCGCCAGAATGAAGTGTGGCGCGCTACAACATTAACAGCAGCACATTGCAGGAGGCGTTATTGATTCCAACACAGCGGAGACGGGGCGTGCGGAGTCATCCGTCTGCCCGGCGATTCGGCCTTTTATTGTCAGCGTGGCGTCACATTGAACATGTCAGGACTTTATGGGCCAGGCGAGACCTCGGCCTTTCTTATGCTGCCATGTGTGATGTGATGTATGGATGCTGAAATGGGGCTAGAATGACACCGGACCATTGGCGCCTTAGACCATCTGTCTGGGGGGGGGCGTGGGAGTGTGTGTGTGGGCAAGGAATAGTCTTTGCGCTTCCTGTTTTTCCACCTCTTATGTCATTTCCATCCCATTTTCAGCCCATTTTTGCTGAAACATTGATATATATTGCACGAGTGCTGCCATAACCGGGGAACTGTGGTTAAATTAATGGAGAAATTACTGCGCAGCTTTGATCGTACATTATATTATATTAAGACGTGTCCATGGGCAAGCAAATAGTCTTTGCACTTCCTGTTTTTCCACCTCTTATGTCATTTTCATTCTTCACTTTTCAGCCCATTTTTGCTGAAACATTGATATATATTGCACGAGTGCTGCCATAACCGGGGAGCTGTGGTTCAATTAATGGAGAAATGACTGTACAGCTTTGATCGTACATTATATTATATTGATAAGACGTGTGCGTGGGCAAGCAATAGTCTTTGCACTTCCTGTTTTTCCACCTCTTATGTCATTTTCATCCTTCGCGTTTCAGCTTATCTTCTGAAACATTAATATATTGCACGAGTGCTGCCAGAACCGGGGAGCTGTGGTTCAATTAATGGAGAAATGACTGTACAGCTTTGATCGTACATTTTATTATATTGATAAGACGTGTGCGTGGGCAAGCAATAGTCTTTGCACTTCCTGTTTTTCCACCTCTTATGTCATTTTCATCCTTCGCGTTTCAGCTTATCTTCTGAAACATTAATATATTGCACGAGTGCTGCCAGAACCGGGGAGCTGTGGTTCAATTAATGGAGAAATGACTGTACAGCTTTGATCGTACATTTTATTATATTGATAAGACGTGTCCGTGGGCAAAGAATAGTCTTTGCGCTTCCTGTTTTTCCACCTCTTATGTCATTTTCATTCTTCACTTTTCATCCCATTTTTGCTGAAACATTGATATATATTGCACGAGTGCTGCCATAACCGGGGAGCTGTGGTTCAATTAATGGAGAAATGACTGCACAGCTTTGATCGTACATTATATTATATTGATAAGACGTGTGCGTGGGCAAGCAAATAGTCTTTGCACTTCCTGTTTTTCCACCTTTTATGTCATTTTCATCCTTCGCGTTTCAGCCTATTTTTGCTGAAACATTGATATATATTGCATGAGTGCTGCCATAACCGGGGAGCTGTGGTTCAATTAATGGAGAAATGACTGTACAGCTTTGATCGTACATTTTATTATATTGACAAGACGTGTGCGTGGGCAAGCAAATAGTCTTTGCACTTCCTGTTTTTCCACCTTTTATGTCATTTTCATCCTTCACTTTTCAGCCCATTTTTGCTGAAACATTGATATATATTGCATGAGTGCTGCCATAACCGGGGAGCTGTGGTTCAATTAATGGAGAAATGACTGCACAGCTTTGATCGTACATGATCGTACGCAAGCAATAGTCTTTGCGCTTCCTGTTTTTCCACCTCTTATGTCATTTTCATCCTTCGCGTTTCAGCTTATCTTCTGAAACATTAATATATTGCACGAGTGCTGCCAGAACCGGGGAGCTGTGGTTCAATTAATGGAGAAATTACTGTACAGCTTTGATCGTACATTTTATTATATTGATAAGACGTGTGCGTGGGCAAGCAATAGTCTTTGCACTTCCTGTTTTTCCACCTCTTATGTCATTTTCATCCCATTTTCAGCCTATTTTCTGAAACATTGATATATATTGCACGAGTGCTGCCATAACCAGGGAGCTGTGGTTCAATTAATGGAGAAATGACTGTACAGCTTTAATCGTACATTTTATTATATTGATAAGACGTGTGCGTGGGCAAGCAATAGTCTTTGCACTTCCTGTTTTTCCACCTCTTATGTCATTTTCATCCCATTTTCAGCCTATCTTCTGAAACATTAATATATTGCACAAGTGCTACCAGAACCAGGGAGCTATGGTTCAATTAATGGAGAAATGACTGTACAGCTTTGATCGTACATTTTATTATATTGATAAGACGTGTGCGTGGGCAAGCAATAGTCTTTGCACTTCCTGTTTTTCCACCTCTTATGTCATTTTCATTCTTCGCGTTTCAGCCTATTTTCTGAAACATTGATATATATTGCATGAGTGCTGCCAGAACCGGGGAGCTGTGGTTCAATTTAGGGAGAAATGACTGCACAGCTTTGATCGTACATTATATTATATTGATAAGACGTGTCCGTGGGCAAGCAATAGTCTTTGCACTTCCTGTTTTTCCACCTCTTATGTCATTTTCATCCTTGGCATTTCAGACTATCTTCTGAAACATTGATATATTGCATGAGTGCTGCCATAACCAGGGAGCTATGGTTCAATTAATGGAGAAATGACTGTACAGCTTTAATCGTACATTTTATTATATTAAGACGTGTGCGTGGGCAAGCAAATAGTCTTTGCACTTCCTGTTTTTCCACCTTTTATGTCATTTTCATCCTTCACTTTTCAGCCCATTTTTGCTGAAACATTGATATATATTGCATGAGTGCTGCCATAACCGGGGAGCTGTGGTTCAATTAATGGAGAAATGACTGCACAGCTTTGATCGTACATTATATTATATTGATAAGACGTGTGCGTGGGCAAGCAATAGTCTTTGCACTTCCTGTTTTTCCACCTCTTATGTCATCCTTCGCGTTTCAGCCTATTTTCTGAAACATTGATATATATTGCACGAGTGCTGCTAGAACCGGGGAGCTGTGGTTCAATTTAGAGAGAAATGACTGTACAGCTTTGATCGTACATTTTATTATATTGATAAGATGTGTGCGTGGGCAAGCAAATAGTCTTTGCACTTCCTGTTTTTCCACCTTTTATGTCATTTTCATCCTTCGTGTTTCAGCCTATCAGGCTAACTTTGACTTGAGTTCGTTATAAAATTTAATTTTTGATGTTATAAGACGATTTAAAAAAAAAATACATTAATGTAAGCAATGCTGATTCAAAATTTAAAGCACAAAATAACAATGATCATTTGTGACCAGTGCTATTTTTAGAAGATGCCTCGCGGGCGCCCTTAAGTGGTCCGCATGGGCGCATGGGCGCCCGCGGGCACAGCGTTGGTGACCCCTGGTATATAATAAGCATACTTTTTCTATGTACTTACTGTAAATATGATGGAGGATATTTGAGTTTTTCCTGCTTGGAATGTCTTCCTATCTACTTCCTGTCTACGGCAGCCCCATTTAGAATAATAATCTGTGGAATGATGGTTCCAATCCCTCCTAAATTACACAAGTGCAAAGCATTTTATCCTTGTTATTGCAAGCCGCTTCCCACTTCCACTTGGAGGACATCTCGAACGCCTGCGGGTGTGAAGACGGGCGCCATCGTGTACTTTTGCTAACTTGTGTGTGCCATGCGTGCAGCGCGACGCAAGCAGAGGACGCTGCTGATGAGCTGCTTCAGGCCGTGTAAGTCTGGACTTGGATTGGCTTTGCTGTGCTGTGTGACCCACTAGGACCTAGAAGGACTACTCGGTGTGGAGTGGGACTTTTATACGGGTTTAATTCTTTTTTTTTTTTTTTTTTTTGCCGCCACCAAGATTGCATTGCTGTGGATTTGTTTGTTATTGTTTGTTATTTTCATAATAATAACATGTATCTGTTCCTTTAAAATCGTGATCCATAAGTCTGGTGTGAACTTCCTTCAACAGGAATGCAAGTCCTAGAGTGGAACGGCATCCCTCTGACGGGGAAAACCTACGAAGAGGTGCAGGTGCTGGTGGGCCACGCGTGTAGCGACGCGGACGTGTGCGTCAGGCTGTGAGTACAAGTTTGATTTCCTGTGTTGTTTGTCTATATGTGCCCTGTGATTGGCTGGCTGGCCACCAGTCCAGGGTGTACCCCGCCTCTCGCCCGAAGACAGCTGGGATAGGCTCCAGCACCCCCCTCAACCCTCGTGAGGACAAGCGGTAGAAAATGAATGAATGATTAATAATAATAATGGGCTGCACGGTGGTTGAGTGGTTAGCGCGTAAACCTCACAGCTAGGAGATCCGAGTTCAATCCCACCCTCGACCATCTCTGTTTGCATGTTCTCCCCGTGCATGCGTGGGTTTTCTCCAGGTACTCCGGTTTCCGCCCACATTCCAAAAACATGCTAGGTTAATTAGCGACTCCAAATTGTCCATAGGTATGAATGTGAGTGTGAATGGTTGTTTGTCTATATGTGCCCTGTGATTGGCTGGCTGGCCACCAGTCCAGGGTGTACCCCGCCTCTCGCCTGAAGACAGCTGGGATAGGCTCCAGCACCCCCGCGACCCTCGTGAGGACAAGCGGTAGAAAATGAATGAATGTATGAGTTCTCCTCCTATTTTGTGTGGAAGTGGTAACTTTTTGGCTTCTTACTTTGTCTTTCCCCACCCTCGGCCATCTCTGTGTGGAGTTTGCATGTTCTCCCCGTGCATGCGTGGGTTTTCTCCGGGTACTCCGGTTTCCTCCCACATTCCAAAAACATGCTAGCTTAATTAGCGACTCCAAATTGTCCATAGGTATGAATGTGAGTGTGAATGGTTGTTTGTCTATATGTGCCCTGTGATTGGCTGGCCACCAGTCCAGGGTGTACCCCCCCTCTGCGTCAGGCTGTGAGTACAAGTTTGATTTCCTGTGTTAATGGTGGAGGATCTTCTGAGCTTTGGTCCTGTCTAACCTCACAGAGATCTCAACATGCTGGCAGAGTCTGAAGGAGCCGAGCGCCTGGACTTCCAGGAGCAGAGCAAAAGTGAGCGGTCGCATGGTCGGAGTGTAGAAGCGGAGATGACTCGTTTTTGTGTGTCGGTTTTTGTGCAGCCGAGAGACCGCCCAGATCTCCAGGTGTGGACCCCAAGCAGCTGGCGGCGGAGCTGCAGAAGGTGTCCCAACAGCAGGCTCCGTCCACCGCCACTGCCGCCTCTACCGCTTCGGCCACATCCAGCCCCGCCCAGCCGGGGTCGCCGTCAGTCGGCAAGAAACGCCACAGCAGCAAGGCGAGACACTCGTAAAACTGCCGCCATTTTTGCTCTGCTCAACAAGCGTCCTGAGTAAAATTTCTTTTTTGGGGTTCATCCCAGGCTTCAGATGGAAGCAAGACCCCCTCGCACCCCGTCACGGGCGACATCCAGGTCAGTGATGATCCCGCCTTTTACCGTCACAACACGACAAAACTGAAATATCTTCTCCCCGCAGCTTCAAATCCACTACGACAAGCAGCTGGGCAACCTGATCGTCCATGTCCTGCAAGCGCGAAACCTCGCCCCGCGTGACAACAACGGCTACTCGGACCCCTTTGTCAAGGTCTACCTCCTTCCGGGACGAGGGTACGTGCAAACATATTTCATACCAATTCAAGGAAAAGCACATTTTGGGGGAATTTTGCCCGTTATTCACAATCTTTATAGGAGACTTTCTCTTTTCTGGGGGTTCTAAAGATATAAAAACAGCTAAAAAAAGATGAAGCTAATTCAAGAACGTAATGCAACACATGGTTGGTTATTTTAAGCACTAGTCTGATATGCACTATGCTAGTATTTCTTTGGTGTAACAATTTTAATAATAATAAGAATAATAACAATTCCGGTGGTTAGCGCGCAGACCTAGGGTTCAATTCCACCCTCGGCCATCTCCCTGTGCATGCATTGGTTTTCTCCGGGTACTCCAGTTTCCTCCCACATTCCAAAAACATGGTTAATTAGCGACTCCAAATTAGCATTAGGTATGAATGTGAGTGTGAATGGTTGTTTGTCTATATGTGCCCTGTGATTGGCTGGCCACCAGTCCAGGGTGTACCCCGCCTCTTGCCTGAAGACAGCTGGGATAGGCTCCAGCACCCCCCGCGACCCTTGTGAGGAAAAGCGGTAGAAAATGAATGAATGATTAATAACAATAATGGGCTGCACGGTGGTTGAGTGGTTAGCGCGTAAACCTCACAGCTAGGAGATCCGAGTTCAATCCCACCCTCGACCATCTCTGTTTGCATGTTCTCCCCGTGCATGCGTGGGTTTTCTCCGGGTACTCCGGTTTCCTCCCACATTCCAAAAAAACATGCTAGGTTAATTAGCGACTCCAAATTGTCCATAGGTATGAATGTGAGTGTGAATGGTTGTTTGTCTATATGTGCCCTGTGATTGGCTGGCCACCAGTCCAGGGTGTACCCCGCCTCTTGCCTGAAGACAGCTGGGATAGGCTCCAGCATCCCTGCGACCCTTGTGAGGATAAGTGGTAGAAAACGAATGAATGAATGAATGCTAGTCAGGGCTGCATGGCGGACGAGACCAGGGTTCAATTCCACCCTCGGCCATCTCTGTGTGGAGTTTGCATGTTCTCCCCGTGCATGCGTGGGTTTTCTCCGGGTACTCCGGTTTCCTCCCACATTCCAAAAACATGCTAGGTTAATTAGCCACTCCAAATTGTCCATAGGTATGAATGTGAGTGTGAATGGTTGTTTGTCTATATGTGCCCTCTATATGATTGGCTGGCCGCCTCTCGCCCGAATAGGTGCATCCCGTTAAGTGCTTTCCGTTTTTATGTATTGGGAACATCGAGAACGTATACGGACGTATGCTAATGTATCACATAAGGATTATGGGTAATGGGCAAACCATAAACAAAGCGGCCTTGAAGTCCCATTCACATTCCGTTCCTAGATTCATTATTTTTTGGCTTCATATCAATATGCGGATAATGCCTATGCTTTGCTGTCGCCCCCCCACCCCCACTTCTGTGGGGTGTTAAAATCTTTAGCTGCAATATGACACCAATACGCCCGGCCCAGTCATCTGCTGGTGCAAGGAGGAACATGGAGGAAAACATTGGATGAAATCCTGGAGGAGGGATAATACCCTCTACTTTTTTTTTGGTAGTGGGTCAGCGCCCAAAATCTTCCACCAGTAATTAGACGGGAGAGGCAACAACGTTTTCTATACTATTGCAGAAAGTTCCAAAATGGCGTACTAAAGAATATTCTTAATAGTGAAGCATCATTTGGGTTGAATTTTGCTTTCCAGCCCCCCCCCCCCCCCCCTCCCCGTTACACACTGAAGTCAGACCCCCCCACCCACTCCCTTTTGGCACACTCACTCCCTCTGACTATTGTTTTTGTTTTGTATGTTGTTCTCTATATTTAATGCATGCTGGACCCCCCCCTCAGTCAGGTCATGGTTGTCCAGAACGCCAGGTATGTGATGGATTTTGACACTCTTTGGTTTTGGTGTTTTTGCTTTGTCAGTTTGGTGACGGTCTCTACATCCAGTCCCCAGTCTCTACATCCAGTCCCCAGTCTCTACATCCAGTCCCCACTAACCTCAGTCGATGACCAGCCTCTGCATTGCTTTCTATTTACCAGGAATAGGAGTGACTCCATTTTGTGCTGGTTGATCCCCTGCTAGGGGTGCACGATAGTCATCCATATCCATATCATGGAATTATGGCCATAAATCTGTTAATAGTAGCTCTGGCAACCCAGCAATTAAACACAGCCTCCACTGAGTCATGATTACTCTGTATAGGTGAGCGAATCAAGCGCTCCTTTTTTCTCCTGCCTGGCGTAACTTCACCTGAGCTTGTGTGCTAATTGTACCAAATGCTATATAATTCTGCAGTATAATATAATATACTTATGTGTACTACCGTATATGATAGGAATATAATATACTGTATGTGTACTACAGTATATGATAGGAACATAATATAATATACTGTATGTGTACTACAGTATATGATAGGAATATACTGTATGTATCTACTACAGTGTATGATAGGAATATAATATACTGTGTATGTGTACTACAGTATATGATAGGAATATAACACAATATACTGTATGTTTGTATACTACCGTATATGATAGGAATATATTATAGTAAACTGTATGTATGTATACTACAGTATATGATAGGAATATAATATACTGTATGTGTACTACAGTATATGAATAGGAATATAATACAATATACTGTATGTATGTGTACTACAGTATATGATAGGAATATAATATACTGTGTATGTGTACTACAGTATATGACAGGAATATAATATAATATACTGTGTATGTGTACTACCATATATAATAGAAATATAATATACTGTACTGTGTACTACCGTATATAATATGGATACACTATACTGTGTGCTGTGTAGGAATATAATATAATATACTGTACTGTGTACTACAGTATATGATAGGAATATAATATACTGTATGTGTACTATAGTATATGATAGGAATATAGTATAATATACTGTATGTATGTGTACTACAGTATATGATAGGAATATAATATAATATACCGTGTATGTGTACTACTGTGTAGGATAGTAGATGAGATAAATATAATGTACTGTGTCCTGCTGCTCGGTGCACGTATCCGAGTATAGTGCACCTTGCTGGGCCACGGCAAGTGGCTCCCTCCCCTCTCTACTGCGGTTCTCCCTTAAATAGTGATGCGGTAATCGGAATGTCATCATACTAATTAGGAGTACTGCTTACCTCCACATATACACAAACGACACTTAAAACAATGTTTAAAAAAAAATCATAAAGTTATCGGTTTGAAAAAAAACAAAACAAAAAGATATCGTGCATCTCTACCCCCAACCATTGCTAGCTCAGGAATGTCCCCCATCCTGGAATCCTCTGACCCATTGAAGTGAACACTTGTTCCATGGTTGTTCCCTGCAGTGCTCATGATGATGAAATATAGGTCACCCTTGTCTTAACCCAACTAACCCTGCACACTGCTAACGATGCTAACGATGCTAACCAGTTAACTGGACTCCTTCTGGGCTTATGGTCCAAGAAAACTACTTCTTAAAGACACAGCACGCCCTTACTTCGGACCCCGCCATTGTTTCTTAACAATGTGCATCCCATTCATTCTCACCCCCCCAAGTGACACCCCCCCCCTTCCAGTACACTAAGAACCCTGTGCTGCTTTTTATATGTAAGTAATGTATCTAAGTCAAATGTCTCCCCTGGTCCCAAAACCCCCCGTCCCTCCTTGCTCCCACCAGTGCTGAGAACAAGAGGAGGTCCAAACTTGCGGGCAAGAGCCTGAACCCCGAGTGGAACCAGACGGTCATCTACAAGAACATCCACCTGGAGCAGGTAGCGTTTCCTGAGTTTGCCCCCCCCCCACCCCACCCTAACCCCCCCACAAGTGGCTGCTGCAATGTTGCCATTACGAGTGTCTCGGCGTTAACAGGAAGCCCATTTAGGCAGCAAAGGGGGGGTTGGGTCTGAGTTCATTGTGGTCTCTGTTAGTTCCGTCCCGTTGGTTCGATATCCTCGGGCCAGAGTGTGGTGCCCCCCCTGCTGGTTGAACATGTGACTGTGTGTGTTCAGTTGAGGAAGAAGACCCTGGAAGTCAGCGTGTGGGACTACGACAAGTGTTCCTCCAATGACTTCCTGGGGGAGGTAAGTGGCGGTTTTCATCGGGTGGTCCCTCATCCGGGTGACTAAAAATGTCCGTGTCCGTCTCCAGGTCCTTATCGACCTGTCCAACACGGCCCAGCTGGACAACGTCCCCCGCTGGCTCCCCCTCAAGCCGCAAACGGAGGGGGACCACCACCGGCGCTCCCACCAGGGCCGACACGGCGCCTCCAAGTCCTCCTCGCATTCGTCCCCGAAGACCGCGGGCTCCGCCCACGACCAGGACTCCCCGAAGTCGTCGGTGATCAAGAGCCGAAGCCACGGCATCTTTCCGGATCCGGCAAAGGGTAGGACACCGCACGTCTTGACTCTTCCCCCGTCCCGCTGCTCCATGTTTGCACACCCCCCACCGACCCGCCCGCCCACACATTGCTTTGCCGTGGTCTGCCATCTTGGTTGCCATGGTAACCCAGCTCTGCCAGAGGGCAGCGTGGCCACGGAAGGCTTTGGATCAAATCAAAGTCCTGTAGAAGTCCCCCCCCCCACCCCGCCCCCGACTAAACCACCTAACTTACTCGCTTTATTTTGGTAATTTGCTCAATCTGATTGTTTTAGACACGCAGGTGCCCCCCCTCGAGAAATCTTGCAGTAGCCCCGGCACATCCAAGCCTTCCCAGTCCGAAGGCCAGAGCCAAAGCCCCCGCCACGGACACGCGCAACACGCTCACTCGCGCCCCACCAAAAGCGCCGCATGGCAACGCCGTCAAGAGGGCGGCGCTGGGAGTGGCGGAGGCGTTGCCATAACAACAACAACAACAACTGCGGTTGATGGCCCTCAACAGCCGCCTCAACGCCTCCAACCAAGTAAACCAAGACGCAGATAAACCCCCCCAACCACCCACCCACCCTGACGCAGCATGGCCGCCATCTTTTTTTTTTTTTTTAATTCCCACTCACACTTCCTGTACTCAGTGTGCCCCCCCTCTCACCACTTCCACTCATTGCTTCTCTTCTGTACAAACAATGCCGAGGCTCGCCGCTAGAGGACGCCATTTTCCCCTTTAACTGACGCCGAGGAGGCTGACGTGCTCGCTTAAAACGACTAAATTGGCGCAGTGATGACAAGATCCTAAAAGAAACATAACTTGGAGAATTTAGCTGAACTTTTATTCAGAGTAGAAGCTTTTATTTTGAAAATACCAACAGAAGAAAGCTGCGTTCCTCCCCGATTCCCTTAACTTCCTCTGGTTTTCTTTTCTAACAAAAAACAGCACATTTGTGAGGCTCTTCCTGTGGGACGGCCGTGCATGCACCCCCCCCCCCCCCGACTAAACCCCGCCCCCCCCCCCCCCCCCCACAGGACCCGCAATGCACCTGTGCATCACCCCCATGTGGGAGGGGCTTGCATGCGATTGATTCTCAATCTCCATCTTGCTCCTCCTAACCCCCCCCTCGTCCTCGCCCTCCATCTTCAACTTTGACCCACAAACTTTGTCTCCCGGGTGCTGACCCCCCCCCCCCCCCCTTAAAAAAAAACAAACACGGCCAGGCCAGCGAGCCGGCCCCCAGAGGCACAGCGTTGCGGGCGTGCTCACCATTCAGAGAGCTCAGTCTGATTGGCTGCCCGCCCTCCCGTCGCTGGCGCCGGCCAATGGGAGCAGAGCAGACGGCCGACACCTGACCCTCAGGAAGGCCGTGTCGGAGGAGAGGCCGACCGTCGCCCGAGGTGAGCCCACCCCCAAAGTCCCGTGTCCCACCCCCCCCTCCCCGATGCTACTAACGCAGAGCAGCGAGCCGAGAAAAGAAGAAATATTAAGTTGAACTAACTCATCGTGGAATATGAATTCGCTGCTAACTCGTGTGACGTCACTTCCTGTCACCTTCACGTCCTGGCGTCGCCGCCGTTCTCCCTCTCTGTTGACGTCTTGTCCCCGCCCCTCCCCATGCAGCCCGGTCCAGCTACCGATCAGGAGACGCCCCCCTCACCGCCGCCTCCCTGGACAGCGGCCTGAGTGGCAGCGCCTACAGCCTGCTGGACGAGGACGGGGAGACCAACGAGGTGGATAGCGCCATCTTCCAGGTGCCGCGATTGTGAGTCCCATTCATTACAGTATTCCAAGTACTCCAAGTATTGGATACAAATACTCAATATTACGTATGAAATGAATATTCCCATATTCATTTGTTTCTTTGTCTTTAGTGGGAAGATTCCCAACGGCACGGACGGGATGAAATCATCTCTGGCTGGTTCAGATGGTAACACTTCTTTCATATTCACATATGCATACTATATTCATATTCACATATGCATACTATATTCATATTCATGTAGGCGTACTATATTCATATTCACATATGCATACTATATTCATATTCATGTAGGCGTACTATATTCATATTCACGTACGCATATAGTATTCATATTCACGTACGCTTATAGTATTCATATTCACATACACATACTATACTCATATTCACGTATACATATAGTATTCATATTCACATACGCATACTATATTCATATTCACATACACATACTATACTCATATTCACGTATACATATAGTATTCATATTCACATACGCATACTATATTCATATTCACATACGCATACTATATTCACATACACATACTATATTCATATTCACGTATACATATAGTATTCATATTCACATACGCATACTATATTCATATTCACATACACATACTATACTCATATTCACGTATACATATAGTATTCATATTCACATACGCATACTATATTCATATTCACGTATACATATAGTATCCATATTCACATACTATATTCATATTCATGTATGCATACCATATTCATATTCACATACGCATACTATATTCATATTCACGTATACATATAGTATGCATATTCACATACCATATTCATATTCACATATGCATACTATACTATATGCGTACGTGAATATGAATATTCATATTCACATACACATACTATATTCAGATTCACATAAATACATATAGTATCCATATTCACATACTATATTCATATTCATGTATGCATACCATATTCATATTCACATACGCATACTATATTCATATTCACGTATACATATAGTATGCATATTCACATACCATATTCATATTCACATATGCATACTATACTATATGCGTACGTGAATATGAATATTCATATTCACATACACATACTATATTCAGATTCACATAAATACATATAGTATTCATATTCACATATGCATACTTTATTCATATTCACATATACATATTCATTCACCCAAACGCATGATTTAACGTTATGACATACAGTACTGGTACTGTAATACTGCTAAATACATGGACTGAATAAGTCATTGTGATTCTTGAATATAATATAATATACTGTATGTATGTATACTACTGTATATAATATAATATACAGTGTATGTGTACTACCGTATGGGATAGGAGATGAGATGAATATAATGTACTGTGTATGTGTGTATACCTGTGTGTGTGTGTCCAGGTAAGTCCCAGGTGATGGGTGAGATCAAGATTGCCCTGAAGAAGGAGGTGAGGACGGAGGGAGACCACCTGGTCCTGGAGATCCTTCAGTGTCGTAACATCACCTACAAGTTCAAGACTGCAGACCACCTGCCTGGTATTTCAGACGTGCTCCTACTTACACATACTCTACATGTACTGTATACTATACATGTACAGTACATGTAGGACACTACTCTATTGTACTACACATGCTCACAGTTGGAATTATTTCATCATTCATTCATTTTCTACCGCTTATCCTCATGCTGGAGCCTATCCCAGCTGTCTACACCCTGGACTGGTGGCCAGCCAGCCAATCACAGGGCACATATAGACAAACAACCATTCACACTCACATTCATACCTATGGACAATTTGGAGTCGCTAATTAACCTAGCATGTTTTTGGACTTGTACCTGGAGGAAAGCAAGGAGGGCCGAGGGTGGAATTGAACCCGGGTCTCCTAGCTGTGAGGCCTGCGCACTAACCACGCATGCAGCCCTTCATCATTCTTCTACATTTTTTGTCTTCTTTGTGTTCTTCTGTTCTTCATCTTGGTCCTCTTGCTGTTTTTGTTCTTCATCCTCTTCTTCTTGTTCTCCTCCTTCTTGGTCTTCTTCCTTTTCTTCAGGTTGCTCTCGTTCATCTTGTTCTTCTTTTTCTTCTTCTTCTTTGTCAGATCTGTACGTGAAGCTCTACGTGGTCAACATCGCCACCCAGAAGAGGATCATCAAGAAGAAGACCAGGGTGTGTCGCCACGATCGCGAGCCATCCTTCAACGAGACCTTCCGCTTCTGCATGAACCCCGCCGGGCACTCCTTACAGGTGACGCCCCCTGCCCCTTACCCCGACGTTCAACAAGGTGGTCTTCTACTTTTTCTAACCTTCCTTTTTTTCCCTTGTAGCTCTTCCTGGTGTCCAACGGCGGCAAGTTCATGAAGAAGACGCTGATCGGCGAGGCGTACGTGTGGCTGGACAAGGTGGACCTTCGCAAGCGTGTGGTCAGCTGGCACAAGCTGCTGGCCAGCACCGCCCAGATTCACTCCTAGGGCCGCGCCGGGGCTTCCTGTATGGACGGACACGTTTAGTCAGTTGTGACAGGAAGCGGCGACGCGGGCGACGCGGGCGACGCGGGCGACGGGACGGCCCGATCGATCAAGCAGGTACAAGAACACACACGCTAAATACAGGGACACACACGCGCTCCTTCATCCCACACGTTTGCCAATGATTATTTATTTTTCTATTATGATATTATGATATCATCCCTTCTTCTGGTCACCATGTTTCACGCATACACACACACACACACACTACCTAGCATTCCACGCCGCGTGTTCACTTTAAACAGAGTTCTATGAGATGATTAGCATTATAATGAATTGGTCATTAGTATGTGTGTGTGTGTGTCAGTCTGGGTCACTGTGTACATAGAAAATCCTATTGTCCATTTATCATAGATCCATATAGTATAGATATAGAAAAGACTATCTTTATCACAGACAATCAGCTCTAGATGATTGTTTTTATTTCTCCGCAACAAAAGCTTTGGTTTTTTCAGCACTTTTTCCTCCTTGAATGTAAAATGTGGGATCCTTCGTCTCCCGGCGGTCCGATATTAGCCGGCAATATCGCGTGGAAAAGCGACGTCGGAATATTTCATGGTTTGTTCATGTTGTTTCTATGCAGTAAGCACCATATTCCCACCAGACTGGAACGTCACATGCGGACCCTTTTTATGCATTTTTCTTTTTTTTAATGTTTTTTTTTTTTATTGAATTAGGTATTATTTATTCCCAATGCGTGCGGGAGTGTTTACAGGTGGTAGTAGGCTTTTTTATACATCATGCTTTTATGTTAGGAAACTCAGTGAATTTTTTCCGTTTACAAGAAAAAAATATATATATATATTCCGATAAAAGCGCCTAGTCATTTCCCGGCCTCACTTTGAGCGACGACCAAAAAGACACACTGTTTGTCCCCATTGTGGTTTTCAAGTCAACGTGGGCGGGTTTTTTTTTTTTAACGACATGGTTTAAATCCCGCCACGCGTCGTCGCCTCACAAACACGCGCGTTTAACAACCCAGCCGTGTAAATACGTCACCTTTTTTTAAATAAAAAAAAAAAACAAACACCGTTTGTTTGCTAAGTAAGGAGCAACAGTTCCTTCTGTTTTCTGGCTGTAACGCGGCAAACTCACCACACGAGGGCAGTACACAGTCTTCAATGTGCTCACTCTGGATGTTGCATGTTTCGTTGGTGGCTCATAATATTTTTGTGTCCAGATTACTATTAGAGGAGAAAAAAAAAGAGAATGAAGTGTAGAGAAGGATCTAGAACAATTGGTTGGGGGGCGCGGGGGTATTTATTCATGATGATTATGATTATATGCTGACTGTACAAAGACGATGCTCTGCTCTGTCTGTTTTGTTTTCCACTTGTAAGTAAAGAGAACTCTACTGTCTATTGGTTTTGTGATTGTATACAGGAGGTATTGATACATTATGCAAATTGTGCTGTAAAAATGGCTGTTGCCCCCCCCCCATGTGGAAATATATTAAATATGAGTACAAACGAAGCACTGGTGGTGTTTTTTTTTTAAAGGGAAAGGCTTCAATATTGTATTGTTTTGGTGATAAGGGGACAGTGAACCGCTCTACACTGGATGGTTGCACTTCTACACCTCAACCAGCAGAGTGTGCTGTTTTACATTTACTATCATATTAGCGCTAGCTAGTCAGTGGTCAGCCACCAGAGGGTGCTGTTTTACATTTACCAGCATATTAGCGTTGTACGTTGTAATTATTGATAAAAGCAATGTATTATTATTATTAAAACAATGTGACAAAATGTTAACCGTAAAACATCTATGGACTGCTCACTTTTTTTTCATTCATTGTATTTTTTACAACTTTATTGCCATGATCAATCTTGAATGAAGTAATTAAATATGTTGATTAAATTTGATTGAAGTAATACTAATACTTTAGTCAAGAGAACATAGTGACAAAAAATAACCATAAAACATCTCAGGATGGCTAACGCTTGGCTCCATTTTATTTTTTGTAATTTTAATCAACTATATTGCCATTGTTAATGTATATTCAGTCAATCATTTTCTATACCGATTATTCTCTTGGAGGTTGCGGGCATGCTGGAGCCTATCCCAGCTGTCTCCGGGCGAGAGGCGGGGTACACCCTGGACCCCGCATGCAAACCACTCATCCACCGTGCGTCATTGTCAATTTGTATTAGTTGATTAAATATTAATATAAAAACATATGTAATATGATGTTGATGAAGAAAACATAGGGGCCAATAGATAATCATAAAACATCTATGGATGTCTCACTCCTCTTTGTAATTTCTTAAAAAGTTACCATTCAACATTTATTTACATCTCGGTTCCTGCCATTAGAGTTTTTGTGACTTTATCGGAATCATCATTATTGACTAAAATAATACACATTGACCATGGCAATAATGGGGATTAAACCAAAATAGATTGGTCAAGACAATATAGTTCCAAAAAGTAACCATTAGACATCCAAGAATGTGTCATTTTTTTATTTTCTCTTTTTTTTTTAGGTTTAATCAACTTTATTGCGATGGTCAATATGGATTTAATTATTTGGGGAATTATGCAAAACCTACCTTAAAAAATGTTGGTTATTGGTTCGCCAGTGGACTGTTGTACTTGTATACTTCGTCCAGCAGAGGGTGATGTTGTACACTGTACAGGCTGGTAACAATTGTCAAGATCCTTTTTGTCTTTAAGGTACAACTGCAAATAAAAAAAATTGTAAAAGATCATTTATATGTGGAAAAATCATTCAGGAAGTACAGCAGACATGTTGGTCAAGGATGAGGAAGTTTTGAAGCAAAGTTATTTCTGCTCCACAAGGTGACTAACCTTCTTCATCGAGAGTGAATTCATGTGTTCTGCAAACGTGGTCTCTGTGACGTCTTTCATATTCAAGTCAGGATCCTTCACGTCCAATCACCTCTGCCCCCCCCCCCCACCTCTGAGCCGGCTTGCTGTCATTGGACGCCTCCAGTGTCCCTCGGCCCGGCCCAGACTCTGTCCTCCTCCTGACAGAGTAGCTCGTCCTCATGGTAATGTGATCAGTCACTCTGTCCGCACACACACAAAGACACAAACATCATATCATATCAAACACACGAGCGCCGTCGCTTCCCTTCGCCCTCGTCAACCGGGCGCCATGATGACAACCCAACATCACAAGACGAGGACTTGGAAAAACACTTCCTAAAATTATGATGCCATTTTTTATCATTACAATGAAATCTGGATCAGAATTTAATTAAAAGTGTTTTTCTCTATTAGATTCTTTCATTCATTTTCTACCGCTTTTCCCCACGAGGAGCGCGGGGGGTGCTGGAGCCTATCCCAGCTGTCTTGGGGCGAGAGGCGGGGTACACCCTGGACTGGTGGCCAGCCAGCCAAACACAGGGCACATATAGACAAACAACCATTCACACTCACATTCATACCTATGGACAATTTGGAGTGGCTAATTAACCTAGCATGTTTTTGGAATGTGGGAGGAAACCGGAGTACCCGGAGAAATCCCACGCATGCACGGAGAGAACATGCAAACTCCACACAGAGATGGCCGAGGGTGGAATTGAACCCTCATATTAACTTATTTTTTTAATTGAGTTTGGTCTGTCATAAAAGACAATAACGTCCTTTATTATTTTTCTTTCCATCCACTATAAAACATTCTTATACTTTTTTTTTTTTTACTAATTAAACTCCGAATGAGACTTTAGTCCTGGTCTGTGCCCCAAGCAGGATCCCATCGACACCCAAAATGAAGCCCCGAACGCAGCATTTAAAAGCTGTAAAAAAAAAAAAATGCAACAATTGTGTTCTTCTTCAGCGTCAGCAACAACAACATCCGTGCGAGTCGGCGTGGAGACGGACGAGGCGTTGCTAAGCGACGGCAGCTGGGCAATTCCCCGGACAGGTGGGTGGGGTCGGGAGCTGGCGAGGCTGAGGCCGCACCTGCTGCACGCGCGCACACACACACACACAACACACATGCACGCACACGCATCAAATCATTGCAAATTCACTCAGAAAAACAATCTTATCTTTGACGGGTGCGCTCGCATCGACGTTTGGCGGATGCTCTTTCCCTCAGGCTGAAGCGAACCTTTGTGACTCAGCAGGCCTTTGACTCCCCTTTGTAGCAAGAAAACAAAAACAACAATAAAAGTAAAAAAAATCCCTCGTTTATCGCAGTTAATTGGTTACAAATCCAACTAAGTCAAATGAATTCCCGTGATATATACATAACTCAGTGCTACTACATGAAAATTGTTATTGTTTGAGCTTAAAGACATATTTACAAGTTTCTAATGATTCCAAAAATACAATAATCCCTCGTTTACCACGGTAAATCGGTTACCAATCTGACTGAGTCAAATTAATTCCCATGATATGTACATAAGTCAGTGCTAATACATGAAAATTGCTATTGTTTGAGCTTAAATACATATTTACAAGTTTCTAATGATTCCAAAAATACAATAATCCCTCGTTTACCACGGTAAATTGGTTACCAATCGGACTGAGTCAAATGAATCCTCGTGATATGTACATAAGTCAGTGCTAATACATGAAAATTTTTATTGTTTGAGCTTAAATACATATTTACAAGTTTCTAATGATTCCAAAAGTACAATCCCTCGTTTATCACGGTAAACCTGTTACCAATCCAACTGAGTCAAATTAATTTTGGTGATATAATGTATAAGTCAGTACCAATACATGAAATATTTTCACCGTTAGAGCATAAAATACATATTTGATTTTCTAAATACACTTTTAAACATTATCAGATCCCCGTAGTCTTGAAATAACACCCGGATAATCGCTGTTATTCTTTCTTGACGTCATATTGCCGAGGCAAGATGGCTGCCGCTAGCATAGCAAGCTAGCGCGCGAACTAGTTAGCTTCTTTGATTTACTTCTTGTAAATGTTTGTACTTCAAGCTAGCGCGCTAACTAGTTCGCTTATTTGATTTACTTGTAAATGTTTGTACGTCAAGCTAGCGAGCTAACTAGTTAGCGTCTTTAATTTACTTCTTGTAAATGTTTGTACTTCAAGCTAGCGCGCTAACTAGTTAGCGTCTTTGATTTACTTATTGTAGATGTTTGTACTTCAAGCTAGCGCGCTAACTACGTAGTTAGCTTCTTTGATTTACTTCTTGTAAATGTTTGTACTTCAAGCTAGCGCGCTAACTAGTTAGTTTATTTGATTTACTTCATACAAATGTTTGTACTTCAAACGCAGTGTGGAAGACGGAGAAAAAGAGACAATAACTTACCAGACAGGACGAGAGGAGAACCTTTTTTTCACTCGATTTCACCAGCTCAATAGTCTCCATGCAGAAAGGTAGAAATATAATGTAGCATTGCTGATGCCTAGTAACCACAGTACTAAATATAACTTGGCTTTCAATATTTTTGACTTTATGAATTTATGACATAATCAGCCACGAAATAATTAACAGTTATAAAATAATAATTCTTTGAAAAGCGGATATCTTGAG
Organism: Doryrhamphus excisus; assembly: GCF_030265055.1. Lineage (NCBI taxonomy): Eukaryota > Metazoa > Chordata > Actinopteri > Syngnathiformes > Syngnathidae > Doryrhamphus > Doryrhamphus excisus. The sequence continues at coordinate 20,692,258 of NC_080472.1, read as the reverse complement.
GGAGCGATATTCGATATAGCAGTGATTATTGACGTTCGAACCGGAAGTCGAAGTGAAGCCGTTTTGTCGCCCTCTGCCCTCTAGTGGACACTTTTAGTATAGGTGGCGCCATGCGTGATATGAAGTCGATATGGCGATCCAAGAAGCACTTATGAGAAGATGGAAGCGTTTGAAAAGAGCCCGTAGAGAACGAGCAGGGCAACATGTCCACATTTGGAGGCCGTGTGTGACACCGCCCCCCTTTCCCGGTCTTTTTATGACAGTGTAACCGAGCCGGTGGGAGTGGGAGTGGGGGCGGGCTGATGTGATTTGTGTGCAGCAGAAGGAGACGAAGAAGAAGCAGACGCAGGACGACGCCGTGGATTTGTGGATCTTTACTATTCTTTAGGATATTTCCCCCGTGGTTTTCATCTGTAGAAAGCGATGGATTACTGCGTGTGTGTACTTTTGCTACTCTCCAGCGTGTCCTGCGTGTCCACCGGACAGTTCCCCAACGCGCACATGTGAGTACTAAAGTATCCTCTCACAGTATTACTCGTAGTATTGCAGTTTTTTTGGAGTTGTCTTTTGTGATTGCCACTGGCAATCAAAAGTAGAAAAAACAAACAAACCTGGCAACACAACTTGTGAAAGCCGATATATTTGGGGGCTATTTTCTGCGGCGTGACACATGCATACCCACGGGGGGGCGGTGGTGGTGGGTGTGTGGGTGTCAAATGTGTCAAACTTTGTTCTTTTTTCACGATTTAACTCAACCCTATGCATGCTTGACGCTCTTCTCTCCACAATCATCACAATAACACAGCAGTTATGATTGCCATCATGTGTTTGTGTACTTCCTGTTTGGAAACCGCTAAATCCAAGATCCTCTATTAATGACAGACACCCTCTGCGGTTGTACTGAACAGCCGATATTTGACAGAAGCACGACTATGAACACACTGGTCAAAGATCCTCTACATATGTAGATCCTCTATTTGAGGAGGAGGAGCACTCTGCTGTTTTTAAGGACCTTCTGCAAAAAAATGCCAGTCAAAGATGACCTGTATGTTAAAACTGTTGTTTTTTTTAAAGGACCTACCAGAGAAAAAATGGAGTGCACTGCTGTTTTTAGGGACCTACTAAAATAGCTTATCGAGATCCTCTATATGAAAGGAGTGTTCTGCTGTTTTTTAGGACCAAGCTAGTCAAAAATTGTCTCTGTATGAGTGCTTTGCTGTTTTTTTATCACCTAATATAGCTTGTCAAAGATGGTCTATATGACAAATGTGCACTACTACTACTACTTTTGAAGGACAGAATACAAAAAATGCTGGTGATGGATCCTCTATTTGACAGGAGCACGTTGCTGTTTTCTTAGCACCTAGCTAGGAAAAAAATGTGTCTGTCACATGAGTGCGTTGCTGTTTTTTATCATCTAATATAGCTTGTAAAAAATGCTGGTGATAGATCCTCTATTAGACAGGAGCACGTTGCTGATTTTTAGGACCAAGCTAGTCAAAAATTGTCTCTGTCACATGAGTGCTTTGCTGTTTTTTATCACCTAATATAGCTTGTCAAAGATGGTCTATATGACAAATGTGCACTACTACTACTACTACTTTTGAAGGACAGAATACAAAAAATGCTGGTGATGGATCCTCTATTTGACAGGAGCACATTGCTGTTTTTTAGGACCTAGCTAGTAAAAAAATATCTCTGTCACATGAGTGCTTTGCTGTTTTTTATCATCTAATATAGCTTGTCAAAAATGCTTGTGATGGATCCTCTATTTGACAGGAGCACGCTGCTGTTTTTTAGGACCTCGCTAGTAAAAAAAAATGTCTCTGTCACATGAGTGCTTTGCTGTTTTTTATCACCTAATATAGCTTGTCAAAAATGCTGGTGATAGATCCTCTATTTGACAGGAGCACGCTGCTGTTTTTTAGGACCAAGCTAGTAAAAAATTATCTCTGTCACATGAGTGCTTTGCTGTTTTTTATCATCTAATATAGCTTGTCAAAAATGCTGGTGATAGATCCTCTATTTGACAGTAATATGTTGCTGTTTTTTAGGACCAAGCCAGTAAAAAATTGTCTCTGTTACATGAGTGCCTTGCTGTTTTTTATCACCTAATATAGCTTGTCAAAAATGCTGGTGATAGATCCTCTATTTGACAGGAGCACGTTGCTGATTTTTAGGACCAAGCTAGTAAAAAATGGTCTCTGTCACATGAGTGCTTTGCTGTTTTTTTATCACCTAATATAGCTTGTCAAAAATGCTGGTGATAGATCCTCTATTTGACAGTAGCACGTTGCTGTTTTTTAGGACCAAGCTAGTAAAAATTACTTGTAAAAATTACCTCTGTTGCTGTTTTTTATCACCTAATATAGCTTGTCAAAAATGCTGGTGATAGATCCTCTATTTGACAGTAGCACGTTGCTGTTTTTTAAGACCAAGCTAGTAAATATTGTCTCTGTCACATGAGTGCTTTGCTGTTTTTTATCATCTAATATAGCTTGTCAAAAATGCTGGTGATAGATCCTCTATTTGACAGTAGCACGTTGCTGTTTTTTAAGACCAAGCTAGTAAATATTGTCTCTGTCACATGAGTGCTTTGCTGTTTTTTATCACCTAATATAGCTTGTCAAAAATGCTGGTGATAGATCCTCTATTTGACAGTAGCACGTTGCTGTTTTTTAGGACTAAGCTAGTAAAAAATTACTTGTAAAAATTACCTCTGTTGCTGTTTTTTATCACCTAATATAGCTTGTGAAAAATGCTGGTGATGGATCCTCTATTTGACAGGAGCACGCTGCTGTTTTTTAGGACCTCGCTAGTAAAAAAATGTCTCTGTCACATGAGTGCTTTGCTGTTTTTTATCATCTAATATAGCTTGTCAAAAATGCTGGTGATAGATCCTCTATTTGACAGGAGCACGCTGCTGTTTTTTTTTTGGAGCCTAGCTAGTCAAGATTGGCTGGCGACCAGTCCAGGGTGTACCCCGCCTCTCGCCTGGAGACAGCTGGGATAGGCTCCAGCATACCCCCGCAAAGTGAGCATAGAAAATGAATGGACTAGTCAAAGATGGTCTACATCACAGGAGTGCTCTGCTGTTTTTAAGGATTGACTCCGCTAGTAAAGGTCCCGTATATGACAGGAGAGTTTAGCTATTTTTTTCAGTACCTGACAGGTCAAAGGTCATCTACAGTACAAAGATATTTCTGTAGAGAGATGGTTCATACATATATCTGTTGTGCTCAAAGATTGTGAATATCATCTGGAGGTTCTCGATGATCGTCAAGGGGCGTGGTGGCGTCCTCGGTGATGGCGGTGGGGGTGCGGGGAGCCATGATGGCACTCTGCCTAATGCTCCTCAGTGCGGTGATGTCAGACTTGCAGATATTTCATGGTCGCTAAGTGGATTGATCCGTGGCTCAAAGGCAGGCGGGCGGGCTGGTGTGGTGGGCTGATCCCCCCCCCCACCCCCCACTAAGTCACTATTTTATATACTTTTGGATTTGGTTTTGCCTATTTGTAACCAATTTAGTGAGATACATCGTGGTCGTCTACACCCGTGCACCCTTCATGTCATGTCTGCCGACGTCTCCATCTTGCATCTAAGCATCATCCTGTGTTTAGAACTTATAGATAAGCGTTCTATGTTGTTTATTCTATAGTTATGATATTACGCTTTTCATACATTTGATATTCTGTCCATTTCTATCGCTGTTTTTTTTTTTTTTTTTTTTAAAGGCTAAGTCGATTTCATGCTCAGCCAAAGAGCCACGCCGCTCTGCTCGCTGTCTTGTCTCGGCCAATCTTCTCCGCCGTGGTAATGTGAGGAGGCACTTTATGTGAACACAACAACATTGGGACCAGGGGGAGGAGGAGGAGGAGGAGGGGGCGGGGCTCTCGAAACACGGCGACAGGAAGTGAACAGAAGAGCGCGTGTCATCAGTGCGACTAAAACACAGCAATGTTAACAAGGACGCTAAAACTCGTGGATGGGAAGGTTAGCAACGTTAAGTTTAGTTTAATTTTTTTTTTTTTTTACACTTTCATGACAAATAACAGCGCAAAATCGTACAAACTTTAAAAAAAAAAAATTGAAGTAGTAAAATGAATTCCAAGGTTAAAAAAAAAGGTAAATAATGGTGTCCATGCTTGTTATGTAAAAGTCTACAGATGTGCTTCCTGCGCTGCAGCTGTGAGCGGAGTGCCCACGTTGCCGTGGTAACAACCCAGTGGAAAGTTTCCTGGGAATTTTCCATGTGGCTGCGAGGTACTGCCATGAGAACCGTTTTGTTTTTTTGAGGACTTTTTATTTTTTTTTATTTTCAGTGAAGTGTACACATAATCTGTAAAAGTGCTGAAGCGGCCATGAAGTGCTGAAATATCATAGGAAAATGGCCCAGGTGTGTTGCTGAGCAAAGTGGGCCCTCGACAGCCAGTGATGGCTTTGTGGAGACCCCCCCACCCCGCATAATGGAATGGTCGTGCCGAGACTGGAATTGTTTAATAGAGGCTTTTTGGAGCCATTGGGGAACATTGCTGCCATAGCGTTTACCTTAATTGGACATTTTCTCCAAAGAGGGTCTGGATTGGCTGTAATCTGTCTATTTATACACACTGGATACACTAGTGTGTGTGTGTGTGTTTTTTTTGGGAAGAGAGCGGCTAAGTGGATGGATGCGTAGCGACGTTGGCGGCTCTGTGCGGAGGTGACAGGGCGCTCATCCCCGTGGTATCGTCTCTGGAGCGCAGTAGGAAGTGACAGTGAGCAGAGTGAAAGATGGATGCACGGGAAGGGAAGGGAGGGGGTGGCAAACCACATCAGGACGAGCTAAGGAAGAGTTTTTGGGTGCTCTCGGGGTCGGATGTATTGGGGGGCCTTTGGAAGGTCCTATCAAATAGAATGATTGAAAATAATGCAAAATCTGATAACAAGAAATAACTGATTATTATATTATTAGCATACATACAGAATTATGGTAAATAGCCACAACATTGCATGACTGCTAATGCTACAATATCGATATTATAATATCTCTGATGGTACAGTATCGATATTGTAAAGTACTGTGATATTGCTAATTGGACATTGTCAATATAACAATATTTCTAATGATAAATATCTATATTTTCAAATTGCGATATCGCTAATGGTACAATATCGATAATGTGAAGTACTGTGATATCGCTAATTGGACAATGTCAATATAACAATATTTCTCGTGATTAATATCAATATGTTCAAATTGTGATATCGCTAATGGTACAGTATCGATATTGTGAGGTACTGTGATATCGCTAATTGGACATTGTCAATATAACAATATTTCTAATGATAAATATCAATATGTTCAAATTGCGATATCGCTAATGGTACAATATCGATAATGTGAAGTACTGTGATATCGCTAATTGGACAATGTCAATATAACAATATTTCTAGTGATTGATATCAATATGTTCAAATTGCGATATCGCTAATGGTACAATATCGATAATGTGAAGTAGTGTGATATCGCTAATTGGACAATGTCAATATAACAATATTTCTCATGATAAATATCTATATTTTCAAATTGCGATATCGCTAATGGTACAATATCGATAATGTGAAGTACTGCGATATCACTAATTGGACAATGTCAATATAACAATATTTCTCATGATAAATATCAATATGTTCAAATTGTGATATCGCTAATGGTACAGTATCGATATTGTGAGGTACTGTGATATCGCTAATTGGACATTGTCAATATAACAATATTTCTAGTGATTGATGTCAATATGTTCAAATTGCGATATCGCTAATGGTACAATATCGATAATGTGAAGTACTGTGATATCGCTAATTGGACAATGTCAATATAACAATATTTCTAGTGATTGATATCAATATGTTCAAATTGTGATATCGCTAATGGTACAGTATCGATATTGTGAGGTACTGTGATATCGCTAATTGGACATTGTCAATATAACAATATTTCTAGTGATTGATATCAATATGTTCAAATTGCGATATCGCTAATGGTACAATATCGATAATGTGAAGTATTGTGATATCGCTAATTGGACAATGTCAATATAACAATATTTCTCATGATAAATATCAATATGTTCAAATTGTGATATCGCTAATGGTACAATATCGATAATGTGAAGTACTGTGATATCGCTAATTGGACAATGTCAATATAACAATATTTCTAGTGATTGATATCATATGTTCAAATTGCGATATCGCTAATGGTACAATATCGCTAATGTGAAGTACTGTGATATCGCTAATTGGACATTGTCAATATAACAATATTTCTAGTGATTGATATCAATATGTTCAAATTCCGATATCGCTAATGGTACAATATCGATAATGTGAAGTACTGTGATATCGCTAATTGGACATTGTCAATATAACAATATTTCTAGTGATTGATATCAATATGTTCAAATTGCGATATCGCTAATGGTACAATATCAATAATGTGAAGTACTGTGATATCGCTAATTGGACAATGTCAATATAACAATATTTTTAATGATAAATATCAATATGTTCAAATTGCGATATCGCGAATGGTATAATATCGATATTGTGATATCTCTAATGGTCAATGTTGTGATTTCTCGAATGGTACTACCATGTCAATATTGTGGGGTATCATGGTATCAGTAATAGTACAATATGGATATTGTGATATCTCTAATGGTACAATTTCGATATTTGTTATTGCTAATGGCACAATATCCATATTGTGATATCGCTCATTGTACAATATCAGTATTGTAGGTATCGTCACATCTCTAATTGGTCTATATCCTGGTATCACTAATGGTAAATATCAATATTGTGATATCTCGTAATTGTAATATCTCTAAAAGTACAATATTGTGATATTGGTACAATATTGATAGTGGGAGATATTGTACAATATTGATATTGTGATATTTCTAATGGTACAATATGATATATATTGATGTGCTAAGTGGTCGATATCATGATATAATGTAATAGTAGAATATTGATATTGTGAGCTACTATATCCACAGCTGTGACCTTTTTAGCGTTCCTAATTAGAACCTGTAATAGCTAAAAAAAAAAAAAAAAAGTTTGGATAAACGTCATGAGAACTGTTAGCGAAAGTCGTTAGCACTCAGCGTGACAACTGCTAGCCGAAGCGGTGACAAGAAGTGCCCCCGTGTTTTTGTTTCTTTTCCATAGCTCCAGTGAAAACAATCTATCAGCTTAGAATAAAAAATACATGAGCCCTTCCATAAAGAAAATTAACCTCTCGCCCAACCTCCATGCAACCCTGGCCCCCGCCCCACGGCATACAGCGTGACAACCTCTTGACCTGCCATAGCGTCAGTCGTAGGGGGGGGGGGACTTTGACACAGGAGCCCTGAAGGACCGTGTTGTCTTATTTAAAGCAAATACAGTGTAACGTGAGACGGACATATTTAGCCTTTTGCCAGGGACAGCTGCTCGCTGCTGATAGAACAGTACGGAACGTCCTGTCAGCACATAGCGCCGCACACCAAATAAGACGTTGAAAGCACTTAGAAAGCATCTAAAGGCTGCGGAGAACACTAATTAGCCGCGTCCACTCATAAGCATCAACACCGCTTGCATAACTTCCTCGGCGCCGCCAAGAATGCCGAGCTTGTTACAGTAAGAGAACACCCAAGGAAAACCGGCCCAGTTTTGTTCCACTCTTTTTTTTTTTTTACATCGGAATTCCTTCCTCGGAGAGCGAGTCGCTACGTCGCTGGCAGACTCCACGGTGGCCATATGAGAGTCGGCCGAGCGTGAGAACCGCTAGCCTCTTGGCCCTCGCACGTTTCTCGCTGAGTCACTAGCGACGCCCACTTGCTAAGAAGCCTATTTCTATTATTTCTATTTGCACTCTATCCGTGGAACACCAGGAAATAGCTTGACTTGCTAGCATTGCTAAAACATGGCTACAATCAATCAAAGCTGATGCTATTAGCATGACACATAACAGTAATTAACTCCAGTATACTTAAGCTCATGCTAAATATGCTTACGAGAAAAACTGCTGGTTAAAGATGTTGTTATTCATGGAAAATGCTATGGCTATTCTCATAGCGATTGCTACTATTTTGGGTTAGCACTTAGCAGGTTCTAGCATATCTAGTTTGGATTTCTCATGGTAAATGCTAAAATATCTAGTTCTCATGAAGTCCGCTACTATTTCGAGTTAGCACTTAGCGGTTCTAGCATATCTAGTTTGGATTTCTCATGGTAAATGCTAAAATATCTAATTCTCATGGAGCCTGCTACTATTTCGAGTTAGCTCTTAGCGGTTCTAGCATATCTAGTTTGGATTTCTCATGTTAAATGCTAAAATATCTAGTTCTCATGAAGTCTGATACTATTTCGAGTTAGCACTTAGCGGTTCTAGCATATTTAGTTTGGATTTCTCATGGTAAATCCTAAAATATGTAGTTCGCATAGTGATTGCTGCTATTTTGAGTTAGCACTTAGCGGTTCTAGCATATCTGGTTTGGATTTCTCATGGTAAATGCTAAAATATCTAGTTCTCATAGTGATTGCTACTATTTCCAGTTAGCACTTAGCGGTTCTAGCATATCTAGTTTGGATTTCTCATGGTAAATGCTAAAATATCTAGTTCTCATGAAGTCTGATACTATTTTGAGTTAGCACTTAGCGGTTCTAGCATATCTAATTTGGATTTCTCATGGTAAATCCTAAAATATCTAGTTCTCAAAGTGATTGCTACTATTTCGAGTTTGCACTTAGCGGTTCTAGCATATCTAGTTTGGATTTCTCATGGTAAATCCTAAAATATCTAGTTCTCATGGAGCCTGCTATTATTTCTAGTTAGCACTTAGCGGTTCTAGCATATCTAGTTTGGATTTCTCATGGTAAATGCTAAAATATCTAGTTCTCATGGTGATTGCTACTATTTTGAGTTAGCACTTAGCAGGTTCTGGCATATCTAGTTTGGATTTCTCATGGTAAATGCTAAAATATCTAGTTCTCATGGTGATTGCTACTATTTCGAGTTAGCACTTAGCAGGTTCTAGCATATCTAGTTTGGATTTCTCATGGTAAATGCTAAAATATCTAGTTCTCATGGTGATTGCTACTATTTCGAGTTAGCACTTAGCAGGTTCTAGCATGTCTAGTTTGGATTTCTCATGGTAAATCCTAAAATATCTAGTTCTCATGGAGCCTGCTACTATTTCGAGTTAGCTCTTAGCAGTTCTAGCATATCTGGTTTGGATTTCTCATGTTAAATGCTAAAATATCTAGTTCTCATGAAGTCTGATACTATTTTGAGTTAGCACTTAGCGGTTCTAGCATATCTAGTTTGGATTTCTCATGGTAAATCCTAAAATATCTAGTTCTCATGGAGCCTGCTATTATTTCTAGTTAGCACTTAGCGGTTCTAGCATATCTAGTTTGGATTTCTCATGGTAAATGCTAAAATATCTAGTTCTCATGGTGATTGCTACTATTTTGAGTTAGCACTTAGCAGGTTCTGGCATATCTAGTTTGGATTTCTCATGGTAAATGCTAAAATATCTAGTTCTCATGGTGATTGCTACTATTTCGAGTTAGCACTTAGCAGGTTCTAGCATATCTAGTTTGGATTTCTCATGGTAAATGCTAAAATATCTAGTTCTCATGGTGATTGCTACTATTTCGAGTTAGCACTTAGCAGGTTCTAGCATGTCTAGTTTGGATTTCTCATGGTAAATCCTAAAATATCTAGTTCTCATGGAGCCTGCTACTATTTCGAGTTAGCTCTTAGCAGTTCTAGCATATCTGGTTTGGATTTCTCATGTTAAATGCTAAAATATCTAGTTCTCATGAAGTCTGATACTATTTTGAGTTAGCACTTAGCGGTTCTAGCATATCTAGTTTGGATTTCTCATTGTAAATGCTAAAATATCTAGTTCTCATAGTGATTGCTACTATTTCCATTTAGCACTTAGCAGGTTCTAGCATATCTAGTTCGGATTTCTCATGTTAAATGCTAAAATATCTAATTCTCATGGAGCCTGCTACTATTTCGAGTTAGCACTTAGCGGTTCTAGCATATCTAGTTTGGATTTGTCATGATAAACCCTAAAATATCTAGTTCTCATAGTGATTGCTACTATTTCGAGTTAGCTCTTAGCGGTTCTAGCATATCTAGTTTGGATTTCTCATGGTAAATCCTAAAATATCTAGTTCTCATGGAGCCTGCTACTATTTCAAGTTAGCACTTAGCAGGTTCTAGCATATCTAGTTTGGATTTCTCATGGTAAATCCTAAAATATCTAGTTCTCATGGAGCCTGCTACTATTTCGAGTTAGCTCTTAGTGGTTCTAGCATATCTAGTTTCGCTAACATTCGAGTTAGCACTTAGCGGTTCTAGCATATCTAGTCTAGATTTTTCATGGTAAATCCTAAAATATCTAGTTCCCATGGAGCCTGCTACTATTTCTAGTTAGCACGTAGCAGTTCTAGCATATCTAGTTTGGATTTCTCATGGTAAATGCTAAAATATCTAGTTCTCATGATTAGCATGTAGCGGTTCGCATGGAGAACACTAGCACATCTAGTTAGCGGTTCTCATGGTGAACACTAACGTTTCTAGTTAGCGGACTGGCATGTCTATTTAAAATTTATCATGTCAACTGCTAACATGTTTTATTTTTTTTTACTTTTTTTTTTACTCATTGTGAAAGCTAATGTTTCTTGTTAGCAAATTTCATAAATGCCAACCAACAGTTTTCTGGCATAGGAAACAAACAACAACTAAAAGCATTGGATTTGTTTGTTTTGATGGGCCAGCAATGCTAGCACGTCTACCGTTGATGTCCCAACACAACACAATGTAAACATGTACATTTGCTCATGGGTTCTGTCAAGTGTTGTCTTTCTCTGTCCCATTTCTCTTGAGTAGAATACATTTGTCGCCCCCCCCTCAACCCCCCCTAGGGTGTGACACTCATACGTCCGTCTATGAATAGCTCCCGTCTTAATGCACAGCTCGTGTAGCCTATTCACTCATGACTAAACATGATTATTACTTCATACATCAACACTTGAATGTAGTCATTCCATGATTGACACCTTATATTGCCAATTAACTAATTGAACGCTTGTGTGCGTCCGCAGGATAAAAGAATGGGTGGACCAGATGCAAAAGGACTTGATCACGCTAACAGACAAGGCGAGCGGCATCCAAAGTCTCATTCAGGTGAGTCTGGACGCCGTCTTTGGATGACCTTACTTGAATCCTTCCATTAAATGGAGTTTCTCATTAGCGCTAATGCTAATGCACTCTGCAAGAGCTCACCTTGTCCAAGAGCTAATAATAATGTGATTCTCAAATTTCTAGTTAGACGCTCTCTCGGTGAATGCTACCATTTCTACTTACATGTAATTGTTTTCCTAGCTAACAATACCATCGCTAGTTAGCAGTTCTCGTTAGCGGTTCTAGTTAGCAGTTCTCGTGGTAAATGCTGCCATTTTTGTAACAGTTCTGTCGGCTAACACTAACATTGCTAGTTAGCAGTTGTCACAAGGAACGCTAATATTTCTAGTTAGCTGTTGTCACGGGGAACGCTAATATTTCCAGTTAGCAGTTGTCATTTGGAATATTTCTGGTTAGCTATTGTCACGGTGAATGCTAATATTTCTGGTTAGCTGTTGTCATGGGGAATGCTAACATTTGTAGTTAGCTGTTGTCATGGGGAATGCTAATATTTCTAGTTAGCTGTTGTCATGGGGAATGCTAATATTTCTAGTTAGCTGTTGTCACAGAGAATGCTAATATTTCTAGTTAGCTGTTGTCACAGAGAATGCTAATATTTCTGGTTAGCTGTTGTCATGGGGAATGCTAACATTTGTAGTTAGCTGTTGTCACGGGGAACGCTAATATTTCGAGTTAGCAGTTGTCATGGGCAATGCTAATATTTCTAGTTAGCAGTTGTCATGGGGAATGCTAATATTTCTAGTTAGCAGTTGTCATGGGGAACGGTAATATTTCTAGTTAGCAGTTGTCATGGGGAACGCTAATATTTCTAGTTAGCGGTTGTCACGGGGAATACTAATATTTCTAGTTAGCGGTTGTCACAAGGAATGCTAATATTTCTAGTTAGCTGTTGTCACAGGGAACGCTAATATTTCCAGTTAGCAGTTGTCATTTGGAATGCTAATATTTCTAGTTAGCTGTTGTCACGGGGAATGCTAATATTTCTAGTTAGCAGTTGTCATGGGGAATGCTAATATTTCTAGTTAGCTGTTGTCATGGGGAATGCTAATATTTCTAGTTAGCTGTTGTCATGGGGAATGCTAATATTTCTAGTTAGCTGTTGTCACAGAGAATGCTAATATTTCTGGTTAGCTATTGTCACGGTGAATGCTAACATTTGTAGTTAGCGGTTCTCGTGGTGAATGTTAACGTATCTTAATTTTCTTGTGATTTGATGCTAAATGTTATTTTCAAAATTTGTTTATTTTTTATCAAATCAGATAAAATTTTAACATGACAGCATATTGTGTTTAAATTGAATATCGTTTGACCTAGCAAGGTTTATATACAAAAAAAAACGAACAAACTCGCTTGCCAAACCTCAGATATCATTGGGGAAAATTGGTGGTACCCTCGCCGGGGCCTGGTGAACATTCTCCAAAGCCAGCCTTAAAATCATGGCGGCTGTTCGCTCCAGCTACTAGCATCAGACCGTTACCAAAAATCGCACTAAATTGTCTTAGAAAACTGAACAAACCGAACCAGAGCAGTAACATGTACAGTATCTTCCAGGAAAATACATAGCAGTGCCCTTTTAATATTGTTCTTGTACTAAAGCAACGCCTCGAGGAGAACCGATACGATGTTCACTTGGATGTCGGACATTGAAGAAAAAGACCTTCAGGCTGCAAAATAATTGGCTGTTTGGCATTTGTGATTTCACGGGATATTCCACATATGCGCAGTAAATGTGTGTTCTTTTGTGATTATTGTTATCGTTATGACGTAAGCTGACATGGCGCTTTTATGACCTGGCTCAGTCAAACATCAAATGGACGCTTAGATTCTTGTATCCATACTCGCACCAAATTTGTTCATCCTCACATGTACCACCACTCTGCAAAATTTTGTAGAAATTGATTATGGAGTTTTTGCGCAAAAATCTGACCTTCACGCCTTCCTCATCAGATCTATAAAAACCACCAGACGCACTTCAGCGTGGAGTCCAACAACGCCCGGCAGCTGGTGGCCACGGCCGCCGGGAACATCGAGAGGCTGCTGCAAAATCGCTCCAAAGCCCTGAAGGTGAGTCCAAGTCCATGCAAGAGACAGCAGTAGATTGGACTTGACTTGACCATCGGGACAACCAATTGAAAGCCCGATGGCCTGCTTCCATGGTTACCTCACTGACTACTGACGACTCAACCTAGCCCAGCGTTTTCATTCCTTGTTAGCGGCTCTCGTTGGGAACGCAAACATTTCTAGTTAGCCATTGTCATGGGACATGCTAACATCTCTAATTGGAAGTTCTCATAACATTTCTATTCATAGTTCTCATGGGCAACGCTAAGATTTCAAGGTAGCGGTTTTATTGATAAACGGCAAATTATCCAGTTAGCAGTTGTCATGGGGAATGCTAATATTTCTAGTTAGCAGTTGTCATGGGGAACGCTAATATTTCTAGTTAGCAGTTGTCATGGGGAACGCTAATATTTCTGCTAATATTTCTAGTTAGCTGTTGTCACGGGGAATGCTAATGTTTCTAGTTAGCAGTTGTCATTTGGAATGCTAATATTTCTAGTTAGCTGTTGTCATGGGGAATGCTAATATTTCTAGTTAGCTGTTGTCATGGGGAATGCTATTATTTCTAGTTAGCTGTTGTCATGGGGAATGCTAATATTTCTAGTTAGCTGTTGTAACGGGGAATACTAATATTTTGATGTAGCAGTTGTCAAGGGAAATGCTAATATTTCTAGTTAGCTGTTGTCACGGGGAATGCTAATATTTCTAGTTAGCAGTTGTCATGGGGAACGCTAATATTTCTAGTTTGCTGTTGTCATGGGGAACGCTAATGTTTCTAGTTAGCAGTTGTCATGGGGAACGCTAATATTTCTGCTAATATTTCTGCTAATATTTCTGCTAATATTTCTGCTAATATTTCTGCTAATATTTCTAGTTAGCTGTTGTCACAGGGAATGCTAATATTTCTAGTTAGCTGTCATGGGGAATGCTAACATTTCTAGTTAGCTGTTGTCACGGGGAACGCTAATATTTCTAGTTAGCAGTTTTCATTGGGAACGCAAACATGTCTACTCGGCAGTTGTCATGGTAAATGCTAGCATTCCTCGTTAGCTGTTTTCATGAGGAATGCTAACAGTTCAACTAGGAGTTCTGATGGTGAATGATAGCATTTCTAATTAGCAGTTCTTGTGGTGAAGGCTAACGTTTATAGTTAGCAGCCCACAAAATGATCCCATCCACTCGGGGCCTTAGCATCTCTCTGTGATGTAGTTTAGCCGAAACCTAAGAAGACGCTAACTTCCGTCAACTGCTTTGCTGTCGTATTTATGTTACCTAGCTTTTTTTGTAATTACAGACAAACACTGTGACGCCTTCGGGCCATTTAGTTCCATCACTTTGACCTGCGCATCTCTGTGGACGTGGACACAGATATCCAGGCCACCTCTTGACTCCTGTGACTCTGTCGCCATTCATTATTAAACGTCTCCTCTTATCCAGTACACTTTGATGGCTCTGCGGTTATCTCCCCCCCAGTGGAATATGGCTAGTTGCTAAGGGCACGGTTCTTCCACGCTCATCAGGACATTTCCCAAGGACATGGCCGCCTTCCAGGAGTGCCCAGACTGAGCCGCTCGACCCCGTCCAGACAATTGAGATCAGACAGCTGAAGATCCAGCTCTTTGAGTGACGATTGGGGTTATTTTAAGGAGTCGGTAGATGACCCAGCTTCAGCCTCTCCTGTTGCTTCCATTGATGGAACGCCTCTTCATCTCCGGGTTACCATGACGCCCCGGTCGCTTAGCAACATCCTAAACAGACCGAATCCCTCTCCTCTTGGCTGTTAAAGTCCCCTCCGCTGCACTTTCATGTTCATTAGGATGTCACTTGACTAACGGGCCTCTAAGCGTTGAAAGCCTTGTGTAGTGGCGCATAATTACAGAGGATCACTGATCTGGCTGTTGCAAGAGTGCCTTATTAAAGTGACACCGTGAGTCATGAGACGCCGCCGTTAACGCCTTAATCACGGGCTGCGCTCGCACGACGAGCGCCGCATGTTCACGTCGCACACTCGTGAGCGCTAGTCTCTTGATTTTTATGTCTAAATTGCGAACAGTGTTGATTACCGTGCGAGTGAGCGTGTCCCCATCCCAACATCCCGCAACGGGAGCGACGCAGCGAACATGTTGCCAGTCATCAACAGCAGATGCTCGTGTTTTGGTCTCCCGAGCACATCGCTAAACAGGTGGCAGCTGTTGGGATGAAAGAAGGTGGATGGGCTTTCTGTTTACGTGCGTGGAAAAACCTCTTCGGGAGCGTTTGAAACACGGGAGCACATTCTTAACGCCACCTCTGTGATTTGTGCTTTTACTATATATATATATATCATATCTCATCTTGAATACATCGCTACCTTCATTCTATTCAAATACTACAGCGTTCCCTCATTAGAGCGCGGTTTACTTTTTTGTTGATTTTTCAAAGTGTAATTTTGCAGTGTATGAATGCACATTGTGTTCCGCATCCTTGTGGTGTCTTAGATCGATCTATCGTACTTCTGCTACCAATAGAGGGCTTTTTTGAAATTTATACCGTATTTTCTGGACGATAAGTCGCACTTTTTTTCATAGGTTGGCTGTTCCTGCGACTTATACTCCAGAGCGACTTATAAATGAAAAAAAAAATGTTTATGTTACATAAACACTGGACACCTTTTCTGTTCATGTTTATTTTCTGTGTAGCTGAATAACCATTGTGTTAGCATATCTTACATATTCTTACGTAATGTTTGTTTTGGTCAAGTCGTTTGTAAAATTAATTACCCGCAAAAAATGCGACTTATACTCCAGTGTGACTTATGTATGTTTTTTTTTTATGTATAAGCCTTGTGAGACTTATACTCCAGAGCGACTTATAGTCCAGAAAATACGATATATATTAAAATAATATATATATAAAAAAAATTAAAATAAAAACACAAGATATATATATATATATCATATTTTAATTTTATTTTTATTTTAAAAATACAATATATATATATATATAGTATTTTTTAATTTAATTTTTTATTTTTTTATTTTTAATTTATATTTAAATTTTATTTTTTATTTTATTTATATTGTCCATTAAATAAATACCTACAATTGTCAGTTTTATTTTTGTATTTGATTAAAATAGTATATATTTTTATAAATAAATATAAGAACTCTTTTTCCAGGTATTACAACCATTTTTTGAGAAGACGTTTCAGGGATGTTGAAGGGGTCAAAGGTCAGCACATAATGTAGCGTGATAGCATCCTTTTTTTTTTTTTTTTTAGACTCCTGCCTTAACGCTGCTCGAGTCTTTTGGAGAAGCCGTGTGTCGTCTTAGCATTTTAGCACAATTAAAGCGTCCGGCTGAGCCGAGAGGCAGACGTTGTTGACTTGACGGGATGGGACGTGTGCGGCGACGAAACCGGGGCGGGCGAGGGACTTGGCACAAATGAATTATGCAACTTTTTCTCAACGAGGATGCTCTTCTGTTGTGACTGTGTCTTTGTCATCACCAGTGGAATAATTCTCCATGTTGTTGTTATAAGTGGCTTCATGAGTGTGGGAAGAAATGAAAAAGCGCTGCGGGGTTTCGTGTTTGAGGTCCGCCGACTCACTGCGTGATCCTTGACCATGTCTTGTTTCATTTCACACTACGACTGATTGAATAATTCATTGTCTCTACTTTTATTTTTCTTCATTTATTGCCTATTTTTAACCACTACTCCTCTTCCTCATGAGCCAGGAGACCTGTGTGGCGTTCAAGTCACCAGGAAGGGAGTGGGATTTGACGGCTCTCTTGGGAAATTAATAGTACGGTGCCTTTGTGGACCAGGTACAGATTAAACACTGGGCCTATTATAAACCCATTAACCAAATCATTAGGACCTGCAATGGGGGAGGGTTCAATTTGCCTAATTATAGAGTCCTAATTTACAGCTGTATAATATACTGTGTATTAATAGTAACTAATCATTGAATTTATCGCCGTCTTTTATTACAGAGGCTGGCAACAGAGGCGGAAAACTTCCAAATGGACCACGACTGGCAGGACAACAGCGAGGTGAGAAGGGACGATCGCTTCATTTCATCGTATTAGCGCTAAAAAAAAAAAAAAAATCAAAAGCACTCATCATGCATTTTCCATTAAAAGTTAATTATCCAGCTTCCATCGTGGATCGTCTGAAGCAGGATATTATTGTGTGGGTGTCATCTATCTACTCTAATGTGATATCCTTCCCCCCTCCAGGGGCTTGGCGAGAACGTCTAATTCATATTTTGGTTCTTTTCTTTCCAAGCTGATAAAAAGCGTTTAGAGAAGGTTTCACCAATATTGTCTTCTTCTTTCCAGGCTGACAAAATTGTCTACTACAATGCCAAAGATGACGTAAGTACACATTTTTGTATTTTTATTACTATTATTTATTTATTTATTATTATTTTATTTATAAAATTGTATTTATACATTTTTTTATTTTATTTTGTATTATTATTTTATTGAGATACCACAATTCATTGCAATTGGAATATAATGCCAAACTTTATTTATTTATTGCTATTATTATTTTATTTATAAAATTGTATTTATAAAATTATTTATTTTATTCATATATTTTATTGTATTATTTTTTATTTTTTGATTAAGATACCATCATTCATTCAAATTGGAATATAATGCCAAACTTTATTTATTTATTACTATTATTATTGTATTTATAAAATTGTATTTATAAAATTATTTATTTTATTTTTATTATTATATTAAGATACCATAATTCATTGAAATTGGAATATAATGCCAAACTTTATTTATTTATTACTATTATTATTTTATTCATAAAATAGTATTTATAAAATTATTTATCTTATTTATATATTTTATTGTATTATTGTTTTATTATTTGATTAAGATACCATCATTCATTCAAATTGGAATATAATGCCAAACTATATTTATTTATTACTCTTATTATTGTATTTATAAAATTGTATTTATAAAATTATTTATTTTATTTTTTATTATTTTATTAAGATACCATAATTCATTGAAATTGGAATAGAATGCCAAACGTTATTTATTTATTTATTACTATTATCATTTTATTTATAAAATTGTATTCATAAAATTATTTATTTTATTTATATATTTTATTGTATTATTTTTGTATTATTTGATTAAGATACCATAATTCATTGAAATTGGAATATAATGCAAAACTGCTCTAAGAAATGTGCCTTTTTTTAGCTCCCAACAACCCAGTGCTTGTTCTATGCTAATGTTAGCATCTAGCGGCAAACATCTTTATTTTCACCCATTCACGTTAGCATTTTTCTTCAATTATTTATATATCATATAAAAAAATCAGAGGAAAGTAATTTCCAGGAAAAGACACCGGTAATTAATTGAAATTGACAATATAATTCCACACTGCTTTAAGAAATTAGAGGATTTTTACATTTGTATGCTATCAAGTATCTAATTTCCATCCATTAATGTTAGCATTGAGTTTAAATTGTGTAGCTACTGTAAATCCAACACATTCCTACGGTGTAAAATGCATGCCAAAGCCACAGCCAATCAGAAGCCTGCAGAAAGTAACTTCCTGAAAAGTCACCAATGGCAGGTAATCATGTTTTCAACAGTATCAGACAACACAGACAAGACCCGGGAATCAAACATTGGGACGACATACTTTCTAACTAATCTTTCTCTGTGCAGCTCAACCAGACGCAGAAGAAAAACCGCTACGTCCCCGAGGACTTCCACGTGGACCCGGACTTCAAACGTCTGGTGTCGTACAACACCACGGCCGTCCACATCCCCACCGACATATACGAGGGCTGTGAGTGTCGCTCCTTGCACACTTCCTGTCTACACAGAGACCTCCTTAACCCCCCCGTTCTCCCCGGATTGAAATATCCAAATTGAAGTCCATCTGCTGTATCTTCTAATTGCCGCGCAGTAAAAGCTAGCTAGGCATGATTTATTTTTACACCGATGGACGACGGCAGAATTTGATTCATTAGCTTGACTCTTGATCTCGTTTCCATATTTAAACCTCATTCCTTTTTTCTTAATCACCTCCCTTTTTTTTTTTTTTAGTCCGGCACTTTTTGTCACGACATCATTTGAATGCAGCGTGAAATCGTATGCAATGTTAAGCGCTATAGGCTAATGGCTTTTCCAGCTACGTCACTGTTACTGTGCCTGTACCGGCACTACAGGAAAAATCTACAAAAAGTTACAAAAATAGCAGGAAGGATTTGTTTGAAACTTTGTCACTAGCATGCTAATGTTGACGCTAATGTTGAGCTAAATTTTAGCTAACATTGAAAACAAACAGTGATGTCTGAATCGAAATGCTACACCAGTATTTGCAAAGAGTTGGTTGGGGATAAATGCTAACATTAGTACAGAAAAAGGCATTGGGAGCTAAATGCTAACATTAGTACGGAAAAAGGCATCGGGAGCTAAATGCTAACATTAGTACAGAAAAAGGCATTGGGAGCTAAACGCTAACATTAGTACAGAAAAAAGGCATAGGGAGCTAAATGCTAACATTTGTACAGAAAAAGGCATTGGGAGCTAAATGCTAACATTAGTACAGAAAAAGGCATTGGGAGCTAAATGCTAACATTAGTACAGAAAAAGGCATTGGGAGCTAAATGCTAACATTAGTACAGAAAAAGGCATTGGGAGCTAAATGCTAACATTAGTACAGAAAAAGGCATCGGGAGCTCAATGCTAACATTAGTACAGAAAAAGGCATTGGGAGCTAAATGCTAACATTAGTACAGAAAAAGGCATTGGGAGCTAAATGCTAACATCAGTACAGAAAAAGGCATTGGGAGCTAAATGCTAACATTAGTACAGAAAAAGGCATTGGGAGCTGAATGCTAACATTAGTACAGAAAAAGGCATCGGGAGCTGAATGCTAACATTAGTACAGAAAAAGGCATCGGGAGCTAAATGCTAACATTAGTACAGAAAAAGGCATTGGGAGCTAAATGCTAACACTAGTCCAGAAAAAGGCATTGGGAGCTAAATGCTAACATTAGTACAGAAAAAGGCATTGGGAGCTAAATGCTAACATTAGTACAGAAAAAGGCATTGGAAGCTAAATGCTAACATTAGTACAGAAAAAGGCATTGGAAGCTAAATGCTAACATTAGTATAAAAAAATCATTGGCCGTTAAATGCTAACATTAGTACAGAAAAAGGCATTGGGAGCTAAATGCTAACATTAGTACAGAAAAAGGCATTGGGAGCTCAATGCTAACATTAGTACAGAAAAAGGCATTGGGAGCTCAATGCTAACATTTGTACAGAAAAAGGCATTGGGAGCTAAATGCTAACATTAGTACAGAAAAAGGCATTGGAAGCTAAATGCTAACATTAGTATAAAAAAAGCATTGGACCTAAATGCTAACATTAGTACAGAAAAAGGCATTGGCAGCTAAATGCTAACATTAGTACAGAAAAAGGCATTGGGAGCTAAATGCTAACATTAGTACGGAAAAAGGCATTGGGAGCTAAATGCTAACATTAGTACAGAAAAAGGCATTGGGAGCTAAATGCTAACATTAGTACAGAAAAAGGCATTGGGAGCTAAATGCTAACATTAGTACAGAAAAAGGCATTGGGAGCTAAAAGCTAACATTTGTACAGAAAAAGGCATTGGGAGCTAAATGCTAACATTAGTACAGAAAAAGGCATTGGAAGCTAAACGCTAACATTAGTACAAAAAAAGCATTGGGCGTTAAATGCTAACATTGGCAGTAGAAAATAAATTGCAATATATTTTCTTTCTGAACACTGATACTACGTGTACTAATACGTGAGAGTGGAAGCTGTTTGACTTCCTGTAGGTGTCAGGTGTCCCGATACGTCCATCCCAAAAGTGTGCTCAGCAATGCGGCCACAAATGAATCAGGACACGGATCCAAGAAAAAAAAAAAAAAAGTGGAAAAAAATATATATTTCAATGCCGTGAGCTCAGCCGATGGGAGGCGGCGCACACACGCGCGGTGTCGCAGTATCGCGGCGCGTCACCGTGTGCGAGCGTCTCGTCCTGACAGGTGCCACACAGCGTCCACGCAAGCGGCCATCACACGGGCGGGCCTCACATCGGCCGCCCAGAGGGCCGGCGGCCTAACGAACGAGAGGACGGGGGACGGGATCGGTGAACACGTTAACACTCTGCTTCGTCCAATTGGGAACGTGGAACCCAATCAGCGCGGGGGGGGGCAGGGAGGGAGGGGTCAAGTGTATTAATAGGCTTAGCATTGATGAAAGACGGTAGCATGGTGATGTGCGAGGAAAGTGGGAGACGAGGGGGGAAAAAAAGCCACAAGGACGCCAGCCTGGTCTAGACAAAGTCCTCGTAAATCCAGTTAGCGGACGTCTTCTTGACAGCCACGCTGGTTACCATGGAAACACAGCCTCGCCTGAGTGCTATCAATATGTCCCCACGGAGACAGCAAGATATTGAAAGAAGGAGAGCACCCAACTACACCCAAAGACCGCCCACCTGCTGTCACATGACGCACTGTACGATAACTTGATGATGCTTGCAGCTCAACGCTAATTTTAGAGAGATGGCAAGGGCCAAATGTCAACAGTAGCAACAGAAACATACAAATGTTGTACTAATGTTGTATGTTAGCATTTAGCTCCCAATGCCTTTTTCCATACTAATGTTAGCATTTAGCTCCCAATGCCTTTTTCCATACTAATGTTAGCATTTAGCTCCCAATGCCTTTTTCCGTACTAATGTTAGCATTTAGCTCCCAATGCCTTTTTCCGTACTAATGTTAGCATTTAGCTCCCAATGCCTTTTTCTGTACTCATGTTAGCATTTAGCTCCCAATGCTTTTTTCTGTAATGTTAGCATTTAGCTCCCAATGTTTTTTTTTCTGTACTAATGTTAGCATTTAGCTCCCAATGTTTTTTTTCTGTACTAAAGTTAGCATTTAGCTCCCAATGCCTTTTTCCGTACTAATGTTAGCATTTAGCTCCCAATGCCTTTTTCCGTACTAATGTTAGCATTTAGCTCCCAATGCCTTTTTCCATACTAATGTTAGCACTTAGCTCCCAATGCCTTTTTCCGTACTAATGTTAGCATTTAGCTCCCAATGCCTTTTTCCGTACTAATGTTAGCATTTAGCTACCAATGCCTTTTTCTGTACTCATGTTAGCATTTACCTCCCAATGCTTTTTTCTGTAATGTTAGCATTTAGCTCCCAATGTTTTTTTTTCTGTACTCATGTTAGAATTTAGCTCCCAATGCATTTTTCTGTAATGTTAGCATTTAGCTCCCAATGCATTTTCTGTAATGTTAGCATTTAGCTCCCAATGCATTTTCTGTAATGTTAGCATTTAGCTCCCAATGCCTTTTTCTGTACTAATGTTAGCATTTAGCTCCCAACGCATTTTTCTGTACTAATGTTAGCATTTAGCTCCCAATGCCTTTTTCTGTACTAATGTTAGCATTTAGCTCCCAATGCCCTTTTCCGTACTAATGTTAGCATTTAGCTCCCAATGCCTTTTCCTGTTCTAATGCTAGCATTTAGCTCCCAATGCCTTTTTCTGTACTAGTGTTAGCATTTAGCTCCCAATGCCTTTTTCTGTACTAATGTTAGCATTTAGCTCCCAATGCCCTTTTCCGTACTAATGTTAGCATTTAGCTCCCAACGCCTTTTCCTGTTCTAATGCTAGCATTTAGCTCCCAATGCCTTTTTCTGTACTAATGCTAGCATTTAGCTCCCAGTGCCTTTTTCTGTACTAATGTTAGCATTTAGCTCCCAATGCCTTTTTCTGTACTAATGTTAGCATTTAGCTCCAAGCAACTCTGTGCTATTTTTCTGCTGGTTTTAGCATTGAGCTCCAAAAATATGCAAATACGCAAATATATGCAAAACAATATGGAGGTTGTTCCTGCTCGTTCTTCTGCCAATATTTTTGTGCATTTGTGAGGTCAGAGGTCACTGATGTTGATGAATGTGATTGGTTAAGCATGCGTGCTGTGACTGACATGTTGTTCTTCCACACCAAACCCATTCAAAGTTCCTTGCACTGATGGTGGCCACTCTCTGATGAAGTGCCGGGGCTTCGAGCCGTGTCCTTGCAAAGAGCTGGATTTCTTCCAGCGTCTTCTAATCAGCTGATGGGCGGCAGCTCCTTTTTTTTTTTTTTTTTTTTTTTTAGCCTGTAGCAAAGTCATGTTTCTTTCTCGTCTCCAGGATTTAAGATCATGTGACAGGCTTTTTAAATGGCCTGTAGAGTACAGCAGTAGAAGTAGCTGTGATGGTGTCGTCGTCGTCGCTGGAGCACTGACGGTTGTTGTCAGCCAGCAGATGTGACGTTCCCGCGTCTCGCCGCTTCACTCGCCGTCACCTAATTAGTGTCATAACACTGCTGTGACTTCACTCAACCGCTTGGACTTGGACACTTGGTCGTCTGTGTGTTTATTATTTACTGTATCAACCTTTTGTGTGTTGCAGCCACCATCATCCTCAATGAGCTCAACTGGACCGAAGCCCTGGAGGAGGTCTTCCGTAAAAACAAGGAGGAGGACCCGTCTCTCCTGTGGCAGGTGTTTGGTTCCGCCACCGGGCTGGCTCGCTACTTCCCAGGTGAGCCGTCATCACCCGGACCACGGCGAGGTCTGGAGAGGGTCCACCGGTCACTGCTGAAAGACCTTGTCTCGGCTTGCGTCATCACGTTAGGGACAAGCAAACGCCTCTGTCCTGCACTTGTTAGTCACTTCCTGACACTCAGTGAGTCAAGTCATGATGCTTCATTTCTCCTTGTAAAAAAAAAAAAAAGGGCCCCCAGTGTTCAAGCGCAATAAATAACATAGCAGGTCAGTGATTAAGTTCTAACCGATATTTCATATCTTATTTTATGGTAATGGTAATGGTAGTGGTTTAATTTCATTTGAACATGCATCAGATTACAATTGAATGCATCCCATAATCAGTTCACAGTTCCACATGTCCAAAAGGAGTAGGAAGAAGCAAAGCTTATTAAATGCTACCCCTCCATCTGGTACTTTTACAATTAGTAACTGTTGCATTTGTTCACTTCCTGCTTTCCATAATACAGTTTAAGGTTGTTGTTTTTTTCCGCAATATAGTTTATGTAATTTTATTGTACTTCATTTTTTAAATTTATGCTTTTAAATGAATTTCATTTTTAATGTATTTTTTAGTGGAAATTTTGTATTACTCACAAAAAGGGAATTTTAGTAGTGAGTTAGTTCATCTTTAATTAAGTTTCAACAGGGGAAAGTGTTTTTAATTTAAATAGGAATTTTTTAACATTTGTTTTTACATTTAATTTTGACGGAAATAATATTGCTTGCTCAGTCATAATACTGTAATTTAGTAATGGTAATGGTTTAATTTCATTTGAACATGCATCAGATTACAATTGAATGCATCCCATAATCAGTTCACAGTTCCACATGTCCAAAAGGAGTAGGAAGAAGCAAAGCTTATTAAATCCTACCCCTCCATCTGGTACTTTTACAATTTGTAACTGTTACATTTGTTCACTTCCTGCTTTCCAAATATAGTTTTTTTATTTTATTTTATTTTTGTCACATACCTTCAGTACATACATAAGTACTGAAGTTTCTAATATAATTAATGTTTTTTTTTAAATTTATTTTATAATTTTTTAAAATGTATTATTTATTATTTTTCATATTTATTTTTTTTCAAAATGACACAGTTTTTTTAATAGGGTTTTTTCCTAATGTAATTTGACCGTCTCTACAAGTAAAAATAGCTTCCAGTGTCCAAAAGAATCCCAACATGCACAAACATCACATGCCTGAAAGCGATGCTTGCAACAAAATGGTTCTATTTTTTTTGTCAAATCCCAGCATCCCCCTGGATCGACTCGAGCAAATCAGCCAATAAGATTGACCTCTACGATGTACGCAGGCGGCCATGGTGCGTGGGAACATTCCACATGTTTGTATAAAGTGTTTTCTTTTCTCAAATATGCGCTATTACTCACCAGGTACATCCAGGGGGCGGCCTCACCCAAGGACATGCTGATCCTGGTGGACGCGTGAGTGACCACCTTATGATTCCACTCGTACAGTCAGCCGGAATATTGCTCCGCCTCTGACCTTTGACCGGCCCGCGGGCGCCGAGCTCTCTTGTCTGCCGCCTCAGTGGCCGTGTGACGCTGACGAGCACGCAGGCCGACTCGGCCATTTACAGTACAGTCCAAAACAGGAAAAAGTTGAACCCCTTTGTGGAAAATGCCAGCGTATTTTTGTTTGTAGGAGGGAGAGCGCAGACCCGGGCCCAACCTTAACGTCAATGACGAGCATAAAAGTCGAACTTGACGCCCACATGCAATTAAAGGAGACTTTTTGTGATATAGAAATCGCAGGAGTTCATTACTCAGCAAAACCTACGGCGTCGTCTCAGAAAGAACGCTAAAATCATCACACAGCAACTTAACACTCAAAAGGTAGATGAGAAATATCCAAGACAAGTACCAATACAAGTAATTCATTGGAGGACAAGCAACATAATATATATATATATATATATATATATATATATATATATATATGGCTCCTAGGCTCTGCGATGCTGCCTCTGTTCAACAGAGGGAGGCTGACGTCATTGCAGCACCTCAATGGCGATAAGCAATTTTTTATATATATATATATGTGCCCTGCCCTTTCGAGGATAAACGGTATAGAAAATGGATGGACTTTTTTTCGCCATTTGTTTGTGGTCCCTAAGGGTAACTAACCCCGGTGAAAAGCTGTACATACAAACCAGCAGACACTTACTCCCTCGCCAATCATGAGCTATGACAAAACTCACAACCAGCTTGTCAACCCACTAGAAATCGCAGGAGTTCATTACTCAGCAAAATCTACGGCGTCGTCTCAGAAAGAACGCTAAATTCATCACACAGCAACTTAACACTCAAAATGTAGATGAGAAATATCCAAGACAAGTACCAATACCGGTAATTCATTGGAGGACAAGCGGCATCAAAAAAATTATATATGACTCCTAGGCTCTGCGATGCTGCCTCTGTCCAACAGAGGGAGGATGACGTCATTGCAGCGCCTCAATGGGGATAAGCAATGTTTTGTTTTTTGTTTTTTTAATATGTGCCCTGCCATTGGCTGGCAACCAATCCAGGGTTTACCCCTCCTTTTGTGAGGATAAACGGTATATATAATGGTTGGCCTTTTTTTCACCATTTGTTTGTGGTCCCTAAGGGTAACTAACCCCGGTGAAAAGCTGTACATACAAACCAGCAGACACTTACTCCCTCGTTTATTTTTTCTGTGCGTATGTACTGTACTGTAGCCAATCATGAGCTATGACAAAACTCACGACCAACTTGTCAACCCACTAGAAATCGCAGGAGTTCATTACTCAGCAAAACCTACGGTGTCGTCTCAGAAAGAACGCTAAATTCATCACACAGCAACTTAACACTCAAAATGTAGATGAGAAATATCCAAGCCAAGTACCAATACCAGTAATTTATTGGAGGACAAGCGACATAAAAAATGGATATATGGCTCCTAGGCTCTGCAATGCTGCCTCTGTTTGTTCAACAGAGGGAGGCTGACATCATTGCAGCGCCTCGATGGGGATAAGCAATGTTTTTTTTTGTTTTTCTTTCTATATGTGCCCTGCCATTGGCTGGCAACCAGTCCAGGGTGTACCTTTCCTTTTGCGAGGATAAATTTGATTTTTTTTTCGCCATTTGTTTGTGGTCCCTCAGGGTAGCAAAAGCTGTACATACAAACCAGCAGACACTCACTCCCCATTTCTAAGTTTTTGTGGTTGTGGTAATTTCCTAATTATGATTTTAATTGATGTCCCGTCACGTCCAATCTTCAGGAGCGGCAGCGTGTCGGGTCTGACCCTCAAGCTGATCCGAACGTCCGTCAGCGAGATGCTGGAGACGCTGTCGGACGACGACTACGTCAACGTCGTCTATGTGAGTCTTGACACAGATAACACGTAAAATGTATGGAATGTATGGAGTTGATGTAGAAGTCCAATCAATGGCCACCGGGGGTCAGTGCTGCGCCGTATTAAGCATCCTTCATTGCTTCTTTTATTTGCATTTCAACACTCTTTCCAGTTGATTTGCTATTTGGGAGTCAAGATGTGATCTTCTGTGTGTGTGTGTGTGTGTGTGTGTGTCGTTCATAGCATGGAGCGTCTTAACAGTCCGCACACATGACGGCGTTGGTGTAAAAAAAAAAAAAACGCCACACAAGTTGATGGCGGCAGCGACGCGTAAACGTAATGGAAACGCGCCTCGACTCGATTGAGCCGCTGATGCGTTCACTGACACAGGGAATATTCATCACTTTAAAGTGCCGCAACGCTGGCTTTTTCCTGGCAATCGAGGTTAGAAAGATGTGATATGAGCTGCTTTCAGAAGACGCGTTTAAAATATTGTGTATATAAATCTATAAATATGAATATGAATGCATTTTGTTCCACTGCCTTGATGGAGCGCCGCCTTTTTCGCTGTTGTTTTTGTGGCGCTTTCAAATTAGCTAAGAGCTTCTGAAGGTAATGCAATTAGCTGGATATTGATGCAACCACTCTTCAGCTTCATCATAGAAGAGAGCTTTGGTGTGTTGGTGTATCAGGTAACGTGACACACAACATACACACAACAACATTAATAAGCGTGTGTTTATGCATTGCCGTATTGACTGTTTTTTCCCCCCGAAAAAGATGAGTCCTCTTATATTCGGCGTCTCGAGGCGCGTCAAAAGTATATTTTAGAAGCTAATATTCAGCGTTGCCTGTTTTTGAACCCATGTGCTACTACAAGGTACAACAGTCATGCATTTTGCCCCCCGAAAGCAGTCTTAAAAAGGGTGGTCGTCTTATATTCAGACTTTCTTATATTTGAGTCCATACAGTACTACAAGGCTATCCTGATGTCATAAAGGCAGTAACGGATTGATTGCAATATGAGACTGTATTTTTTTTTATTCAAAAATATTGCAAAAGAATGGTCGTCTTATATTCGAGGTTATTTATATTGTAATCAATATGGTACCACAAGGGTGTGCTGATAAAATAAAGACAGTACCATAAGACGGCATTTTCTCAGAGTAAAAAGAATGGTCGTCTTATATTTGAGGTTATTTATATTGCAATCAATATGGTTCCACAAGGGTGTGTTGATGAAATAAAGACAGTACCATAGGATGGCATTTTCTCAGAGTAAAAAGAATGGTCGTCTTATATTCGAGGTTATTTATATCGTAATCAATATGGTTTCAGAAGGGTGTGTTGATGAAATAAAGACAGTACCATAAGACGGCATTTTCTCAGAGTAAAAAGAATGGTCGTCTTATATTTGAGAGTAATTTATATTGTAATCAATATGGTACCACAAGGGTGTGTTGATGAAATAAAGACAGTACCATAAGACGGCATTTTCTCAGAGTAAAAAGGGTGGTCGGTACTACAAGGTGTGATCATGACATGAAGACAATAGCTCATTGACCCGAATATAAGACAGTATTTTTTTGACTTGAAAATATAAAAAATGAATAGTCATTTTATTTTTAGGGTTGTTTATATTTGAGTCAATATGGTACTACAAGGGTGTACTGATGGTTCCAGTCGGTACAGTACGGCAAGAGTGTTGCTGAAATGAAGAAAATACCATAACGACCTGAATATAAGACAGTATTTTTTTCCTTAGGAAACAGTCTGAAAAAGAGCCAATACGGTACTACAAGGGTGTGCTGATGAAATAAAGACCATAAGACGGCATTTTCTCAGAGTAAAAAAAATGGTCGTCTTATATTCGAGGTTATTTATATTGTAATCTATATGGTACCACAAGGGTGTGTTGATAAAATAAAGACAGTACCATAAGACGGCATTTTCTCAGAGTAAAAAAGAACGGTCGTCTTATATTCGAGGTTATTTATATTGTAATCAATATGGTACCACAAGGGTTTGTTGATTAAATAATGACAGTATGTGCAGTATTTGAATGAGTGGAATGTAAGACAGTGTTTTTGCCCTACTAAAGAGGGGTGGTCTTACATTCGGGTCGAAGAAAATACCATAACGACCTGAATATAAGACGGTATTTTTTTCCTTAGGAAACAGTCTGAAAAAGAGCCAATACGGTACTACAAGGGTGTGCTGATGAAATAAAGACAGTACCATAAGACGGCATTTTCTCAGAGTAAAAAAGAAAGGTCGTCTTATATTCGAGGTTATTTATATTGTAATCAATATGGTACCACAAGGGTGTGTTGATTAAATAATGACAGTATGTGCAGTATTTGAATGAGTGGAATGTAAGACAGTGTTTTTGCCCTACTTAAGAGGGGTGGTCTTACATTCGGGACGGTGTGATATTGTGGTGGCCGCTCTTAGGAGATTACAGTAATGCTAATATAATAATAATAATAATAATAATAATCCATGATAAAGATTGTGATTTTCTTTGTTTGTCGTCCCTTCCTTGCTACCCTACCTTCTGCTCCTGCAGCCTCCTTCGGTCTGTAAAGAGTTTTTTTTCCTAAAAAGCAGATCTATGTGGGTTAGATACCGTATGATCCCGCATGACGCCCCCAAAGCCACATATTTTACACAAAAACCCCCAACAAATATGTGCACTTCTCCGACCGCGTGTGTCCCCCCCTCCCCCGTCATCCCACCTTCCTCTCCCTCTTGTCCCCCCCGCCAGTTCAACGACAAGGCCACGCACGCCGCCTGCTTCGAGAACCTGGTGCAAGCCAACGTGCGAAACAAGAGGATCCTGAAGGAAGCCGTGCAGGGCATCAGCGCCAAGGGCACCACCAAATACAAGGAAGGCTTCGAGCTGGCCTTCAAGCAGCTCGCCCAGGTACTGCATGGTACCACATAGTACCACATGGTACCACATAGTACAACATGGTACCACATAGTACCACATGGTACCACATAGTACCACATGGTACCACATTATTCAAGAGTTTCCATTCTAACCAATCCAATAATACTTATGTTAAACAATAAAGAAACCTAGATTAGAGCTGGGTAAAATTCAGTTTGTGGTAAAATGTGTTTAAAGGGGTGAAATGTATTTATTATTTTAATAATTACTCTAATATTTTATTTGATTTTTTCCAATTTTAAAATGGTTTTTTCCATATTAATTTACTAAATTAATTAATATTAATTAATATTAATTAATTAATATGAATGAATATTACTTAATTAATATTAATTAATATGAATCAATATTAATTAATTAATATTAATTAATATTAATTAATTTACTACAAATATAGTAATGAGTAAAATGTCATCACAATAATGGTTGATAAAAAATGGTTGATAAAACTGGCTTCAATTTGAATTAAATGGGGATCAAATCTGGATACAGTTCTGCTTCTGACCAGGCATACCATTTTTTTTCCAAAATATTGTATTTATTTGTTACTTTTTTTTGTATTTCCATTTTTTTATACATGGTAAAGATAAAATAAAGACAGTACCATAAGAAGGCATTTTCTCGGATTAAAAAGAATGGTCGTCTTATGTTATTTTTGTTCATTTTTTTTGTATTTCCATTTTTATACATTTAATTTTTTTACATATATTGATATTTACATACTGAATCCCAATTAAACAGGAATTCTGGATCAGATCCGAATGAAATTGAGACTCTGATAGTGAATACACATAGCAGACGTTTGTTCAACCAAGAGAAAGTTATTGATTTGAACATAAAACGTGCATAATAGAGCGAAACGATGACGTATTGTTCCCACGACAGTAAAGTATTTGTCGCCCTCTTGTGGTGGCACCCAACACTTGCATTCTTCTTCTTCAGGTAAACGTATCCAGGGCCAACTGCAACAAGATCATCATGCTCTTCACCGATGGAGGCGAGGAGCGCGCTGAGGAGATCTTTCAGCACTACAACCCCAAACAAGCCGTGAGTGCTCATAAAATTAACATTTATTCATTAAATTTATTTATTAGATAAAAATGTCCACTTTTTGCAGGTGCGCATTTTTACATTCTCAGTGGGTCAGCACAACTACGACAAAGGACCCATACAGTGGATGGCGTGTGCTAACAAAGGTTTGTTTTAAAAATATTTCTGATGTGTAAAAAAAACATTTTTAAAGAAAATTTAATCATGAAAATAACGTTTTGTCAGGTTACTATTATGAGATCCCATCCATTGGCGCCATCAGGTTGAACACTCAAGTAAGGAAATGTCGCCCTCATGTGGCCGTAAGCATGCATTGCATGTTCTTTCTCATTTTTTTCCTCCTCGCAGGAGTACCTTGACGTTTTGGGCAGACCCATGGTCAAAGCAGACCGGAAGGCCAAGCAGGTCCAGTGGACTAACGTCTACCAGGACGCACTGGTGCGTACCAAGCACCCACACGCGTGTCAATATTTGTTGTTATCTTGTTAAACTCCGGTTCAACTCCCGACTGGCTTTCTGGTCATTGATGGATGAGCTTTTATTGGCTGCGTTCAAATCATTTTTCACGCTACTTGAACCCGTCTTGTGTTGCGTTAAAAGTGACAGATAAGAAAGCTGAAGGCATCGTCAGCTTTACTGATAAGACCGATCCGCTTTCCCACCACCACCACCGCCGCCGCCGCCATCGTCTCTGTGCTTCGTTACCGCGACAGCTCATTTTTATTTTCAGACTTTTAAACTGCACAGACTTGACTTTTTGTGAAGTTTTCTTGTGTAACTTCCACCGGTTTGTGCCAACAGGAGCTGGGACTGGTCATCACGGGAACGCTTCCTGTCTTCAACAAGACCAACACGGGGTCAAAGGTTAGCGCCTGTTCTCACCATCACGGCTATGACTGCCATTCGTGCTAATATTAGCATTAGTCGTTAGTAGTTTTTAATAGTAGATATTTTTTTACATAGGATCTTAATAAGACCGCGTAACAATGAAATACTTGCAGTATTTACGTATTTTTTAGTGTTGTAGTAGATAGCTAGATAGCTTGATAGCTAGATAGCTTGATAGCTAGATAGCTTGATAGCTAGATAGCTAGATAGCTAGATAGCTTGATAGCTAGATAGCTAGATAGCTTGATAGCTAGATAGCTTGATAGCTTGATAGCTTGATAGCTTGATAGCTAGATAGCTTGATAGCTAGATAGCTAGATAGCTTGATAGCTAGATAGCTAGATAGCTTGATAGCTAGATAGCTTGATAGCTAGATAGCTAGATAGCTTGATAGCTAGATAGCTAGATAGCTTGATAGCTAGATAGCTAGATAGCTTGATAGCTAGATAGCTAGATAGCTTGATAGCTAGATAGCTAGATAGCTTGATAGCTTGATAGCTAGATAGCTAGATAGCTTGATAGCTAGATAGCTAGATAGCTTGATAGCTAGATAGCTAGATAGCTAGATAGCTTGACGAAATGTCGTTGCCTGGCTCCCGTATAATAATAAATATTAATAATAATGTGGTGAATATGAACAACAATGTACGGCGTAAACAGTAAATTGCACAAATTTATTGTAATATGTTTGTCCTATTATCATTTTTTATACTATTTTTATACTATTTTACTATTATATAAAGTCAAACAATTTTGGCGTTTCTAATAAAATTTCCTGTTAACATAAGCATGATAATAATTTTTCTTATGTTTAATGAAATAGTCCAATTGTGTACAGATAATAATTACATATTAGATAAATTAGATATTCTTTAGTTAAATTCTAATGAATTATATCATTTTATACTGTAAATTATATACAATTTTATAATTACACCTAAAAAAAATATGACCAGTGATGTATTGTTTTTTATACTATTTTTATACTATTTTAGTATTATATACAGTCAAACAATTTCGGAGTTTCTAATAAAATTTCCTGTTAACATAAGCATGATAATAATTTTGCTTATGTTTAATGAAATAGTCCAATTGTGTACAGATAATAATTACATATTAGATCATTTAGATACTATTTAGTTAAATTCTAATGAATTATATCATTTTATATTGTAAATTATATAAAATTTTATAATTACACCTAAAAAAAATATGACCAGTGATGTATTGTTTTGTATTTACCTTTGGTTTTATGAATATTACTCATTGTGAATGCTTTAAAATCAAACATTTATGTATTTGTTATTACATTGATGAATGTAGTTTTATATATTTGTATTGTTTTAATGTATTTTCTTATTCTATAACTGCTGTCAGCAGAGAGTCATGCTAATATCACCATATCTATGAAATAGTATTCATTAGGGACGAGCATTCACGCTGATGCTTTTTATGATGACGTGATTGGACATACGTCCTTGACGTTGACGCCGTGAAGGTCAGCGGCCGTGTAGCGAAGGAGACCAAAAGCGTCAGACGAGGGAGACAAATGATGGCTAACATAAGTGGGTCAAGATGAGTTTACATGTCCACCCCGCGAGACGCCGAGGTTACTTTGTCTGCAAATACCTCGTCAGTGACTCATGGCGGCATGTTGGACTTTTGGGAATGAAACTTTCCAGATATTTCCATTGCTCATTTCCTTGAAACGCCTCAGAGGAGCAGCAGGCTCCGTCACAATTAGTTGACTTTTTTTTTTTTTTTGGTGTGTGTGTGTGGCTCTTTACAGAAATCCCAGAACCAGCTCATCCTGGGTGTCATGGCCATCGACGTCTCGCTGGAAGACATCAAGAGACTCACGCCACGCTTTACTGTAAGGACGTAACATTAGGTACACCGAAGCGATCCAATGACATTCCGTATCGCGACGCTTTAAAGCGCAGTTGTCCTTTCATGTATAGAGGATCTTTGACTGGCAGTAGGTTCTCAAAAACAGCAGAGTGCTTCTGTCATATAAAGAATCTTGGACTAGCCTTTTTACAGTCCATCATCAAAAACAGCAAAGTGCCACTGTCACATTAAAGATATTTGACTCATGTTTTTGAAATAGGTTCTCAAAAACAGCAGAGTGCTTCTGTCATATAAAGAATCTTGGTCTAGCCTTTTTGCAGTCCATCATCAAAAACAGCAAGGTGCCCCTGTCACATTAAAGATATTTGACTCATGTTTTTGAAATAGGTTCTCAAAAACAGCAGAGTGCGTCTGTCATATACAGGATCTTGGACTAGCCTTTTTGCAGTCCATCATCAAAAACAGCAAGGTTCCCCTGTCACATTAAAGATATTTGACTCATATTTTTGAAATAGGTTCTCAAAAACAGCAGAGTGCGTCTGTCATATACAGGATCTTGGACTAGCCTTTTTGCAGTTTGTCATAAAAAACAGCAAGGTGCCCCTGTCACATTAAAGATATTTGAGTCATGTTTTTGAAATAGGTTCTCAAAAACAGCAGAGTGCTTCTGTTATATACAGGATCTTGGACTAGCCTTTTTGCAGTCCGTCATCAAAAACAGCAAAGCGCCCCTATCACATTAAGATATTTGAGTCATGTTTTTGAAATACATTCTAAAAAACAGCAGAGTGCTTCTGTTATATACAGGATCTTGGACTTGCCTTTTGGCAGTCTGTCATCAAAAACAGCAAAGCGCCCGTGTCACATTAAAGAGATTTGACTCATGTTTTTGAAATAGGTTCTCAAAAACAGCAGAGTGCTTCTGTCATATACAGGATCTTGGACTAGCCTTTTTGCAGTCCGTCATCAAAAACAGCAAAGCGCCCCTGTCACATTAAAGATATTTGACTCATGTTTTTGAAATAGGTTCTCAAAAACAGCAGAGTGCGTCTGTCATATACAGGATCTTGGACTAGCCTTTTTGCAGTCTGTCATCAAAAACAGCAAAGCACCCCGTCACATTAAAGATATTTGACTCATGTTTTTGAAATAGGTTCTCAAAAACAGCAGAGTGCTTCTGTTATATAAAGGATCTTGGACTAGCCTTTTTGCAGTCCGTCATCAAAAACAGCAAAACACCCCGTCACATTAAAGATATTTGACTCATGTTTTTGAAATAGGTTCCCAAAAACAGCCGAGTGCTTCTGTCATATACAGGATCTTGGACTAGCCTTTTTGCAGTCCGTCATCAAAAACAGCAAAGCACCCCGTCACATTAAAGATATTTGACTCATGTTTTTGATTCTCAAAAACAGCAGAGTGCTTCGGTCATATACAGGATCTTGGACTAGCCTTTTTGCAGCCTATCATCAAAAACAGCAAAGCGCCCCTGTCACATTGAAGATATTAGACTCATGTTTTTGAAATAGGTTCTCAAAAACAGCAGCGCACTCTTGCCATATACTGTAAATAATAATTGATAAGGTCGTGCCATATAAAGGATCTTTGGCTGAACGTCCTCAAAAAGGCCATAAAGGATCTTTCACTTGTGTTTTTGAAGTAGGTCCTCAAAAACAGCAGAACATTCATCACGTAGAGGATCATTGACTAACGTGTTTTCAGTAGGTCCTCAAAAATGGCAGCACACTCTGTCCATATAAATAATCTTTGATAGAAGTCCTCCAAACAGCAGAGATTTTGTGTGATAAAGATGAAGTCTGACTATTGCTTCCTTTCTCCTCCAGTTTGGACCAAACGGCTACTACTTTGCCATCGACCCCAACGGATACGTGCTGCTTCACCCCAACCTCCAGCCGCCGGTACTTCCTGTTCTCTAGCAAGTCCATCTGGGACCCTTCACCTCATGAAGTTGACAAGCTCGCTTTCCCTTCTGTGCAGACGGCCGAGTTCCACGAGCCTGTCACCTTGGACTTCTTGGATGCCGAGCTGGAGAATGACGTCAAAGTGGAGGTCAGCATCTCCTTCACTCGCTCTCCTCAAAGTCCAAATGAAACAGTTTGTACTTGCTGTTTTTCATTCCTAATTATCTTCCCAGATAAGAAGGAAGATGATTGATGGTCTGACAGGAAATTATCCAATTTCTGCTCTGGTCAAATCACAAGATGAGGTAGTTTTAGTATTAATTATTACAACGTTCATAACTCGCTGTACTGATCATGGGGACAGGATTCTAACCACTGTTTGCCCTCGTAGCGCTACATTGACGTGGGGCAGAGGACCTACACCTTTGCACCAGTAAAGGGTACCGATTACAGGTAATTACACTACAAACAAAGACGGCGATTTTCCTGCGTTCTCAACTGAGAATTTAAGCAAAATATCCCAAAAATATGGCAAAAATTTGACCCATGTAATAAATCAGCTATAAAATACACTAAAAACAATAAGTTGTTCATTCATTTTCTACCGCTTTTTCCTCACGAGGGTCGCGGGGGTGCTGGAGCCTATCCCAGCTGTCTTTGGGCGAGAGGCGGGGTACACCCTGGACTCGTTGCCAGCCAGCCAATCACAAGGCACATATAGACAAACAACCATTCACACTCACATTCATACCTATGGACAATTTGGAGTCGCTAATTAACCTAGCATGTTTTTGGAATGTGGGAGGAAACCGGAGTACCCGGAGAAAACCCACGCATGCACGGGGAAAACATGCAAACTCCACACAGAGATGGGCCGAAGGTGGTATTGAACCCTGGTCTCCTAGCTGTGAGGTCTGCGCGCTAACCACTCGACCTCCGTGCCGCCCACAATAAGTTATGTACCATCAAATTTGCTTCTCATGTCTTGGTTACCTTCTTAGGCTTCCTCATCCATGAATTTTTTTTTTTTTTTGGGGGGGGGGTTACCTGGGGCGGGCCGGGTTCCGCTTCCTGGGGGTGGGTGTGGTGGCGCCTCCGGCCGTGCACGGGCTCGCTTCCGGTTGGCGGGGTCGCCCTTGTGCCCGCAGGTGTGTGGCCCTCGATGCCCTTCTGCCCTAGTGGGGTATGGTCTCCCGCTTGTCTCGGGGGTGCGGCTCTCCTCCGGCCTGCTGGCGCCCTGTTGCCGGTTGGGATTGCTCGGACTTCCCGGGCAACCCAAATAAGTCCTCCAGGCGTCCAAGGACACCATAGTCCCTCCAGCGTGTCCGAGGTGTGCCCCGGGGCCTTCTCCCGACTGGGCATGCCCAGAACACCTCACCTCACTGTGTTCTTGGGACAACAGAACCGAGATCTATCCCTTTAAATAATTGTCTGGTTTTGTTTCATGTGTCCGCTCAGTCTGGCGCTGGTTCTGCCCGACTACAGCTCGCATTACATCCGGGCCACCATCGGCGACACCATCACACAAGCCAAATGTAAGTGTTCTTCCATTTATCGCTTTTTCCACACACTGATGATGTTGATGATGGAAAAACGAATGTGCAATGATGTTGCTTTGCCATGTAAGGGCGGGACATCGGCTTATGGCGGCTATCCATCACCGTCGCCATCACGTGTCGCCGCTTGTTGGCGCATGCTCTTAAGTTGCGGCGGGTTTCTGGCTGCAGACGAACTAACTGTGTGTGTGTGTGTGTGTGTGTGTGGTGTGTTCGACAATTTGGATCGTCTATATGTGTGTGTGAAGTGGAAAAATAGAGTATGCGTGTGCTTTGAGTTTGTCCCTAAGCCCCCGTCACTCTGTGAAGCACGAATGAAGCAGAAGCAGCCAGATTGAAAACGTTTCAAAATTTGAGCGATATTCGGCAGATAATTTGAAATTCGTAAGCTTGCAGGATCTTGGACTAGCCATTTTGCAGCCCATCATCAAAAACAGCAAGTCGCCCCTGTCACATTAAAGATATTTGACTCATGTTTTCGAAATAGTTTCTCCAAACAGCAGAGTACTTCTGTCATATACAGGATCTTGGACTAACCTTTTTGCAGTCCATCATCAAAAACAGCAAAGCGCTCCTGTCACATTAAAGATATTTGACTCATGTTTTCGAAATAGGTTCTCAAAAACAGCACAGTGCTTCTGTCATATGCAGGATCTTGGACTAACCTTTTTGCAGTCCATCATCAAAAACAGCAAAGCACCCCTGTCACATTAAAGATATTTGACTCATGTTTTTGAAATAGGTTCTCAAAAACAGCAGAGTGCTTCTGTCATATACAGGATCTTGGACTAGCCATTTTGCGGTCCATCATCAAAAACAGCAAAGCACCCCTGTCACATTAAAGATATTTGACTCATGTTTTAGAAATAGGTTCTCAAAAACAGCAGAGTGCTTCTGTCATATGCAGGATCTTGGACTAGCCATTTTGCAGCCCATCATCAAAAACAGCAAGTCGCCCCTGTCACATTAAAGATATTTGACTCATGTTTTGACATAGGTTCTCAAAAACAGCAGAGTACTTTTGTCATATACAGGATCTTGGACTAGCCGTTTTGCAGCCCATCATCAAAAACAGCAAAGCGACCGTGTCACATTAAAGATATTTGACTCATGTTTTTTAAATAGGTTCTCAAAAACAGCAGAGTGCTTCTGTCATATGCAGGATCTTGGACTAGCCATTTTGCAGTCCATCATCAAAAAAAAGCAAAGCGCTCCTGTCACATTAAAGATATTTGACTCATGTTTTAGAAATAGGTTCTCAAAAATAGCAGAGTGCTTCTGTCATATACAGGATCTTGGACTAGCCTTTTTGCAGTCCATCATCAAAAACAGCAAAGCGCCCCTGTCACATTAAAGATATTTGACTCATGTTTTTGAAATAGGTTCTCAAAAACAGCAGAGTGCTTCTGTCATATACAGGATCTTGGACTAGCCGTTTTGCAGTCCATCATCAAAAACAGCAAAGCACCCCTGTCACATTAAAGATATTTGACTCATGTTTTTGAAATAGATTCTCAAAAACAGCAGCACACTCTTGCCATATACTGTAAATAATAATTGATAAGCGCATGCTCATGCCATATAAAGGATCTTTCACTTGTGTTCTTGAAGTAGGTCCTCAAAAACAGCAGAGTGCTTCTGTCAAATACAGGATCTTGGACTTGCCTTTTGGCACTCCGTCATCAAAAACAGCAAAGCGCCTCTGTCTCATTAAAGATATTTGACTCATGATTTTGATTCTCAAAAACAGCAGAGTGCACACTGCTAGTTCTCTTACAAACATGTTTTTTTTTATTTTTATTTTTCCATTTTTGAGCGTTAATACTTCAAATCCTCCTGTCAGAATCGTGCCAAAGTCAACTGGCATTTTTCTCAATCTAAATCTCCTTATTGGCACCTCCAGCATCGACTTGAGCGCAGGAATGTTCTGGAAAGGGGAAAGGTTCCTCCCAACACTGCATCCTCCGTTTTGGGACAATAAATCTGGATTTGGCTCGTTCTTGATAAATTGCAACCTTTTAACAGCAGAAATACCAAAACATGTGTGTAGTAACAAGGCAAAGTACTGTACTTCATCACATTCATGTTGACAACCAATCATCTAATAGTACCCTAAATGGGGTGTTCATAGAAAGCAGTTATTATGGTTATTCGTTTATTCATTCATTCATTTTCTACCGCTTATCCTCATGAGGGTCGCGGGGGTGCTGGAGCCTATCCCAGCGGTCTTCGGGCGAGAGGAGGGGTACACCCTGGACTGGTGGCCAGCCAATCACAGGGCACATATAGACAAACAACCATTCACACTCACATTCATACCTATGGACAATTTGGAGTCGCTAATTAACCTAGCATGTTTTTGGAATGTGGGAGGAAACCGGAGTACCCGGAGAAAACACAGAGATGGCCGAGGGTGGGATTGAACTCGGGTCTCTTAGCTGTGAGGTCTGTGCGCTAACCACTTTTCCGCCGTGCAGCCCCTATTTTTGGTTATTTATTCATTCATTTATTTTCTACCGCTTATCCTCGGAGGGTGCTGGAGCCTATGCCAGCTGTCTTCGGGCGAGAGGCGGGGTCCACCCTGGACTGGTGGCCAGCCAATCACAGGGCACATATAGACAAACAACCATTCACACTCACATTCATACCTATGGACAATTTGGAGTCGCTAATTAACCTAGCATGTTTTTGGAATGTGGGAGGAAACCGGAGTACCCGGAGAAAACACAGAGATGGCCGAGGGTGGGATTGAACTCGGGTCTCCTAGCTGTGAGGTCTGCACGCTAACCACTTTTCCGCCGTGCAGCCCCTATTTTGGTTATTCATTTATTTATTTTCTACCGTATATCCTCACGAGGGTCGCCGGGGTGCTGGAGCCTATCACAGCTGTCTTGGGGCGAGAGGCGGGGTACACCCTGGACTGGTGGCCAGCCAGCCAATCACAGGGCATATATAGACAAACAACCATTCACACTC
The DNA here is from genome assembly GCF_030265055.1 of Doryrhamphus excisus. NCBI lineage: Eukaryota > Metazoa > Chordata > Actinopteri > Syngnathiformes > Syngnathidae > Doryrhamphus > Doryrhamphus excisus. The sequence continues at coordinate 20,651,797 of NC_080472.1, read as the reverse complement.
ACATTCATACCTATGGACAATTTGGAGTCGCTGATTAACCTAGCATGTTTTTGGAAGTAGCCGGAGAAAAACCATGCAAACTCCACACAGAGATAGCCGAGGGTGGAATTGAACCCTTGTCTCCTAGCTGTGAGGTCAGCGCGCTAACCACTTCAACACCGTGCAGCCCCTATTTTCCTTATGTTTGCTTATTTATTTCTAAAAATCTCGCTACAGATATCCCTTGTCATTTTCTGTTTCACTTTCTTTCTGCTGCTTCTTCTTTCTTTCTTTTTTCCAAAAATATGAATAAATCACAACTAATTAATTGTCCAGAAAAATGGCCATTTAAGCAAATTGTTTGTGTTCTACATTACTGTCACTAGGTGTCAGTAATGTTACATCCATGAGACAATAGTCGCCACAGGAAGGAGGGATTCTTGTTTGTATACAGTATATATTACTGAGTATTACACAGATTATTGTGTATATACACAGTAGCTATAGAATAATGTGCTGATAAGTTCATTGTAAACAACGATATTTCATCTTATGGATGTCATACAAATAGCATGATGAGGTTGCCCAATTAGCGACCTCAGCGGTTATTACTGGAAGCTCCGAATCGTTTCTACTTTTCGGTGTACTCCAATATTCTTATTCACTTTGAATAAAATATTGTGTAACCCAGTTGTCTCCTTTCCCCAACCCCATCTTCCCTCCTGACCTTCTTCTCGCCTCCTGATTCCTCCTGCTGTGTTGGGACGTCTGCAGCGTTTCTGGGCAAGTATTATCTCTCCTGTCTTCATCACCTCCTGACTAGTTTGTATTTAACGACTCCTCGTGATTAATCATGACAATGCTAGCAAAACCGGCGTCTGTTTCGCTTCGCGTGCAATCGCCGCCCACACACACACACGCCACCTGTTGCAAAACCCGTTAGATGTGGTTTTGGCTCCACAGCAGCAGGACCTGAGCTTAGCATGCTCAGCATGTTTGTGTGAAATCATAAAAGAGAAAGCCCAAAATTTATTTATTTAGTCATCTCTTTGTTTTAAGAACACCGGCAACACTAGCATAGCTAGCGGAGCTACAGCGCTATACTTTACAGTCATATTCTAACAGCAAATATAGCTAACTTCCAGCTCCCACTGACTGGTGGATACGTGGCAGAGATCAATGCTGTGTTTAAGATGTGTAGTGAAGCCTGATTGTAGGACACTATTGATGTTAGGTATTCTGTTGTGTATTAACCCTTTGATGCATAAGTGGGTCATGACCCGGTCAGGTTGTTTTCTTGAAATATCTTTGTAATGAAAATTTTTCATCATTTTATATTCCAGGTATTCCTAAAAAAACATGTTATTAATATCATACCATTCACATTTTTAACTTACTTTTTATAAATTTTAAGAAATTTTAGTTTTTCTGTTACTACCTCAACCTTCCATAAGTGGGTCAAAAATGACCCGGTCAGGTTGTTTTCTTGAAATATCTTTGTTATGAAAATTTTTCATCATTTTATATTCCAGGTATTCCTAAAAAAAACATGTTTCTAATATCATACCATTCACATTTTTAACTTACCTTTTATAAATTTTAAGAAATTGTAGTTTTTGTGTTATTACCCCAACCTTCCATAAGTGGGTCAAAAATGACCCGGTCAGGTTGTTTTCTTGAAATATCTTTGTTATGAAAATTTTTCATCATTTTATATTCCAGGTATTCCTAAAAAAACATGTTTCTAATATCATACCATTCACATTTTTAACTTACCTTTTATACATTTTAAGAAATTTTAGTTTTTGTGTTACTACCCCAACCTTCCATAAGTGGGTCAAAAATGACCCGGTCAGGTTGTTTTCTTGAAATATCTTTGTTATGAAAATTTTTCATCATTTTATATTCCAGGTATTCCTAAAAAAACATGTTTCTAATATCATACCATTCACATTTTTAACTTACCTTTTATACATTTTAAGAAATTTTAGTTTTTGTGTTACTACCCCAACCTTCCATAAGTGGGTCAAAAATGACCCGGTCAGGTTGTTTTCTTGAAATATCTTTGTTATGAAAATTTTTCATCATTTTATATTCCAGGTATTCCTAAAAAAACATGTTTTTAATATCATACCATTCACATTTTTAACTTACTTTTTATAAATTTTAAGAAATTTTAGTTTTTCTGTTACTACCCCAACCTTCCATAAGTGGGTCAAAAATGACCCGGTCAGGTTGTTTTCTTGAAATATCTTTGTTATGAAAATTTTTCATCATTTTATATTCCAGGTATTCCTCAAAAAACATGTTTTTAATATCATACCATTCACATTTTTAAGTTACCTTTTATAAATTTTAAGAAATTTTAGTTTTTGTGTTACTACCCCAACCTTCCATAAGTGGGTCAAAAATGACCCGGTCAGGTTGTTTTCTTGAAATATCTTTGTTATGAAAATTTTTCATCATTTTATATTCCAGGTATTCCTAAAAAAACATGTTTTTAATATCATACCATTCACATTTTTAACTTACCATTTATAAATTTTAAGACATTTTAGTTTTTGTGTTACTACCCCAACCTTCCATAAATGGGTCAAAAATGACCCGCATGTATTTTCTATGGAATCCAATAGGAACCTTTGATTCTTATCAACTTTGGCTGTGAGGAATAAATTAGACGCATTGATTCTATTATGAGTCGTTTTTGACCCACTTATGGAAGAGTGTAGGGTCCAGTCACTCGTGCATCTAAGGGTTAAGTAAGTTCCCATATTATAGTAACTTGCCATTTGTCCAGCATAATAGATGCCATATATCACAGCAACATAACTAGCTAGGTGAGCTAAAGTCATATTTTAATAGCGACATCATGCTAGGCTGAAGCCAAACATACAGCTCCCCACATCTGTAGCCGCTAAATGGAGAGTTAGCGGAGCGCTATGCTGCGTTTTAAGACGTGTAGCGAAGCCTGACAAAGGGGTTTTTGTGCGGGTTATTTAATTTTTATTGTTGGAACATCCTTAAAAGGGCTTTTTGTTGTGATTCGGTGCCTAACAAATTAAATCAAGTCCAGCGCAGACCCACAAGCGGTCAACCAACGTCCCTTATGTGTCTTATCTCGCCGAGTTCCAACAGTACAATATTATCAAATTAAAAGTAAAACCCTCAGATAAATGTAGTCAGTCGTCACTCCATCATTACTCTTGCGGCTAAATATGAAAGGAAAAGCACATGGCTGCAATTACCCCCCCCCCCCCCCCCACTTCTCCTCACCCCGATCGACAAAACGCCGCCGCCGTCGTCGTGAGAACCCTCGCCGTATGTTATCATCAGGACGTGCGGTTCCTTAAGAATTGCGGCAATATTTCTATTCAGGACTTGCTCTGTGAATAAAATATTGTGTGACCTTTGAACCCGACACCCCCCCCCACCCCCTCCCTTGTGGTTTCACCCGCTTTCCTTCTCTTCTTCTCCCCTTCCCGATGATTCTCCTCATCCACTCTCTCTGCGGGGATTTACTTCCACTCCAGGGAAGGATGGCAAGTATTTCCTATCATCTTATTTGACTATTTCTATTCACGGTTTTGGAAATTTTTGTCGCCCGTTCCCCCGATGCAACTTGACATGAACTGGAGTTTTCATAGAATTTTTTTTTTTAAAAGCCATAGCATTTCAGTATGTGGAATCAAACTATGGAATGGATTGAGTAAAAAATATATATATATAATTAAACTATATTAGGAAAGCAGGAAGTGAACAAAATATATATATATTTTTTTAAAAGTTAAAAATTTAAAATTAAACTATATTAGGAAAGCAGGAAGTGAACGAAAAATATGTTTTAAGTAAAAAAAAAAATAAACTATATTAGGAAAGCAGGAAGTGAACGAAATTTTTTTAAGTAAAAAACAACTAAACTATATTAGGAAAGCAGGAAGTGAACAAAATATATATATATTTTTTAAAAGTTAAAAATTTAAAATTAAACTATATTAGGAAAGCAGGAAGTGAACGAAAAATATGTTTTAAGTAAAAAAAAAATTAAACTATATTAGGAAAGCAGGAAGTGAACGAATTTTTTTTGAGTAAAAAACAAACTATATTAGGAAAGCAGGAAGTGAACATAAAATATATATTTTTTAAAAATTAAAAAAAAAATTTGTGACTATATTAGGAAAGCAGGAAGTGAACGAAAAAATTTTTGTTTGAAAGTAAAAAAAATAAATTAATTAAACTATATTAGGAAAGCAGGAAGTGAACAAATGTAACAGTTACTGATTGTAAAAGTACCAGATGGAGGGGTAGGATTTAATAAGCTTTGCTTCTTCCTACTCCTTTTGGACATGTGGAACTGTGAACTGATTATGGGATGCATTCAATTGTAATCTGATGCATGTTCAAATGAAATTCTACCATTACCATAAAACTATAATGAAGAGTTTTTCATCGGATTTACATGATTTCTTTGGGGTAAAATTGATTCGGTTATGGATTTATGACGCTAACCAAGGCGGTGCTGTATTTTGAATGATTTTTTTTCCTCTCTGTCATTGTTCTAACTGCTCTTTTTTGCAGCATAGTTAGTGATTGTGGTAATTATGGGGGAATAATTATAGTATTTCCACATGCTAATATAAGAAATAAGAAAGAATAAGTACTCTAGCTGTCAAACCTCCATGAAGTCCCCCCAGTCCAATGACGGAAAACCTCCCAATATTTCCCACCTTTCACCAGTTTCTGAGAGCCTGCTGGCCGACAAGTTTGATGAATACGGCTTCACGCTCATAGCGCCGAGGTAAGATTGATTTTTTTTTAACGGCCACCACATTTATTTCCAACCTTAACGACCCTCTTTCCTCTCCGTCAGGGTGTACTGCAAGGACCTGAAGCCGCCCGGCAAGGACAAAAGCAACACCGAGTTCCTGATGGAGTTCAACAATTACATCGACACCAAGACTCCAAACAACCCCATGTGTGAGTGTCCGAGGCTCGACGCCAGCCATCCGTATTCGCCATTCCCATGGCGGCGACAGGGAGAAAAATGAGCGGCAAATGTGCTGATTCAGCTCCGTTCCCACTTAGGTGGCTTTCGCTTGAGTACGCTTTATGGACAAAAGTATTGGGACAGTGTAGCCAGGGGTGGGCCAGACTTTTATGCTGTCGATGTTGATATCGATCATCCATGAGTGAAATCGGCCGATACCTATCACATAGGCGCCGTTACGGAGAATTTGGATGCGAGATCAGCTTGATGACGCTGCGGCAAGATCCTCAGAATCCAACCGCGCACATGGGCGCCGCATTAGTCGCCGCCCAACCTATGATCGCATCGCAAGCTTCGATAACTCACACACCCTGCCAAGTGCCCGCCCCGCAAACGCCACAGCAAAGCTGTCTTCGGGCGAGAGGCGGGGTACACCCTGGACTGGTGGCCAGCCAATCACAGGGCACATATAGACAAACAACCATTCACACTCACATTCATACCTATGGACAATTTGGAGTCACCAATTAATTAACCTAGCATGTTTTTGGAATGTGGGAGGAAACCGGAGTACCCGGAGAAAACCCACGCAAACTCCACACAGAGATGGCCGAGGGTGGAATTGAACCCTGGTGTCCTAGCTGTGAGGTCTCCGCGCTAACTACTCGACCGCCGTGTAGCCCAGCCTCTGATTTAATTCTTCTAAAAAATGTACCACTTCCACACATAATGGGAGAAAAGTTTTCGGACATGCTAGGTTGAATAAGGAACATTCATTCATTCATTCATTTTCTACCGCTTTTTCCTCACGAGGGTCGCGGGGGTTGCTGGAGCCTATCCCAGCTGTCTTCGGGCGAGAGGCGGGGTACACCCTGGACTGGTGGCTAGCCAATCACAGGGCACATATAGACAAACAACCATTCACACTCACATTCATACCTATGGACAATTTGGAGTCGCCAATTAATTAACCTAGCATGTTTTTGGAATGTGCGAGGAAACCGGAGTACCCGGAGAAAACCCACGCATGCACGGGGAGAACATGCAAACTCCACACAGAGATGGCCGAGGGTGGGATTGAACCCTGGTGTCCTAGCTGTGAGGTCTCAGCGCTAACCACTCGACCGCCGTGTAGCCCAGCCTCTGATTTACTTCTTCTAAAAAATGTACCACTTCCACACATAATGGGAGACAATTTTTGGGACATGCTAGGTTGAATAAGGAACATTCATTCATTCATTCATTTTCTACCGCTTTTTCCTCACGAGGGTCGCGGGGGTTGCTGGAGCCTATCCCAGCTGTCTTTGGGCGAGAGGCGGGGTCCACCCTGGACTGGTGGCCAGCCAATCACAGGGCACATATAGACAAACAACCATTCACACTCTCATTCATATTTATGGACAATTTGGAGTCGCCAATTAACCTAGCATGTTTTTGGAATGTGGGAGGAAACCGGAGTACCCGGAGAAAACCCACGCATGCACGGGGAGAACATGCAAACTCCACACAGAGATGGTCGAGGGTGGAATTTAACCCTGGGGTCCTAGCTGTGAGATCTCCGCGCTAACCACTCGACCGCCGTGTAGCCCAGCCTCTGATTTACTTCTTATATAAAATGTACCACTTCCACACATAATGGGAGAACATTTTTGGGACATGCTAGGTTGAATAAGGAACATTCATTCATTCATTCATTTTCTACCGCTTTTTCCTCACGAGGGTCGCGGGGGTTGCTGGAGCCTATCCCAGCTGTCTTCGGGCGAGAGGCGGGGTCCACCCTGGACTGGTGGCCAGCCAATCACAGGGCACATATAGACAAACAACCATTCACACTCACATTGATACCTATGGACAATTTGGAGTCGCCAATTAATTAACCTAGCATGTTTTTGGAATGTGCGAGGAAACCGGAGTACCCGGAGAAAACCCACGCATGCACGGGGAGAACATGCAAACTCCACACAGAGATGGCCGAGGGTGGAATTGAACCCTGGTCTCCTAACTGTGAGATCTCTGCGCTAATCACTCGACCGCGGTGCAGCCCAGCCTCTGATTTACTTCTTCTAAAAAATGTACCACTTCCACACATAATGGGAGAACATTTTTGGGTGCTATAGTTGAATAAGGAACATCTTCTGGAAAATGTTTACGGTAAAGAGGAGTTCAACGGGAAAGACGGGGTAAAATATGAGCGTTTTTCAGGGAAAACTAAAAAAAAAAAATGTCCAACGGTCCTAGCGGTTGCTAACGTCTGGCTTAGCATTGCATCCGTGCAGGTTGCTAGCATGGTTATATGTACTCTATAGCCTGAAGGAGTGGTGGGTTCCTTATTGAGTTCTCAACTTTGTCAAATCTATGCTCGGCATGCAGGCCCATAAAAAGGTAATTAGGCGGCGGTGGTCGTACTTTCCTTATACAGGTGAGACATCTGGATAAAGTATGCAGGGGACGATTATGGCAGAGCCCCCCCCACCCCGTTCTGTTGGCCGTGCATGACCAGGCAAAACTTTTCTATAACGCCCGTCTCACCTTTTTTGATGCTAACTCCAAAAGTCTGACCATCACACGCCTTGTTGCACATGTGTGAGGCGCACACACACACACACACACACACACACACCTATATGGCCGCTCGACCTCATCCAATTACTGTGTGTTTTGTGACAAAGAGCAGCGACACGTCAAGCCGAGAGCACGAGCCGGGGGCTGTAAAACGCAAATCAGGGGCCAGCGGGCCTTCTCCTTAACATCTGACCGACGCAGTAATGACCTCTCGCATCCCCCCCCCTGCTCGCCTTGTTTGTCAGCATTCCGCAACAATAAAATGTCTCACTCCATTAAGTGATTACTTTCACCATTATTAGCTGCCAGTTTAACGGGGAGGGGTGTGTGTGGGGGGGGGGGGGGTTCTTCTTACCACCATGGTGGCAAAAAAGTGCATTAGGAATTCCTGGGCTGCCTTGAATAAGTCACGAAAAGCAGCAGCGGCGGCGGTGGCGGCTAAAGTGTTAAAGCAGCTGTTCTCTGAGCCGGCCGCCATTTTTTAATAGACGAGAGCTTCAAAGCCACCGGGAAAAATATCGCCTGTTATGTTTGTCATGTGGTCTTGTCGGAGAAAATCGTCTGTTAACTCGGGAGCCTCCAGTTTGAACATGTTTAAAAAGTTACGTTAAAGAACATCACATGTTTCAACATGTTTTAATCCGAAACCCGCCTCCAGATCCGTTACCGATCATTCGTTCGCACTCTAACTTTTACATGCTAACACTTAGCAATAGTTCATCTGCTTACGTTTTGTTCGAAAAGGTGTTTAAAAAAAAAAAAGAAGCCAATGGGAGCCAATCCTATGCATTGTTCAGGAAAAGGAAGAAATAAAAGTGTGGAAAATATGTCTAAAAATCTCATGAATTAATGTGCTAACATGGAAATATTAGCAGAGTTAGAGTTAATAGATTATTCAGAAAAAGAATGGACAGAAACATTGTGTAATTAAACATTATTATGAAAAAAATATATATATATGTATATATTACACTCCTATTATTCATTCTTTATACCACTTTGCAACTCTTATACTGCAGGGACTCGATACGGCTAGCAAGCTAACCAGTTAGCATCTGATTTTCATTCATTAATTTTCGACCGCTTATCCTCACAAGCCTATCCCAGTTGGCTTCGGGCGAGAGGCGGGGTACACCCTGGACTGGTGGCCAGCCAGCCAATCACAGGGCACATATAGACAAACAACCATTCACACTCACATTCATACCTATGGACAATTTGGAGTGGCTAATTAACCTAGCATGTTTTTGAGTACTGTGGGAGGAAACCGGAGTACCCGGAGAAAACCCACGCATGCACGGGGAGAACATGCAAACTCCACACAGAGATGGCTGAGGGTGGGATTGAGCCCTGGTCTCCTAGCTGTGAGGTCTGCGTGCTAACCACTCGTCCGCCGTGCAGCCCAGCCTCTGATTTACTACTTCTAAAAAATGTACCACTTCCACACATAATAGGAGAACATTTTTGGGACATGCATGGTTTTGGCCTCTCAATGTTTTGTCTCATTACTGCCATCTTGTGACCACAATACTACATAGCATAGTATTGCAGTATGTTTTGACTAATAGACTACTACATAGTCTACCACCCAGCAGCCATCATCCATCCATCCATTTTCTATGCTGTTTATTTTGTCACTAGGGTCGTGGGTGTGCTGGAGCCTATCCCAGCTGGCTTCAGGCGAGAGGCGGGGTACACCCTGGACTGGCCAACTACCGTTATTAATCAATTAATTAATTAATCGTGCATAATTAAAGAGTAACATTTTAATGATGAGATAAATGATCTATCATAGACACAAACTTACTAAGTAATGAAGCAAAATGATGAATGATCGCAGACCTCACAGCTAGGAGACCAGGGTTCAATCCCACCCTCGGCCATCTCTGTGTGGAGTTTGCATGTTCTCCCCGTGCATGCGTGGGTTTTCTCCGGGTACTCCGGTTTCCTCCCACATTCCAAAAACATGCTAGGTTAATTAGCGACTCCAAATTGTCCATAGGTATGAATGTGAGTGTGAATGGTTGTTTGTCTATATGTGCCCTGTGATTGGTTGGCGACCAGTCCAGGGTGTACCAAGACAGCTGGGATAGGCTCCAGCACCCCCCGCGACCCTCGTGAGGAAAAAGCGGTAGAAAATGAATGAATGAATGAATGATGAATGATAGCGGCCGCACGTTGGACGAGTGGTTAGCATGTAAGCCACACAAGTCTTTCCTCCTACTTTCCTCCGACATTGGCGACTCCAAATTGCGCATATGTGAATATGAGTGTGAATGGCTGTCTACATATTCTAGGACAGGGGTGCTCACACTTTTTCAGCATGCGAGCTACTTTTAAAATGACCGAGTCAAAATGATCTACCCACTACAAAAAAGCAAAACATCTATTTATTTTCAAATGTATTGAGGATTATTTGTACGTACAATGTATGTTGGTGTACCTTACATAACCAAATGAGCCAATATTGCAAAACACACATAATTAACTATTAACATTTTTTGTAATTACCTCCACATTACTCCACATTTCCCTTCTTTGGTACTGCGATGGTAAAATGGCATATGAGGCAAACGCACTTCGAAAAAGACATTGTGAAAAAAAAGTCCACCTCCCATTCCGTATGGAAGTGATATGTTTTTGCCTTTTTACTTGGTCCAGCTCCTTCACTCATTTTAGTGACCATAAACTTTAGCGAGGGCTTAAAATCTAACGCAATTCGCCGACTAGCTTAGCACTTTGCATCGTTGTTTACGCATGAGCGGTGACCTAAAGGTCAAAATTCAGGTGTCATCTGACTGGTTGTCCTGTATGTCAATCAAGTAACGGGGATGGATGATAGGCTGACATCGTAAGTTCTGCTGCACTTAGAGACGTTGTTTGATTTGATTGGTCGCCCGAAGGGCAACATTCAGTTGTCATCTGAATGGCTGCCCTGTATGTCAATCAAGTGACGGCATTGATGCTAGGATGATATTTTTTTTATGTCACGCCGCGATCGACCAGTACCACCTCCGCGATCGACCGGTAGATCGCGATCGACTTAATGAGCACCCCTGTTCTAGGACATATTTTTGCCGCTATCCAATTTCACCAGACACATTTGCAATGGGACATTTTGCTAAATGACGACTCCAAGGCTTCCTTTATTTGTTGATATTTAACATGCAGAGCCGGCCCTGGCCCTCTATAAGTGATTTTTACATCCAGACAATGTAAACCACTTGACTATTTCTGGCCCCGTGACCTCAGTTAAGTCATCCGCTAATCACGTGTGAATGAGAAGTCACTATGTAAATGAAGGCCATCGAGCATATAAATGATTCCCAGCTTTTCTTTGGTATCGTATATACCCCTCAGGAGCATATCTTTATTTTTCTTTCTGCCTTTATTTTATTGCTTTTCCATCTTTCTACCCCCCCCTCACACATCATGTTTCATTCCATGTTGGCTGTCCATCCTCCGTGTGCATTTATTTAACACATTCCTGCAGATAGCTAGCGTTCCAGGCCATTAGCTTCCAAAACTACGACATGTTTTTTTTTTTTTTTGCCCAAAGATGGACAATCCTATACACACGCTTGACAATTTTTGATCTGTCAGCAAGAGAGCGCAAAACGACTTATCCAGATGTTGATGCTGTTTTTGCTCTCTAGGCAACGTGGAGCTGGTGAACCGATTGCTCCTGGACGCTGGCATCACTTCAGGTCTCATCAAGATCTGGAAGGAGAATAAGTTGCCGTGAGTAGGAAGTTTACCGCCATGTTGGACAAATCCACGCTGTTCATATATTTCGCTTTCTCAGGCCCGGCGTCACCGCCAGGTTTGTTGCCACAGACGGAGGAATCACCCGGGTGTACCCGAAAAGGTAAGAGAGCGGACAGACTTGACAGGATTGGAGTTGTTGTGGTGGATAAATGATATTTCCCAACATTTATCCATCAATTTGTCCCTAGTCGTCTTTTCATTTTCCGATCTGTAGGCTGCGATCCCTGCTGTTCCCTTCCTCTTTCCACTCGGGCTAACGGGGGGAGATACGACCTTGACTTGTTTCCTCAAAAGTGTATCCTGAATAGTAGACTCTCGATCTGTGACAAATTGAGACAAGCCTATCGAAACACGGACATCTGTATAAAAGCTCATTAAGTGAAAGCACAGTGGTTCTAAACCAGACCCCTGGGGTACCCCAAAAGCAAGTTTAGGTATTTTTTAGAATGTGTCGTTTGTGTGTTAAGCTTCCTGTTTACATTTTGGGGGGAAATGGTGGTTGCCAATTGCAAAGTGTGATGAGGCATCACTTGGTGGTGATTGGGAAAGTTCTCAATGGACTATGTATGTCACTTCCTGTTTGTGGGTTACACTTCCTGTTTACATTTTGGGGAGAAATGGTGTTTGCCAATTGCAAAGGGTGATGAGACATCACTTACTGCATCACTTGGTGGTGATTGGGAAAGTTCTAAATGGACTATGTATGTCACTTCCTGTTTGTGGGTCACACTTCCTGTTTACATTTTGGTGAGAAATGGTGTTTGCCAATTGCAAAGGGTGATGAGACATCACTTGCTGCATCACTTGGTGGTGATTGGGAAAGTTCTAAATGGACTATGTATGTCACTTCCTGTTTGTGGGTTACACTTCCTGTTTACATTTTTGGGAGAAATGGTGTTTGCCAATTGTAAAGGGTGATGAGACATCACTTGCTGCATCACTTGGTGGTGATTGGGAAAGTTCTAAATGGACTATGAATGTCACTTCCTGTTTGTAGTTTACACTTCCTGTTTACATTTTGGGGAGAAATGGTGTTTGCCAATTGGAAATTTTGGTTCAAAAGGGTGATGAGACATCACTTGCTGCATCACTTGGCGGTGATTGGGAACGTTCTAAATGGACTATGTATGTCACTTCCTGTTTACTACGGCGCTAAAGCTCTTAATTATTTCTCTTCCTGTTTGTGTGTTACGCTTCCTGTTTACATTTTGGGGAGAAATGGTGTTTAACCAGACCCCTGGGGTACCCCAAATGTCCATTTGCATACAGAGTCAACAGAGTCAACATCTATTCCTCGGGATTCTTCCAATGTGTGTTTTCCTGGAAAAGGTTGCAAACTTTTTTGATTGTTTCCGCCTTGCAGCGCTGGCCTGAACTGGAGGGAGGAGGCGGAGACGTACGAGTCCAGTTTCTACAAGCGCAGTTTGGACAACGACCTGTACATCTTCACTCCAACGCCGTACCTCAACAAGAACAGTGAGTTCTGGCACGCGCACGCTTGTTCACGTCCAGTGTTTAATTACTGTGCTCGGAGGTTGTCATTTGAGCGTTGTAAATTTCACGAGTTATTTCCTCTTGCAGCAAGCGACGACTCGGTCCTCGTGAGCAGAGCCGTCAACCTGATGATTGACAATAAGCTCCTAAAACCAGCGGGTAAGAGACATTTGGCTTTTGTCCTCTCGTGTAAACACACTCACACGTGCAGCCATCTTGTCACGTCTTCAGACGCTCATTAAGCAGCCTCGTTTGTCTCGTCGCTCTGACACGTGGACACACAAAGCACACATCATCATGTCCGCCTCCTTCTGTGATCCTCGGCCAAGTTTGCAGCGTTCGCGGTTCACAGAGTAGAGTTGAGTCCAGTTTGTCTTTGTCTTTTGGTGTTTGATCCCAGTGGTGGGCGTCAAGTTGGACATCAGCGCCTGGATGGCGAGCTTCATCAACACCACGCAGAGGACCAACGTGAGTTTCTCTACGTCTTCAAAGCGTGACGCCGCCACCGCCATAATCCTGTCCCATGTCTTCTTTGTCGCAGTGCACCGATGAGATCTGCGGCTGCCAACGAAACGATGTGGTGAGATTATCTGACCTGCAGATTCAGATTCCAATGTTAAGTCCAGGTTTTAGTGTGTCTCCATGTGATTCCAGTACGTAGACTGCGTCATTCTGGATGATGGCGGCTTCCTGGTGATGTCCAATCGAGATGAATACATCGACCAGGTCTGCAGTCCCACTTTATTGTCCTTCCTGTCCACATTTGCATTTGAAAATAAGGGACATTTTCTGGAAAAGTGATGTGGCACACCACTGGGAACCAACATTTCTAATTGACCAACACCCCTGCTCCCCAAAATGTAAACAGGAAGTTTAACCTACAAACAGGAAGTGACTTACATAGTCCATTTAGAACGTTCCCAATCACCACCAAGTGATGCAGGAAGTGACGTTGAACCAAAATTTCCAATTGGCAAACACCATTTCTCCCCAAAATGTAAACAGGAAGTGTAACCTACAAACAGGAAGTGACATACATAGTCCATTTAGAACTTTCCCAATCACCACCAAGCAGTGCAGCAAGTGATGTCTCATCACACTTTGCAATTGGCAAACAGCATTTCTCCACAAAATGTAAACAGGAAGTGTAACCTACAAACAGGAAGTGACATACATAGTCCATTTAGAACGTTCCCAATCACCACCAAGTGATGCAGGAAGTGATGTCTCATCACCCTTTTGAACCAATATTTGCAATTGGCAAACACCATTTCTCCCCAAAATTGTAAACAGGAAGTGTAACCTACAAACAGGAAGTGACATACATAGTCCATTTAGAACTTTCCCAATCACCACCAAGCGATGCAGCAAGTGATGTCTCATCACCCTTTTGAACCAAAATTTCCAATTGGCAAACGCCATTTCTCCCCAAAATTGTAAACAGGAAGTGTAACCTACAAACAGGAAGTGACATACATAGTCATTTTAGAGCTTTCCCAATCACCACCAAGTGATGCAGAAAGTGATGTCTCATCACCTTTTTGAACCAAAATTTGCAATTTGCAAACACAATTTCTCCCCAAAATTGTAAACAGGAAGTGTAACCTACAAACAGGAAGTGACATACATAGTCCATTTAGAGCTTTCACAATCACCACCAAGCGATGAAGCAAGTGATGTCTCATCGCCCTTTGCGATTGGCAAACACCATTTCTCCCCAAAATGTAAACAGGAAGCGTAACACACAAACAGGAAGAGACATAATTAAGAGCTTTAGCACTGTAGCAAACAGGAAGTGACATCTTACAACTCCTTATTCTCGTATTTTTTAATGTTATGAACACTTATTGTTATCTTAGTTTTTATTTAATTAATAACAATAATATTAATTTAATAATATTTCTGAGAAAATTGTCAGGTTTGGGTGTGTGAGAACTTTAGAGCCACTTCCTGTCCCAATACATTAGTCCATGTAGCACATGTGTGGGGAAAAAGAAGTCCACCTGCTGTGTTGGCTAGCAACATGCAAATGAGCTAAAAGAAACATTCACGGGTCAGAACTTGGCCCTGGGTGACCAAACAGCAAATAAACAAATTAAAGCGCCCGAACTCCATTTGACTAATTTGTTTATATAGCAGCGATATGCAAGCACATGCAGCTCCACTCCATGTCTCCAGGCCCCCCCCCCCCACTCCCGCTGTGGTTTGACTCAATGTTTTTTCATGCGCTCTCGGGCCGCTGCAGGCTAATCAGCGGCGGGCGTGCGCCGGATAAATCAGGCGCCCTCTGAAGTTTGGCAGCAGCACTAAAAGCAAGGGGGACCCCAGGCCCTGGTTCGGAGAGGCGTGTGTGCCCTCGGTGGGTCGTATATCCAGCGGGGGACGCCTCTGACGGCTTTCTCCACCTCTTTTATGCCTCTCGCTCCGGCAAGTCCTCGGGGAGTCTGCGGCCAACAACTGCTCATTCATTGCAATCCTTTTACCTTATAGTTGAGCAGATATATTATATATTATATACATCAGCCAGGCGCTGCAAAAGTCAGAGAGTCGCCGTCTCTCACGCGCAACCTGTGATGCTAAGAACAAGACAAACCTCAACAAAGACCACGTTAATGGGACCGCACCAAAGTCCTGACATAAAATATATCTCTATAAGTGCACCTTAAAAGCTTGGATGAACTACAATACAGTATATACTACTCTAAGTCATTCATATGCACTGAAGTATAAAAGTATATAAAAAGGTTGTACTATGTGTGAAACCTTAAATGTGAAGTGCATGGCAGGGAAACAGGTGGCACTACACAACTATTTTAACCAATCAGAGGCCTGAAGAAGGTCATTTCTGGAAAAGGCACAGTTGAATTATAGCTCACTTAAAAAAAAAAAAAATCCGAAAAGCCATTTTTAGTGACCAAAAAAAGTGACCAAAAATACACATGAACAAAAGACTAAAGTAATATTTTTTAAATGTGTATTCAAAAATATAGATTGTTTGTTTGAATTGGTAAAAAAAAAAAAAGTTAAAATCCAAAATAATAAAAATTATCCAGGATGAAATGTAATTTATGAAATTGACATTCATTCATTTTCTGCCGCTTATCCTCACCGGGAGGTGCTGGAGCCTATCCCAGCTGTCTCCGCCAGCCAATCACAGGGCAATTTATGAAATTGACATCATTCATAAATTCTGAATTCATTCTATTATTTTGTTATTAATTAATTACTTACATTATTCATTTTCTACCGCTTTTCCTCACAAGGGTCGCATAGGGTGCTGGAGCCTATCCCAGCTGTCTTTTCCAGCCAATCACAGTGCAATTTATTAAAAATTGACATCATTCATAAATTCTGAATTCATTCAATTATTTTGTTATTAATTAATTACTTATATTATTTATTCATTTTATACCGCTTTTCCTCACAAGGGTTGCATAGGGTGCTGGAGCCTATCCCAGCTGTCTTCGCCAGCCAATCACAGGGCAATTTATTAAAAATTGACATCATTCATAAATTCTGAATTCATTCAATTATTTTGTTATTAATTAATTACTTATATTATTTATTCATTTTATACCGCTTTTCCTCACGAGGGTCGCATAGGGTGGTGGAGCCTATCCCAGCTGTCTTTTCCAGCCAATCACAAGACAATTTATGAAATTGACATCATTCATACATTCTGCATTCATTCAATAATTTTGTTATTAATTAATTACTTACATTATTTATTCATTCATTTTCTACCGCTTTTCCTCACGAGGGTGAGGGTTGCATAGGGTGCTGGAGCCTATCCCAGCTGTCTTTGCCAGCCAATCACAGGGCAATTTATGAAATTGACATCATTCATAAATTCTGAATTCATTAAATTATTTTATTATGAATTAATTACTTATATTATTCATTCATTTTATACCGCTTTTCCTCACGAGGGTCGCGGGGGTGCTGGAGCCTATCCCAGCTGTCTTTGCCAGCCAATCACAAGGCAATTTATGAAATTGACATTCATACATTCTGAATTCATTCAATTATTTTGTTATTAATTACTTACATTATTTTCCTTTTATTTATTTTTCTTTTTAATTGTCTGTTATGTTTCATCATTTCTCTTATCTTGAATGATGACAGCAACTAAATTTTTCACACTCTAATCTTGGTTTCACATTTATTAGGAGTATGTGGTATTTATTTTTATTACATCTGGTGGGGATTTCTTTTTTTAGCTATATGATTGATTCCTCCCTGTCGTTCAGATCGGGCGCTTCTTCGGAATGATTGATCCCATCCTGATGATCAACCTGGTCAACTCCTCGCTGTTCACCGACAAGAAGTCCTTCGACTACCAATCACTGTGTGAACCCGAGACGGAGAACGAGGCGGCGGCGGGGCTGAGATCTGTCTATGTGGTGAATTACATAAGCCAGAGCCTGTCCACACACACACACACACACACACACACACTTGCATGTTAACACGTTTGGACAGCATACAACATACATGTTGTAATTTTCCTCCATGCTGCATGTAAACAGATAAAGCAGACATACCTGCCTCAACACACACACACACACACACACACATACACACACACTGGGGAGCCGTAAATCCAGATGAGAAGGGAAGCAGAGGTACGGTGAAAGAGTGGGAGTCGGCGTAACGCTAACAGGATTAGGTGGTCTCGAACGCTCGGCCGACAAGCCAACAGAGACTGGCTGGTTTTCATCACTCGCCGAGCAGAGCTGCAACTTTTTAAACTCGGAAACGAGATCGGCCAACTTTAAAGCCAAAGGGACGTCAGAGTAGAGTAAATTGATTGAATATAATTCTTCAAGAAAAGAAAAAGGGTCCTAGTGGTTAGCGCGCAGACCTCACAGCTAGGAGAGCGGGGTTCAATTCCACCCTCGGCCATCTCTGTATGGAGTTTGCATGTTCTCCCCCGTGCATGCGTGGGTTTTCTCCGGGTACTCCGGTTTCCTCCCACAGTATTCAAAAACATGCTAGGTTAATTAGCCACTCCAAATTGTCCATAGGTATGAATGTGAGTGTGAATGGTTGTTTGTCTATATGTGCCCTGTGATTGGCTGGCCACCAGTCCAGGGTGTACCCCGCCTCTCTCGCCTGAAGACAGCTGGGATAGGCTCCAGCACCCCCTGCGACCCTTGTAAGGATAAGCGGTAGAAAATGAATGAATGAATGAATGAATAATGTTTTGTTGTTTTGCAAATTTGGAGTGGTCAGACCGGAGCAGGAGGGGATAGAAAAGAAGAAAAAAGAAAACAGGGGGGGGGGGGGAGTGCATTTTTAGACAAAATGTCTAAACAATGATGCCACAACGATGCTACTCCGGTTTCCTCCCACATTCCAAAAACATGCTAGGTTAATTAGCGACTCCAAATTGTCCATAGGTATGAATGTGAGTGTGAATGGTTGTTTGTCTATATGTGCCCTGTGATTGGCTGGCTGGCCACCAGTCCAGGGTGTACCCCGCCTCCCGCACGAAGACAGCTGGGATAGGCTCCAGAATAAACAACACAAAAATTGTTGTTTTACATGAAAATAACAATTTATTTACTAATATAACGCCATTAACTATTTACAAATTTCACATTTGGAACTGAGACCTGGGTTCAATTCCACCCTCGGCCATCTCTGTGTGGAGTTTGCATGTTCTCCCCGTGCATGTGTGGGTTTTCTCCGGGCGACTCCAAATTGTCCATAGATATGAATGTGAGTGTGAATGGTTGTTTGTCTATATGTGCCCTGTGATTGGCTGGTTGGCCACCAGTCCAGGGTGTACCCCGCCTCTCTCGCCTGAAGACAGCTGGGATAGGCTCCAGCACCCCCTGCGACCCTTGTAAGGATAAGCAGTAGAAAATGAATGAATGAATGAATGAATAATGTTTTGTTGTTTTGCAAATTTGGAGTGGTCAACCCGGAGCAGGAGGGGATAGAAAAGAAGAAAAAAGAAAACAGAGGGGGGGAGTGCATTTTTACACAAAATGTCTAAACAACGATGCCACAACGATGCTACTCCGGTTTCCTCCCACATTCCAAAAAAACATGCTAGGTTAATTAGCGACTCCAAATTGTCTATAGGTATGAATGTGAGTGTGAATGGTTGTTTGTCTATATGTGCCCTGTGATTGGCTGGCTGGCCACCGGTCCAGGGTGTACCCCGCCTCTCGCCCGAAGACAGCTGGGATAGGCTCCAGCACCCCCTGCAACCTTTGTAAGGATAAGCGGTAGAAAATGAATGAATGAATGAATAATGTTTTGTTGTTTTGCAAATTTGGAGTGGTCAGACCGGAGCAGGAGGGGATAGAAAAGAAGAAAAAAGAAAACAGACGGGGGAGTGCGTTTTTACACAAAATGTCTAAACAACGATGCCACAACAATGCTACTCCGGTTTCCTCCCACATTCCAAAAACATGCTAGGTTAATTAGCGACTCCAAATTGTCCATAGGTATGAATGTGAGTGTGAATGGTTGTTTGTCTATATGTGCCCTGTGATTGGCTGGCTGGCCACCAGTCCAGGGTGTACCCCGCCTCTCTCGCCCGAAGACAGCTGGGATAGGCTCCAGCACCCCCCCCACCCCGCCACGACCTTTGTGAGGAAAAGTGGTAGAAAATGAATGAATGTATTTCCTCTCAATTTAAGAAGCCAAAGGAAATATTTTGGTGCAGCCCCACCCATGGACCAGAACTGTGTCACTACTCGGTGGTCGGTGACCCACTCAGGTGTCTTCTTCTGGGGCTTACTTGTCCCAAACGAGTTAGCCGATTTTTTACTTTTGAGCTAAAATCCGTTAATCCAATGACAATCCAATGAGAATAGTCTGCGTCCCAAAGGGGGCAGTGTTGAGCCATCTTCCCATTCACTGGGGTGAATGCTGCTATAATAACCTCAGCATCACGACACAACACTAAAATAGGACCACACATTTCCACGTCCCGGATGAAACGTTTGTGTATCTTGTGATCAAAGTCGGACGCATGCGACGCCTACGTGACTGACTGGCCACAACAACGAGATCCTGGCGTGCTCGCCGTGATCACAACAACATGTTCAACTTATCTGTTTATTAACTCCTGCTTGCTTTCTTTCTCTGCTCCTCTCAGCCCTCCGTTGCCGATATTTTGAACGTCGGGTGGTGGGCCACCGCTGCAGCCTGGTGAGTCATTCTAGTATATTCCAGACGAAGATTACTACGGCAGATTTTCAATCCTAATCCAAACCAGGCGAGAATTGAGGGAAAATGTGCTCCCGGTTTATGCTCAATGTAGTTAACAGCTTGTTTAACAGTACGCACAGTTTTATGTAAGTACTGTAATGTAAGTACTGTATGGTGTTTGATTCTACTTTCAGGTCCATACTGCAACAGGTGCTGTTCAGCATCACGTTCCCAAATTTCCTGGACGCAGGTGACTCGCTTCCCAGACAACATGAAAGGGATGTTAAATTTCACTAACATGAGCGATCCCCCCCCCCCCGCAGCCGGCATGGATGAGGATGCGTCAGACATCGTACACAAGGAAGTGTGCATCACCGAGCAGACGCAGTACTACTTCAACAACGACGACAATTCCTTCAAAGGCACGGTGGACTGTGAAAACTGCTCCAGGTAAAAGGAATATTCCAGATATTTCCACGGGATTACAAACACAAGTCCCCAAAAAAAAAAAAAAAAATTCACATGCCATGAAGGTGAAGTCAAGTCCACTTGTGCAGGACCACCGTCCTGGCAATGTTCCTGCCCTCTCCTTTGTGCTGTGCTTGCGCCCCGCTTTTTTTTTTTTTTTTAAGGCCCCCTCGTGTCGCCTAATGGAGTGCCTGCCCGCATGCGGCGCGGCGTTCCTGCGCTTTAGCCGCACACGTTTGCCTTTAACGAGCGCCATAAAAAAACAGAGAAAATCATTTGTGCACCGGTGACATGTGGGTTCCACGACAGGACTTGGAGAATAGTTTTTTTGAGAGAGTTGGGGGCTTGTAATATATTTTTTGTGGGGGGTCAGGAGACGTCACTTCCTGTTTTTTTTTTCTCTTCCTGCTTAAATTTTGGGAGTATTCCAAAATGTGTTTAGCTCCGAATAAGGTTTGATTCAAGTGGTTATAAGACATCACTTCCTGCTTAGGAACGACACTTCCTGTTTACATTTTGGGGAGTACTCAGAAACATGCTTCTTACTGTAAGATTAACTAATTATTAACTAATTAACCTTCACAGTCATAACACATCTCTTCCAGTTTATCAATAACACTTCCTGTTTTCAGTTCCAGGAGGCGGGGTTTGTTACTAATTACAAATGTTGCTAATTGGAGGCATTGTTAGACTTCCTGTTTACATCCGATTGTTTCTTTATATGTCACTTCCTGTTTACAGATGACACTTCCTGTTTACATGTTGTGGAGGCGGGGTTGCGTCATTGCTGTGAAATTTGTTACTAATAACAAATTTTTGTTTTTTGAGTTATGGGACACCACTTCCTGTTTACAGTTCCAGGAGGCGGGGTTTGTTACGAATTACAAATGTTGCTAATTCGAGGCATTGTTTGACTTCCTGTTTTTATTTTAGCGAGATGGTAGTTGGAAAAGCTAAAAAAGGTTTTTGAATATGTCACTTCCTGTTTACAGATGACACTTCCTGTTTACATGTTGTGGAGGCGGGGTTGTGTCATTGCTGTGAAATGTGTTACTAATAACAAATTTTTGTTGTTTTGAGTTATGGGACACCACTTCCTGTTTACAGTTCCAGGAGGCGGGGTTTGTTACGAATTACAAATGTTGCTAATTCGAGGCATTGTTAGACTTCCTGTTTTTATTTTAGCGAGATGGTAGTTGGAAAAGCTAAAAAAGGTTTTTGAATATGTCACTTCCTGTTTACAGATGACACTTCCTGTTTACCTGTTGTGGAGGCGGGGTTTTGTCATCGCTGTGAAATTTGTTACTCATAACAAATTGGTTTGTCTTGAGTTACGGGACACCACTTCCTGTTTACAGTTCCAGGAGGCGGGGTTTGTTACTAATTACAAATGTTGCTAATTGGAGGCATTGTTTGACTTCCTGTTTACATCCGACACCTCATGTTTTTTTTAGCAATATGGTGGTTGGAAAAGCTAAAAAAGTTTTTTGAATATGTCACTTCCTGTTCACAGATGACACTTCCTGTTTACATGTTGTGGAGGCGGGATTTCGTCATTGCTGTAACAAATTTTGGTTGTCATTTCCTGTTTACATTTTATGTTGGGGGTAGTTAGGAAGACCCTCAATTGACAATCTAAATCACTTCCTGCTGACAAACGTGACACTTCCTGTTTATATTTCAGTCATCTCGGAGTAGTTTCAATTTGAGACATCACTTCCTGTTTACAGCATAGCTCCCCATTCACTACTTATGTCACTTCCTGTTTATATATTTCAATTCCTGTTTTAATTGTTGTTATTTTGGAAAATGTTTGCTTTTAAAGTAATATGACATCACTTCCTGTTTATCTTTGGGGCAGAGTCAGGCTACTGAGCTTTGCACCTTGCACGGAATGATAATTTAATCAATTTATTTTGTAGTCAAGACTTGAGATTTGTTCCTGAACGAGTCACACGACATCACTTCCTGTTGTCCCGTCAAGGACAGCGTCATTGAAATGGCGTGCGTCAATCTTTCCTCACATTTTCATTTGTGGTCCTCAGAATTTACCACGCCGAGAAGCTTCCCAACACAAACCTGGTCTTCATCATCGCCGACGCCAAACTCACCTGCAGGTCATGTGACAACACCCTGCTGATACAGGATGAGCAACAGTGTATCCTTCGCATCAATAACGCTTCACTGCGCCCATGCTAACACACGGGTACCAACATGACGCCGTATCATACTCCTAACTCGACTCCACCAGCTAACGGACCCGATCCCTGCATAGTGGCCCAGAATCCTCGCTACAGGAAAGGACCCGCCGTCTGCTTCGATAGCAACGAACACGTGAGTGATTCCCGCCAAAACAGAGCCCAGAGAAACAACATCAAATCCGAAGCTATGCTAAAGTATTGCTAGTTAGCGTGAACGCTAATGACATCATAGCTAATTGTCTTTTTGTGTAGCTGCTGAATTTGCCGCATTAGCTTCTTGGCTAGTGAAGTTAGCATTTCTTTTGTTAAGGTTGGCGGTGGTGGATTGTTTGACACGGCGCCACGTTGTCGGGATTGAACCTTTAACTTGATAGTAGGCACTTCTTCATGATGAGGGCCTGATGTAAAAAGTCACAATTATCAAATAATAATAATAATAATAATAATAATAAATAATTAAATAAATACATTTTTATTTATATAGCGCTTTTCAAAATACTCAGACACTTTACAGAAAACGGAGTTGAATAAAAACAAGTAAACAGAGTAAAAGATACGTTACAATACAACATTACTAATACTCATAATACTAATAATTTATTTACTAATAAGGTTTTTATAAATTTGCACTTCTGGTTGGATGCTAACTGCTTTTTGTTGACATGAGCAATAACAATAAAGTTTAATCTAATCTAATCTAATAAATCAGCATTGAGATACGAAAGTCCTAATTAGGAGACAAAAACTCGTAAAAAAAAGTCATAATTATGAGATAAAAAGTGAAAATTATTTTTCTCATGACAATAACTTTTTGTCTCCAATGATGATGTAGCGTTGGGATATTTTTGGTCTTCCGTAACGAGAATAGGAAAGAATGAGAATGAAGAAATGATTTGGTATGATTATGGCGTGATAATGAGGGGCTGAATGAAACAGGAATAAAGTATTCCAGTCATCCCTTTAGCTCATGTATACTGCAATGGTAACCTGATCTCTATTAGGAACATGGAAGTACTTTCCAGGGACTTTCCATCAGTACTACACTAATACTGTATGGCATATTTGCATCTTGTTGTTGTTTCAACTCGGCTTCTTCGGTTCCCATGTTCAATCCCGGTTCGCTTTGCTGCATGACTCCCTCTCGTACGTGTGATTGGCTGTTTCAGGACGAGGCACCGTGTCTTGTGCTTGGCCGCGTCATTCCCATTAGGCTTCCTTCCTTCCTTCCCTCCCTGTCATGGCCGTACCTCCTCTTGTATGTTTCCTCGCTTCCCGCTTTTCCACCTCGCTCCACACCTGTCACTCGCTCTTGCTGGACCAGCATCTGTTTTTACTTCCCTCTCAAACCAACCCCCCCCCCCCCCCCTTCCACCTCCCGCTTAACATTCCCGTCTCTCCCGCCAATGTTTTCTCCATCTCTCCCGGCTTTGAACTACCAGCCGCGCTCCTTTGCACGTTTCCCCGTCTATCCTTTTCCATCCCCGACCGATAAAAAGCCTTCCCCCCCCCCACCCATCCACCCGTCCCACCCCCGGCTGACACTGGCAGGGCTCATTTGCATCTTCTCCGAACGATTAGCACCACTCGCTAACGCCGTTTTGGTTTTATCCGACCTTTTCCTCGGAAGGTTGTAGTCGGTTTGAAATGTGTCCAGAAAAAAAAAAAAGTTACTTTCCGTATTGCATTCCCACATCTTCCAGAGACGTCTCCGCACCTGCGCTAGCTAACCGCCTACAGGCGTTAGCTAGCGTCAGATCCTTTGAGGAAGTTCTAGAAGAAATTTACTTGGGTTTTGGACTTTTAGTGCAGCATCCGACTACAGGACGGCAAAACAAAATGAATTGAACTAACAACTAACAACGTCACTGATTTATAAAAGTAATATTTCCAAGGTTATTTTTAAAGGTTATTTTATGTTTAAGCAATTAAAAATATTTTTAAAAATCCCCCCAAAAACATTTCACAAACATTTCATTATTGGAGAATTTCACATAACCTTTAAAATGCTATTTTTCCCAAAAAAAATAAAATAATAATAATAATGTTTTTATTTTTAATTTTTGTTTATTTATTTATTTTATTTAATTTTTTAATTAATTTATTTTTTATGTTTATTATTTCAGGATTTTTAAAATTATTTTTGGGGGAAATAACAATTTTATATTTTCTCTTTTAAATCAATTTCATTTCTGATTTTGGAATAACATTTTTGAGTCCTCTAATCAGTATGTCAATGTTATTAATTAGCCTAATTAATTAACCTTCTGTCCATTATCATAATACATATTTGATTTAATTTTTTTGTTTAGAAGATATCATATTTTAAAGTTAGATAACTGTTATTTAAATGAAAACTGTTATATATTTTATAAATTTGAATGCAAAAAATACAGGAACATAAGTACAGTCATCCCTCGTTTATCACGATTGGTTATCCAATTTGTTCCAGACTCGACTGCGACAAGTAAAATTCAATATTAATAAACTGACTAATTTCCTAGTTAGCATAGAAAAGCCGTTGACTCTCTTAAAAGTATTTTTTTACCATTATTAGAGTCAGTATTCTTGAAATAACACCCCTATAGTCACTTTTACACCTACTATTCTCTGTTTACGCATTGCGCAACACCAATATGCAGGTTACGGGATCCCTGCAGGGACATGAAACTAGCTAGCTAGCTAGCTAGCAAGCTAGCGGTTTAGCCTCCAATGTATTTGTTCTAAAAAAGTTCTAACAAGTTCTAAAAAAAAAAATGGGGGAAAAGGACAAAGTAAGAAGCCAAACATGTACCACTTCCACACAGAATGAGAGGAGAGTTTTTTTAGTCCATGGCATGACTGACTCCTAGTGGCCAGGAGGCTACATATGACTTGTTTGGAACCGTGATGTAGCGAGGGATGACTGTGCTTACGTAATACCCCGAATGGCGACGACTAGAAACGGTCCAATCGATCAGTCGGTCAACCGACCGCGGCTTCCCGGCGCTAACCCCAGCTGCCGTTTCCATCCAGGAGGAGGACCCCGACTGTGGGGGCACGTCCGGCCTGAGCCCCTCGCTGTGGCTGACGGCGGCGCTTCAGCTGGCGCTTCTGTGGCTTCACGCGGGCTCCAGACATCACGGCGTGCCGTCATGACCTCCCCCGTCCGAACGTCCACCGCCGCCATCTTTCTACCAGCATGCAACGCTGCCCCCTGACGGTTTGATTTCTCTGGATGGAGACTCGCCGACGGAGAGGGCGGTGCTGCCTTCCAGGACTCGGCGGTTTATTTGGTTGTTAGACCGCCGGAAGCGAACGCTTGGTTTTCGAATCCATCCGCGGTGGCGAGCGTTCGCTTCTTCGTTGGCCACGCCTGAGCTCCGCAAACCTTTACCCTACATCTAAAGTTCTTCCCTGAATCCTCAGCCTCCGGGTTTGTTCCGGACTTCCCGTTAGAGCGCTCCAATGACAACCAATCAGGAGGAACCTGACTGAATCATCTCTAGTGCCATGTGTGATTCCTGTTAGCCGTTTATTTATTGGATGCTGAACGTAAACACCGAAAAAACCATCCGCATTTACTCAAGTCCTGTTGTCGTTTCTTTCGAGCCAACTTGCAGACCCAACAACAAAACCCTTAAAGGTCCCTTATCCTTTTTTTTTTTTACAATTTTAAACAACACATGTGACGATAACAAACAAAATGATCCAACTCACAGCTGCCATGACTGATGGTTGCATTTTAAGATGTGTGGCGAAGCCTGCTTGTAGTATTAATGAGTACTGGAATTGTGATTCTACTTCGTCCTACGAGGAATTGTGTGCGTCTGCTAATGAGCTGTGTTTGATTCCATCAGGGTGTGCGTCTCCAAGAAGTGTTCAGTCTCTGTCGTAGCACTGCCCTTGTCTACTGTAATGGATGCTACATAGTATCATATACCGTATTTTCCGGACTATAAGTCGCACTTTTTTTTCATAGGTTGGCTAAACAAAAAAAACAAAATAAACAAAAAAATTTAAATAAAAAAAATTTAAGAAAATTATTTTTGGGAAAAATAGCATTTTCAAGGTTATTTTCCAGACTATAAGTATAAGTAATAAACAAATAAATAAAGTTATAAGTAATAAACAAAAAAATTTTAAGAAAATTCTTTTTTGGAGAAATAGCATTTTCGACTTATACTCGAAGCGACTTATAGTCCAGAAAATACGGTATATACGGCTTTAAGACGTGTAGTGAAGCCTGTTTCTGCCAAATATACAACGGTCCATCATCAGGACAGACAGACACAAACATTAGCAACACTGTGAGCTAAAGGACTAGCATTACACTTAGTAGTTTTAACAGCAACGTCATGCTAGCTGAGGTGGTTTGCAGACGAAAAGCTTCTAAGTCTGCGGCTCACTGAGCTTTAAGACGTGTAGTGAAGCCTCTTTTCTCATAATATACAACGGAAAATCATCAGAACAGACAGACACAAATGTTAGCAACACTAGCATAGCGAGCTAAAGTGCTAACATATGAATAACATGCTTATTTGCTATGGAAAACAACATGATGACGCTAACAGCTCCCACATCTGGATCTGACTGACAGGGTTTGTTTTAGGACGTGTAGTGAAGCCTGAACTTCAAGATCCATTTTTGTCACTTTTCATGCTCATCAACACAAACTACTGAAAAAAGTGGGACCTTTAAGGTTTTTACTTGGGAATTTTTGTGTCATTCGTCCAACTTTATTTGGTTCACCGAAGGACACACTGAGGGCTTCCTGATCAGGGCAGATCCGTGTCCTGATTGGCTGTCCAGAATTTAGTTTTTTTTAATGCGGCGCTTTTTTTTTACTCGCTTCGTTTTTTTCGAGCCAACTTGCAGACCGAACAACAAAACCCTTAAAGGTCCCCTATCCTTTTTTTTTTTTTTTTTTACAATTTCATTTTTATTTTTTTAATTTTTTTTTTTTTTACAATTTCATTTTTATTTATTTTTATTTTATTTATTTTACAATTTGAAACAAGACGTGTGACAATAACAAACAAATGACTGACGCTCACAGCTCTCACATCTGTATCTGAACGAGAGGGTAGGACTTTTTTTTTAGGACGTGTAGTGAAGCCTGAACTTCAAGATCCATTTTTGTCACTTTTCATGCTCATCAACACAAACTACTGAAAAAAGTGGGACCTTTAAGGTTTTTACTTGGGAATTTTTGTGTCATTCGTCCAACTTTATTTGGTTCACCGAAGGACACACTGAGGGCTTCCTGGTCAGGGCAGATCCGTGTCCTGATTGGCTGTCCAGAATTTAGTTATTTTAAATGCGCCGCTTCGTTCTTCTTCTTCGGGCCAGTGTAGCAAAACTCTGCCGCTAACAAGCGCCGCACTTTATTACTGTACTTCCGCCATAATATCGTCGTCGTTGGTTGACAAAAAAAAAAAAAAAAAAACATCCAAGTGCCAAACTCTGGTGGAGAAAAGCCGTAAAGCCGTTATCCTGGTAATTAATGCAAGGTGACGACGAGGATCAGAGGATCAGAGGATCAGCTCTTACTGCCTTTTTGTTTTTCTTCCTGTGAGGAGACAGCATCTGGCGTTCTTTCTACCAAAGGACATCGGTTTTTGTTGGGAATCCTTTTAAGTGCTAAAATCCGATGCTGTCCCCTCTGGAATCTTTTAAAGCGCATCGTGTTGGTTGGCCTTCTAATTTCTGGTTTGTGTTTCCTGAGTGTGTATGTGTGTGTGTGTGTGTGTGTGTGTTAGTTCCATTAGGGTCTGTCAAGCATCTTGGCGGTCCGTTTCAGACCATGTCCACATGTGCGATGGTATTTTTAATAACTGGCTTCAAAGGTGTATTTTAAAGCAACAGGTGGCGCTATAGCCAATGGAGGGAAAATTCGCATTGAAATAATACCCTTGCTGTGTTTCCCACATTTATTTGTGGCGCTCCGCCACGAATGAACGTAAGGAAAACAACTCCTTTCGTTTGTGCGGACATGGTCCAAGCCTCCCACGATTGTGCTTTTAAGATATTCGGAAAAAAAAAAATAATAATTTGTACAAAACCAAAAGTGTGTTCATCCATGTGCAAATAAATATTCGGAATAAAATTTTATGAGAATTTTGTTCACGTCTCACTCCAGTATCGCTTTACGCTTTATGGCGGATGTTAAAAACGGCGCTAAGTGCGAGCGACACGCTGCGAGGGCCCAGCAGGAAAAACACGGACTTGCTCAAGGGCGTTTTAAACGTCTTATTATAACAATAGTAGTCTTTTTTACTCGGAGCGCAGTAATGGGACGAAGTTGAAATCCGCACAATTTGATAAAAGACGTTTATGTCTTCATGCGTTTTTTGTTTTTTTTTAGTTAGCTAAATATTCTCCCGTTCCGCAAACCGATTTTCTCTTCCTCCTGAGTGAACGCTGTCCATCTCCAAGATTTACAACCTCGTTTTCCCCAAAGAAAAGCAGTTTTTCCAATGTCTCTCTTGGACTTTGTCCCTGACTTCTTCCTCTCCAAAAGTGTTATTCCTTGTCTTCCGCGGATGGCCGGCGATGTCAACAGCACATGCTGGATTTCCTGCAGAGAAGCCTCTGGATTTTTGCGTCTGGCAGCAACACGATCGGGGTCACCGGTGTTGTGGTTTTGGATTGTTACCTCCAGTTCCTTCGGACTCTGATTGATATCTGGCCCCGCGTCCCGCTGGGGGGACGTCACCCTGAGTGAATATGAAGGCTTTATTACAGCAGTGATTGCTCACCTTCTGAGCCTCCGTGAGATGAAAAATCCCATAGACGTTTGTTTTTTTTTTAGCTCCATCCATTCATTCATCTTCTTCCGACTCTTTGAGGTCAGAAGGTCTGGACGGCAGCCTAAGCAGGGAACCCCAGACTTCCCTCTTCTCGACTACTTCGTCCAGCTCATCCCGAAGCATTCGTTCCCAGGACAGTTGAGACAAAGTCGGTCCAACCTGTCCTGGGTCTCCTTTGAGGCACATCCATGTGGAAGAGCAGGGGTTCTACTCCCGAGTTTCCCAGAAAGCTAATTTCCCCAAAGCTCCTGACTGTAGTCGAGGTTAGGAACGGAGCTCCAACAGCAAATTGAGAGGTTTGCAACAATCCACCGGTCACGTTGCAACCATCCATCCCTTAAGACCCCAAGGTACCTAAACTCCTCCACTTGGGGCAGGATCTCATCCCACCCCACCGTTTTCCAGGAAAGAACCATGGATTCATAC
Organism: Doryrhamphus excisus; assembly: GCF_030265055.1. Taxonomy (NCBI): domain Eukaryota; kingdom Metazoa; phylum Chordata; class Actinopteri; order Syngnathiformes; family Syngnathidae; genus Doryrhamphus; species Doryrhamphus excisus. Next base: position 20,621,957 of record NC_080472.1, on the reverse strand, counting down.
TTGGAGGTGTTGATTCTTGTCCAAAACGACGATGGTCTCTTGGTTTCGAATACTGACTGACTCAATACTGAGTGTTCAATCTTGAAATTTACTCACCGCAAAAACCTAAATAAAACTAAAATCATGCTGTTTGCTAACAGCAGAAAGGACACGTACCAGCAAATACAAATAGACGCTGTAGACATTGAAAGGGTGAAGGAAAATACATCATACATACAATCTTCACTGGCTAAATGTACTGCAAAAAAGGCCAGTAAGGATAATTCATAATGCCGCCTACAGAGAACATACTAACTCCTTATTTCTAAAATGACAAATACTTCAACTCGCTGATATAGTTCAACTTCAAATAATGCATAAGGCTAAAAAAAAATAAGCAATTAGCTAAAAATGTCATCCGCCTGAGCCACGTCAACCGACTCCTCTTAATGTGCAGGAGCAGCGTCTCGACTCCGAGCCCCTCCCGGATGACTGAGCTCCTCACCCCTTCTCTTAGGGTTTGTGTTTCTTCATGTTTCTAGTGGTGTACAGTTCAATTGTTACTTTGAACGGGAATCTGGCACCATTAGTAAGAATGCTGGTGCAGCTTGTGGCCACTTTTAGCCCGTGACGTCAGAGGAGTAATTGTTACTGGCAGACTCGTAGCAAAGCCTTTGTTGAGGGCCGCGATGCCGGCCAACTTCTATCCCATCCAGGATGCGTTTGAGTTTGACACATAATGTACTAGAATGAGAATCCACTCAGCGATTAGACGGAATCGATAGGTGTCAAAAACGGTTTCTAAGATACAGATGTTGTGGAAGACTACCAAAAAATACTCTGTAGCAAAATGGAAGCTGAAAGGAAGCTGCAAGCGTCAATCACGTAAATGAAACCACGCTATCGTGATATTGGTAATGGTAATGGTTTAATTTCATTTGAACATGCATTAGATTACAATTGAATGCATCCCATAATCAGTTCCCAGTTCCACATGTCCAAAAGGAGTAGGAAGAAGCAAAGCTTATTAAATCCTACCCCTCCATCTGGTACTTTTACAATCAGTAACTGTTACATTTGTTCACTTCCTGCTTTCCTAATATAGTTTAATTTATTTATTTATTTTTTTTAATTTTTAAAAATATATTTTTTGTTCACTTCCTGCTTTCCTAAAATAGTTTAATTTATTTATTAATTTTTTTTATTTTTAAAAATATATATTTTGTTCACTTCCTGCTTTCCTAAAATAGTTTAATTTTTTTACTTAAAAAAATCGTTCACTTCCTGCTTTCCTAATATAGTTACATTTATTTATTAATTTTTTATTTTTAAAAATATATATATTTTTGTTCACTTCCTGCTTTCCTAAAATAGTTTAATTTTTTTACTTCAAAAAATCGTTCGCTTCCTGCTTTCCTAATATAGTTTAATTAATTAATTTATTTTTTTTACTTAAAAAATATATTTTTGCACTTCCTGCTTTCCTAAAATAGTTCAATTGTTTTACTTAAAAACATTGTTCACTTCCTGCTTTCCTAATATAGTTTAATTTTTTTTTTTTACTTAAAAAATATATTTTTTTTGTTCACTTCCTGCTTTCCTAATATAGTTTAATTTTTTTAACTTAAAAAATTGTTCACTTCCTGCTTTCCTAATATAGTTTAATTTATTTATTTAATTTTTTTTACTTAAAAAATATATTTTTTGTTCACTTCCTGCTTTCCTCATATAGTTTAATTTTTTAATAAGTAAGATATGGTAGAACCAGAGAGCAGTAAATAAATGTAAATAAATGTATTGTATCGTACCATCAGTACTAGGAATATCATTCTTTGTTGACGTAGTTCTTTACAAAAACACAAATAAGACAACAAGCATCACTTTCCAAAAGATGGCCTAGCCAATCATTATCCTGCGCCCGGAGTTGACATTTGTAGGACATTCCACGTGCCAGCAAACAGCAGGTGACCGTGGTGAGTCAGAGGTCACATCAAACCCTGGTACCGCTCGCCCGCTCGCTCGCTCGCTGCACACATCAAAGATTTTTCCTCCCGGGGAGCAAACTCTCACTCTGCAGCATGACACATGAGAAGAACACCTTGCAACAATTAGCCGGAGTCGCTGGTATTGTGGACTTAAAACGGATACAACCGGAACCTTCCGAAAGAAAGGAATCATCCGCCCTCCTCTCTTGGCTACCTGCTGCCGCTGCCGAAGGAATGCCAAACTCCCACTTCCCGCCCATTCCTTGTAATCTCAAATCTAGAGACACACAAAAAAAAAAAGATAAGACGTCGCCGAGCCTCAGGGCGCAGACGCTTGAGTGAGAGCGTCACGGCGATAAAAGATATTTCTAAACATATCAATCGCCACTTGGCGTAAAAAGAACCCCCCCCTCCACCTCCTACCTCCCTCGGGGCCCGTGACTATCACGGGGTATTTATTAGGCCTCTTGTGATTGGCTTTTGAGGGCCGGCCAAAGAAATGCCTGCATTGAGGTGTTGGGTGGTGCACAGGACCAAGGTGTACTGGACTCGCTAAGCTGCCTGATCACGGCACACTAGCAAGGTTTTTCTACTGTAGGGGACATTTAGGATGTCTTTTGGTTTGGTTTTTCTGGGGTTTTTTTGGGCTTTATTCTGGCGTCCTATATTTGGTTGACTAGTAGTGTGGTATATAAGTCCAGAAGGGGGTGGGGGGATCCATAGAAACCAGGTTTCAGGTATTAAAATCCAACAACTGATGGTTTTGTACTGTAGGGGCCATTTATGCTGTCTTTTGGTTTGGTTTTTCTGGTTTGTTTTGGGTTTTATTCTGGCGTCCTATATTTGGTTGACTACTAGTGTGGTATATAAGTCCAGAAATGGGTGGGGGGTCCATAGAACACAGGTTTCAGGTATTAAAACCCAACAACTGATGGTTTTGTACTGTAGGGGCCATTTATGATGTCTTTCGGTTTGGTTTTTCTGGGGATTTTTGGGCTTTTTTCTGGCGTCCTATATTTGGTTGACTACTAGTGTGGTATATAAGTCCAGAAGGGGTTGGGGGGATCCATAGAAACCAGGTTTCAGGTATTAAAACCCAACAACTGATGGTTTTGTACTGTAGGGGCCATTTATGCTGTCTTTTGGTTTGGTTTTTCTGGTTTGTTTTGGGTTTTATTCTGGCGTCCTATATTTGGTTGACCACTGGTGTGGTATATAAGTCCAGAAAGGGGGTAGGGGGTCCGTGGAAAACAGGTTTCAGATACTAAAACCCAACAACTGATGGTTTTGTACTGTAGGGGCCATTTATACTGTCTTTTGGTTTGGTTTTTTGGGTTTTTTGGGGGGCTTTATTCTGGCGTCCTATATTTGGTTGACCACTGGTGTGGTATATAAGTCCAGAAAAAGGGTAGGGGGTCCATAGAAAACAGGTTTCAGTTATTAAAACCCAACAACTGATGGTTTTGTATCAAGTTTTTTGTACTGTAGGGACCATTTATGCTGTCTTTCGGTTTGGTTTTTCTTGTTTGTTTTGGGTTTTATTCTGGTGTCCTATATTTGGTTGACTACTGGTGTGGTATATAAGTCCAGAAAGGGGGGTGGGGGGTCCATAGAAAACAGGTTTCAGGTATTAAAACCCAAGAACTGATGGTTTTGTATCAAGTTTTTGTACTGTAGGGGCCATTTCTGCTTTCCTTGGGTTTGGTTTTGGGCTTTATTCTGGCGTCCTATATTTGGTTGACTACTGGTGTGGTATGTAAGTCCAGAAGGGGGGAGGGGTCCATGGAAAACAGGTTTCAGGTATTAAAACCCAACCACTGATGGTTTTCTATGAAGTTTTTTGTACTGTAGCGACCATTTATGCTTTCGTTGGGTTTGGTTTTTCTGGTTTGTTTTGGCCTTTATTCTGGCGTCCTATATTTGGTTGACTACTGGTGTGGTATATCAGTCCAGAAAGGGGTAGGGGGTCCATAGAAAACAGGTTTTAGGTAGTAAAACCCAACAACTAATGGTTTTGTATGAAGTTTTTTGTACTGTAGGGGCCATTTATGCTGTCTTTCGGTTTGGTTTTTCTGGTTTGTTTTGGGCTTTATTCTGGCGTCTTATATTTGGTTGACTACTGGTGTGGTATATAAGTCCAGAAGGACCAGTGTTCTGGTCACTAGGTGGCAGTAATGATACAACATTAGCTTCCATGACGTTACCTTGACACTGCATGAAGTCAGCCGGCATGTCAACACGTTTGTCTTTTCTGTGGCGCCGTCTGGAGTCCCTGCAGCATCAGAGTTGCACTGTGATGTAAACAATGAATTCTAGACATGTAAAGGTGACTGTTGGCGTGTTCTTTCATGACTACGGGACTCTAATAATGTTGACCTGTTTTTAGAAAGTCATAAACAGGTTTTCTATGCTGTAATTCCACGTATACATGGACCCAAATATTCCAATTCCATTCGGGTTATTTGCTCAAGTGGAACAGAATCTAAACCCTGGACTGGTGGCCAGCCAGCCAATCACAGGGCACATATACACAAACAACCATTCACACTCACATTCATACCTATGGACAATTTGGAGTCGCTAATTAACCTAGCATGTTTTTGGAATGTGGGAGGAAAACCGGAGTACCCGGAGAAAACCCACACAAACTCCACACAGAGAAGGCCGAGGGTGGAATTGAACCCGGGTCTCCTAGATGTGAGTTCTGCGCGCTAACCACTCGACCGCCGTGCAGCCTTATGTCAGGTAATACCCATGAAAATTGTTAAAATGCTAACATGTTAACATTAGCTTGTTAATAACACAAGCATAGTAACTGTTAGCATGTTAACACTCTGTGTAAGTTTGGGGGAGAAAACCGGCGAGAACATGCAAACTCCACACAGAGCTGGCCGAGGGTGGAATTGAACTCTTTAGTAGTCAGCAGTAGAACATAGGTTAGTTTCAGGGAAATATCAGTTCCCCACTATAAAAGGGAGACTATACCAACATTCATTCATTCATTTATTTTCTACCGCTTATCCTCACGAAGGTTGGCGGGGGGTGCTGGAGCCTATCCCAGCTGTCTTTGGGCGAGAGGCGGGGTACACCCTGGACTGGTGGCCAGCCAGCCAATCACAGGGCACATATAGACAAACAACCATTCACACTCACATTCATACCTATGGACAATTTGGAGTCGCCAATTAACCTAGCATGTTTTTGGAATGTGGGAGGAAACCGGAGTAACCGAAGAAAACCCGTTATTCTGGAAAACCGGAAAATTGTTAAAATGCTAACATGCTAACATTAGCTTGTTAATAACACCAGCATAGTAACTGTTAGCATGTTAACACTCTGTGTAAGCTTGGGGGAGAAAACCGGCGAGAACATGCAAACTCCACACAGAGATGACTGAAAGTGGAATTGAACCTGGGTCCCCTAGCTGTGAGGCCTGCGCGCTAACCACATGACCACCGTGCAGCCTTATGTAAGGTAATACCCATGAAAATTGTTAAAATGCTTTGGGGGAGAAAACCGGCGAGAACATGCAAACTCTACACAGAGATGACCGAAAGTGGAATTGAACCTGGGTCCCCTAGCTGTGAGGCCTGCGCGCTAACCACATGTCCGCCGTGCAGCCTTATGTAAGGTAATACCCATGAAAATTGTTAAAATGCTTTGGGGGAGAAAACCGGCGAGAACATGCAAACTCCACACAGAGATGACCGAGGGTGGAATTGAACCTGGGTCTCCTAGCTGCGAGGCCTGCACGCTAACCACATCACCACCATGCAGCCTTATGTAAGGTAATACCCATTAAAATTGTTAAAATGCTTTGGGGGAGAAAACCGGCGAGAACATGCAAACTCTACACAGAAATGACCGAGAGTGGAATTGAACCCGGGTTTCCTAGCTGCGAGGCCTGCGTGCTAACCACTCGACCACTGTGCAGCCTCAGATTGAAAATTTGGATCCATTTTTTGAGTTTGGATCCAAATCAGTTCCCACTTTTTGAAATACGTAGAATCCAGACTTCCGGTTTAATGTTGTGGAAGCAGATAACAATAAACGTCGATAAATGATGATTGTTCGATTCCGATCTAGCGAGAGCAGATGTGCAACCATAACGAGGCTGTTGACTCTCACTTTAACCGTCTTCTGACACGACAAGCAGCGCTTCCACCTGTCTGGACGCACAGCTGCGCAGCTGAAGCTCGTGTTGGCCTGACTCACTTGAACGCCTCACACACACTAAGGCTTTGATGTTAATGGTCAACCTGTTAGCATGCATGTGTGACGGAGCGTACTAGTATGTGTCCATTGAAGTAGTACTGCACCTTTTACAGAGATAATAGCGGCTCATTATGATGAGTGTTGCAATGTTATTTTGGTTCTAGTTTGCGGTGTTTTGTTTATTTTTACATCGTCTTAAGAGACGATGCACTTGCCAAAAGTGTGTTTGCGTAACATCACAGCCTCGGGCGCCACATTTTCAGGTGCACACGGCGGTCTGGCACGCACGGCGCAAATCGCAGACAGTCAAAGGAGTCATTATTAGGCTATCACTTTGCATTTGCGAGCATATTTCACTTCTTACGATTATTACTCGCTTGCCTATGCATCGGAACGGCGAGGTCAAACTCTGGTCCAGGCTAATTTGCCGCAGACGAAACCCGACTCCGTTAGCGCAAGCCAGCGTTTCAAAGCTGCAGGAAATCTATTAGCACCTGGCGGGACTCCCTGGTGCACCAACTCGCCCCCCACATCACCTCCCAGTGCCCCGCCCCCCCGGGTCCATAAAAAGCACGCAAGACCGCCGCCCTCCTGCTGCGACACTAAAGCCAACGGGATCGACGTGGTTCGATGTGTGTGTCTTTTTGCACACGTGGAGCTAGTTAGCGGCAAAGCTGCAGCTGCTAAGCTAATAGATGCGCGTACAGTAGGCGGCGGCGACGGCGGGGACGGGGGGCGGTGGGCGGTGTCGCGGCTATGACTCCAGGTCAAGTCAGGATCTTCCGAATATGCCAGCACAAATACGGACAAAAAATGTGTTTTATGAGCTGGCTAGCGGTGTGTTTGCATAAGACGTCTCATAAACAATCCCCGGGGCAACTTTTTGCCAGACTTCCTTCAAAGTCCATTTCTCATCTTGTTCTCAGAGTATTCAAAAAGTCCCTCGACGCTTGATTGAGACTGGCAAGCGAGCGAGGGGTCACGGGTAGTTTATGCCGGCCGCTACGTACGCAACTGGTCCTCGTTTTGTCCGTCGTGTCGGTCAGGTAGCGACATCACCATCACCAACGTAAATTCTAAGTGGATCATGTTTATCAGCCACCAATCAAGAAACTGCTCAAGGATTTCTCCCTCGGAAGGGTACCAGAAAGCGCTCGAGTATGGATCAATTAGTTTTGCAGCTAGCGAAACCTGTCAGGTATTAAAACCCAACAACTGATGGTTTTGTACGAAGTTTTTTGTACTGTAGGGGCCATTTGTGCTTCTGTTGGGTTTATTCTGTTGGGCTTTATTCTGGCGTCCTATGTTTGGTTGACCACTGGTGTGGTATATAAGTCCAGAAGGTGGGGGTGGTTCATGGAAAACAGGTTTTAGGTTTAGGTTTAAAACCCAACAACTGATGGTTTTGTATGAAGTTTTTTGTACTGTAGGGACCATTTATGCTTTTGTTGGGTTTGGTTTTTCTGGTTTGTTTTGGGCTTCATTCTGGCGTCCTATATTTGGTTGACTACTGGTGTGGTATATAAGTCCAGAAAGAAGGGGGTCCGGGTCCGTGGAACACAGGTTTCAGGTATTAAAACCCAACAACTGATGGTTTTGTACGAAGTTTTTTGTACTGTAGGGGCCATTTATGCTTTCCTTGGGTTTGGTTTTGGGCTTTATTCTGGCGTCGTATATTTGGTTGACTACTGGTGTGGTATATAAGTCCAGAAAGGGGGGGGTCCGGGTCCGTGGAACACAGGTTTCAGGTATTAAAACCCAACAACTGATGGTTTTGTATGAAGTTTTTTGTACTGTAGGGACCATTTATGCTTTCCTTGGGTTTGGTTTTTCTGGTTTGTTTTGGGCTTCATTCTGGCGTACTATATTTGGTTGACCACTGGTGTTGTATATAAGTCCAGAAGGGGCTGGGGGTCCATGGAACACAGGTTTCAGGTAGTAAAATCCAACAACTGATGGTTTTGTATGAAGTTTTTGTACTGTCGGGGCCATTTATACAGTCTTTTGGTTTTGGTTCTTTCTGGCGTCCTATATTTGGTTGACCACTGGTGTGGTATATAAGTCCGGGGGATGGGGGGGTCCACGGATCGATTAGTTTTGCAGTCAGTGAAACTACCGGATGCGAACAAACTAGTTATAATACGGCTTGTAATGTATTATGCTTCAGACATTTTACTCAGGCACAACCAGTCCTCCTCATCACCTCGACCAATAAGATCTTGAACATCCAACTTTACGTTGCGAAACATTCGGAGTCGTCCCTGAACTCCACTCTCCTCAAGTCGTTCAGCGGACCATAAAATACAAGCAGCGCCACAAAGAGGAGGTCTTGGCATCCACCTTAGCAGGTCCAGGAATTTGAGACCCGGTCCCCCCTGGAGACCAATCGCAACCGATGGGTTCTGGTATTCAGAGCCAATTTTTTTGGCCGACATGTTGCACGCATCACTTCTTATTTTGAGGAATCCTGACGGCTGCATGCCTCGGAAGCGTTTTATCTCACCCCAACAAGTCGAAATTCTTATGGAAATCACAGATCGGAGGCCAAAGGTCAGCTGGCTCTCATAGTCTTGTCTCTTGTCCAAACATGGATTTACACTATCAGGAACTTCATGACTAACTTTGGATGAGTGAGTAACGTCTCCCAGAGGACGCGCTATAACATATATAGTAAGTTCTGTTGCTTCAAGCGCGGGTCTGGTGCAGGATTTATGCCTGGTTCTGTGGAATGCATGCCGTTACAGGTGATCTGGAGTTCCACGGGCGGTGCAACTTTGGCTCCGGATCTTCATTTTGAGAAGACCGATCAGGGATTATCACCGTCCATGAAGTCCCAACTAGAGAAACAACGCATACATTTCATTTTATACGTGCGAAAAACGGTATTATTTAAATGGACTGTTTGGGGGGTCAACGGGCGCACTCGCCAGCTCGCTCACGTGCACGGTCCCGCCTAATTGGATTTATGTGCGGGAATGTTTTTTCAAAGCTGCACTTGTGAAAAGCGTCCACATCTGCTGGCCATTAGCGGTGGACGTAACACACAACAGAGAGAGGAAAGCCCCCGACGCCTTGATTCATTGGCCGGGCTTTTATTGTGGCGGAGGAAAATGGATCTTATCTCTTGGCGTTCGTTGTTTGTCCTTCGCTGGTCCAATCCTGCCAGGTTGCCCCTCGTCCATTTTGACTCCAACTTGTTTTCCGCACCCCGACGTCTCCGTGCGCTTGGTGCCCCCCTCCATCCAGACAGTCGTTTTTGAAATCGTTCCCCGAAGCCTGGGTGTTCCCCCCTCCCCGTTTCATCTCATCCTTGAGTGGGCACCGGGAGAAGCTAGCAAGCAAGGGGGTCCGGCAGTGCCCCTGACCCCTCATCTGTCATCTGCAACGGGAAAGGCGCTCTCCTAATTGGGGGGGGAAAGCGATGAGGGGTTGGGGCGGTTGTTATTCTAGTGTTGGGCGGGTCAAAGGTGAAAAAGGGGAGATCACACCGGTGATTAGCCTCCTTCATGTGCAAGTGTGGGGGCCAGCTGGGGTGTCAAATAATTACTGCTTTGTGGGATGGTCAGTCCCATGAATGGTCCGAGACCAGGTCAGTACGTGGAGGCTAGCAGTTTCCTTACAAACTGGATACAACAATAACATAGTCCAAATAAAAAAGACCATCATGAGTGGACATCGTTTTTAGTGGATATGACAAAAGCATAGGAAGCAGACTAAATGGTATTTTACATATCCTGTTTAAACTATGGCCAATCTGGATCAGATCCCCATTAAATGGCATTTTACACATCCCGTTTACACTGCGGCGAATTTCGATCAGAGCCGGATTAAATGAGGGGGAGGGGGGGGTTACACATCCTGTTTACACTGCAGCCAATCTGGATCAGATCCGGATTAAATGCAATTTTTTTTCACATCCCATTTACACGGCGGCGAATCTGGATCAGATCCAGATTACATGGCAAAGGGTGTTTTTTTTACACATTCCGTTTACACTGCAGCCAATCTGGATCAGATCCCAGATTAAATTGCATTTTACACATCCTCTTTACACTTTGGCCAATCTGGATCAGATCCGAATTAAATGGCATTTTACACATCCTGTTTACACTGAGGCCAATCTGGATCAGATTCAGATTAAATGGCATTTTACACATCCCCTTTACACTGCGGCCCATCTGGATCAGATCCCAGATTAAATGGCATTTTACACGTCCCTGTTACATTGCGGCCAATCTGGATCAGATCCAGATTAAATTGCATTTTTACACTGCAGCCAATCTGGATCAGATCCAGATTAAATTGCATTTTTATACTGCAGCCAATCTGGATCAGATCCCAGATTTAATTGCATTTTACACGTCCGCTTTACACTGCAGCCAATCTGGATCAGATCCAGATTAAATTGCATTTTTATACTGCAGCCAATCTGGATCAGATCCAGATTAAATTGCATTTTTACACTGCAGCCAATCTGGATCAGATCCCAGATTAAATTGCATTTTACACGTCCGCTTTACACTGCAGCCAATCTGGATCAGATCCAGATTAAATTGCATTTGACACGTCCCCTTTACACTGTGGCCAATCTGGATCCGATCACAGATTAAATTGCATTTTACACGTCCCCTTTATACTTCAGCCAACCTGGATCAGATCCGGATTAAAGGCCATTTTACACATCCCCTTTACACTGTAACCAATCTGGATCAGATCTGGATTAAATGCCATTTTACACATCCCCTTTACTCTGCGGCCAATCTGGATCAGATCCCAGATTGTGGCTAATTTTGACCCCAACCTCCATTTTCCCGACTGTCCTGTGTCCTTGGCTAGCTTGGCTAGCTTGGCTAGCTTCATGTTCACATCAGAATCGGAGCAACACTGGGACTAATCAGCCGAAACCAAGCCAGGATAAGAATCTCTAAAGTTGTCGCTCAGGTTGACGGCAAATTAGCAGGTACTCTTCAGGGAGTTAGCTAGCTTCAACGTGTTCACCTAGTGTTTAACCTAGCTTTCCAACTAGCAATACCTCTGGAATGACGTCCTCCAAAGATGGACCCCCGGGGGTCCTTGAGTGGAAGTACAATCGCTGGAAGTTAATACTCCCGTTGCTGTGGCGTGTTTGGAATAAGCGCTCCAGCACCTTCAGTCATCGGATGCATAATCAAGACTTAGCATATCTACCTGGGGGGGCTTGACGCGCGCTGCGCTGGGGGGGGGTTCAAAGGGGGCTGGTATGCACGGCAAAAAAAAATGTCTGGATTTCTTCTTTGGCGTGATTGACAGGTGTGATGTGAGCGCGGTGTCGAGGACACCTGCCGCACCAAAGCCACCATGACCCGCTACACGTCCTAATGAGGGACGGACCAGGGGCGTCTGGCGTTTACCTCCGCCGACCATTCCTCCTCTCTGGAGGGCCCTAAGCGCTGCCGCCCATTAACGGCTGAAGTGTGGATTTCCTGTCAAATTCGGGTTAGCCCTTTTTTGGCTGGTATCTGGACTGGATGGCTTCCAGCTGCCCCTAACTGGTCTTTGTGGTCCTTTTAAGCACCCTTCGAAGCATCCTAGTATCCAAATCCCGTCTCCGGTGTGACCGCTTTGTCATGAACAGCAAAGTGATTGATTGGAAGTTTGTTTTGAGGCGCTTCGCTACCTGACGGCTGATCATTTTTTTTTTTTTTTTTTTTTGAGGTTGTGATCCCAGCGAGGTGGCGCCAAGTGATCTTTGGCACGCGCCGCCAAGAATCCCATCTGTTTTTCCACCACAGCCAAAGTGACGGCTGCAGAGAAGATCCTGTCAGATAGACGCATGGTCTTACAATCATCCCTTGTTGGCGTGGAAGAGATCATGCGCTCTCTCTCTCTTTCTACACAAACTATGTTTCTAGTGATGGTAGTGATGATAATTATTTTTCTACGCCTCATCAATCAACTTAAAAATACCAGATTGCAACTCCTTCAACATGAATGAGACACGCTTCTGAAACGTTCTTCTTCATAGGCCATTAAGTGCAAATTAATGATTTTGTGGCATGGTGTCAGTCATCCATGTGAGGCCAGGTGCCCGACCCCGTTCAGCCAGGGGGTCAAAAGTCAAAAAGTGCGATGTCGGGTCCTAAAGAGGAATAACAGGGGCTACAAAGTGAACACAAGACAACAAACAGCAAAGTTGATTCAGTAAACAAAACTACTATTTTGTTCCATGCTTACATTTTACATCCACCACTTGTTGCTAGGCAGCATTTTCTTCCTAATTTGTGCAGGTTAAAAAACAAAACAAAGCTGTTTCCGTGGCAACAAGGACTACGGCAATTAATATTTAAAAAAAACAATTAATTTAAAAAAATTTTTTTTAATTAAAAAAAATTTTAATTAAAAAAAAAATTTTTTTAATTAATTTTTTTTTTAATTTTAATTAAAAAAATTGTTTTTTCTTTAATATTAATTTCAATTCCGTGATAGGGCAGGGAAAGTTGCGTCATTTTTTTTGTTGTCTTACGTTAATATTGTCAAAAAAATGTGTGTTACATTTTAAAATGGGAACAATGGCCAGCAGCTTGTCTTAACACAGGCTGGAATTTGGCTGGAATTATCAAGTCATTCCGAAATAATGTTCTTCCCCGGATGCTTACGATACAGTCAAACAAATTCCGCAAAAATTCTATGCTAACACTGGTGAAAGAAAGTAGCTTCTTTTGATGTCGTTTGTGTTCAAAATATGTTCAATTGCTATTGAAATTGGTATTTTACACAGCCTGTTTACACTGCAGCCAATCTGGATCAGATCCGGATTAAATGGCAATTTTTTTTTACACGTCCCCTTTACACTGCGGCCAATATGGATCAGATCCGGATTAAATGGCGGGGTTTTGTTTACACGTCCCGTTTACACTGCAGACAATCTGGATCAGATCCGGATTAAATGGCATTTTACACGTCACCTTTTTACACTGCGGCCAATCTGGATCAGATCCAGATTAAATGGCATTTCTTTTACACATCCCCTTTACACTGCGGCCAATCTGGATCAGATCCGGATTAAATTGCAAAAAAAAAGTACACGGCCCCTTTACACTGCAGCCAATCTGGATCAGATCTGGATTAAATTGCATGTTAGACACCCCTTTTACACTGCAGCCAATCTGGATCAGATCCAGATTAAATGGCTTTTTTACACGTCCCGTTTACACTGCGGCCAATCTGGTTCAGATCCAGATTAAATGCCATTTTACACGTCCCCTTTACACTGTGGCCAATCTCGATCAGATCCGGATTAAATGCCATTTTACACTTCCGGTTTCACTCTGGCCAATCTGGATCAGATCTGGATTAAATTGCATTTTTACACGTCCTCTTTATACTGCAGCCAATCTGGATCAGATCCGGATTAAATGCCATTTTACACTGTTTACTCCTCTTTACACTGTATATTAGCATTGTATATGACCTTGGCTATATTGTCAATCACCCCACTACCTCAATATACTTGAAGCTTTACAATAAACGCAATTATTTCAGTTAATAATTTTTTATTAACATTTTTTAATGTTATTTATGCTGCGAACTGAAAAACTGTTACCAAACAGTTGGTGACTGAGGATCACCGATATCAGCCTGAATTTCACTGAGTTGCATTTACGTATTTTGTAAAAGGTGCTTCTATTTTGAAAGCGACAACCGGACGTGGTACCTCCTCCCCATCCCAGCCAGCTTGACGCACGCGGTTAGTGGCGCCTCTGCGCGCTGAAAAAGAGCAGAGCCAGACTGCCGTGAAGTGGGCGGGTTGAACCGAGGACGCCGAGAGACTCGCGGTGGACATCCGCCGTTGCAGGACGTCACATCGAAGCATCCCCGAGTGTGCGACACGCAACCTGCCTGCACACGCAACACGCACGCCGTCAGTCAGTCAGTCAGCCAGTCCACCATGAGGACGCACGTATGGATTTACCAGGCGCTTGTGTGCGCGCTGCTGGGCATGCTGGATGCAGGTAAGACCGATGCTCATTACTCATCTTTACTTTCACTTGGTGGGCTTAAATCGACACTTTTGTCTACCAACTTTTGAATGGAGTGATGCATGAGAGGTTCACGGTCAGCTTGGTACTTTGTAAACTTTTAGGATAGAGAGAGAGAGGGAGAGTGTTTTTCAACATTGAATAAGTGTTTGGCTCTAAGTTAAATATTTGCGCATTAGCTGCTCTTCCCCCACATCAGGAGGCCCCCTTATTTCCTTTTATTTACTAGTGGATCATGCCCCCCCCCCCAAAAAAATAGTTTTATTGGAGAGTTGTTAAAAGCCAGATTCCTTTAATATGTCCTTTTATTGCTTTATTTGCACCTCAAATAATATACAGCCGTTCTATTTAACATCCTTCAGCTGTTTCTGCAATAAAACAGTTGCAGACTTTCAGGTGCGTTTTTAGCCAATCACAGACCGGAAGAAAGAATTTGTGGGAAAAGGCGCACTGATAGGAAAAAAAAATCTTTTTGTCTTTAAATGTCATTATTATTTAATTTAGAAATTTTACTTTGAACCTTTATTAGAAAAAATACAAAAATAAAAACTATTTTTTTAATTAAAAAAAATTAAAATTAAAAAAAAAATTAAAAAATGTAAAAAGGGGTAAAGCATTTTTTAAAGTAATAAATTGAGCATGGTTGAGCATAATTTTATAAAAACAGATAAAACAATAAAAATAAAAATAAAATAAAACAGATAAAAATGAAATATATAAATAAAATGGCACATTTTTTTAAAAATGGTAATATATCTAAATTTTTAATAAAATAAAAGCCCCCCCCTCTAAAAAACTACTTAAAAATATAAAATAATAAACAAAACCAAAGTGATCCCAGAAGCTAAAACGGCAACTTAAATAAAAGCAAAGGATGCATGCCCCCCCCCATGGAAAACCCTTAAACCCGATCCCCCCCCCGACTGATCCAAGTTCTCCATCATAGACCACAGGTTATCGTGACATCCGTCCCCTGTGGACAAAGCGCCGACTCGGCCGTGCCAACCCTGACCCCTGACCCCCGGAGCCTCCCTCTGGGGTGGATGAAAGTAAAAGTTGGTTCCTTAGCCAACTCGTATTCGCTTTAAACGAGTGGTTGTAGTCCCGAAAGTGGACTTCAGAGACGCGCATCACGCCTCCTCTGGTTAGCGTCCTCAAGGAGATAGCGCTAGCGAGACGTTGGCGAAGCGCGGCGAAGGAGGAAGAGCCTAAGTGAAATGTAATTGGGCGGCCTGGCCAGACATCAGGGCTGCAACAACACTGTGATGAGTGCCAGATGTGCTCCACTTCAGCCCAAACATTCATCGCACAAAAAAAAAAAAAAAAAAAAATTGCGACCACCTCGGATCGTGTCGCGGCCCCCGCTTGTAAAGCGTCGTAACTTAAGTCCACATTGTAACTATAGTCCACTCAGGGTGGAGCTACATGGCCTCCCCCCCCCCGGCAGGTGGAAATGAATTAAAAGAAGGGCGCTGTCCTCCCGGTGAACCCCATCGTCTGCACACGTCGTCTTCGCGCTCGTTTTGGTGTCGTCCTCGCGCAGCTAAACTAACTCAGCGGAAACAAGACAATGTTTCACTTTGCTTGTCACTTTTACGGCGTTTACTCGTGCCATGTTTTCTCCCAAGACTTTAGTAGGGGAATACATCATGTTAAGCGCGGTATTAGCCCACGCTCTGCTAGCAAATCATTGCAAAGCGTTAGGGGCGCAGTTTCCCAATTTGCGGGGTGGGGGGGTTAATTACGAGATTATTTGATGTGCCTTACACTCAAATTTAGCTTGAAAAAAACATAGAAAATCATTAAAAAAATTACGATATATTCATACGAAACACGTGAAAAACGGCAAATTCCATGCAAAAATAGTAGCATCTTTAGCTAGTGAGCTAACGTCATTGACATTCACAAATTTTGAATGATTTTATTTGAGCTTTTGCTGCCTGACGGTGTTAACGTGATTTGTTATGCTAGCTAGCAATGATTTGGCTAGTGATTTTGCGCCACAATGTTTTGTAAATTGTGTGTATTAGCCCACGCTGTGCTAGCAACAACGTAGCAAATCATTGCAAAGCGTTAGGGGCGCAGATTATTTGTTACGAGATTATTTGATGTGCCTTACACTCAAATTTAGCTTGAAAAAAAAAATAGAAATACATTAAAAAAAAGAATTCTAGTGCTCAACTGAATTACGATATATTCATACGAAACACGTGAAAAACGGCAAATTCCATGCAAAAATAGTAGCATCTTTGGCTAGTGAGCTAACGTCATTGACATTCACAGACTTTAATTAACTTTGTGTTTTTGCTGCCTGACGATGTTAACGTGATTTGTTATGCTAGCTAGCAATGATTTGGCTAGTGATTTCGCGCTACAATGTTTTGTAAATTGTGTGTATTAGCCCACGCTCTGCTAGCAACAACGTAGCAAATCATTGCAAAGCGTTAGGGGCGCAGATTATTTGCTACGAGATTATTTGATGTGCCTTACACTCAAATTTAGCTTGAAAAAAAACATAGAAAAACATTTAAAAAAAATTCTAGCGCTCAACTGAATTACGATATATTCATACGAAACACGTAAAAAACGGCAAATTCTATGCAAAAATAGTAGCATCTTTAGCTAGTGAGCTAATGTCATTGACATTCACAGACTTTAATTAACTTTGTGTTTTTGCTGCCTGACGATGTTAACGTGATTTGTTATGCTAGCTAGCAATGATTTGGCTAGTGATTTCGCGCTACAATGTTTTGTAAATTGTGTGTATTAGCCCACGCTGTGCTAGCAACAACGTAGCAAATCATTGCAAAGCGTTAGGGGCGCAGTTTCCCAATTTGGGGGGTGGGGGGGTTAATTACGAGATTATTTGACGTGCCTTACACTCAAATTTAGCTTGAAAAAAAAAAAGAAAATCATTAAAAAAATTACGATATATTCATACGAAACACGTGAAAAACCGCAAATTCCATGCAAAAATAGTAGCATCTTTAGCTAGTGAGCTAACGTCATTGACATTCACAGACTTTAATTAACTTTGTGTTTTTGCTGCCTGACGATGTTAACGTGATTTGTTATGCTAGCTAGCAATGATTTGGCTAGTGATTTTGCGCCACAATGTTTTGTAAATTGTGTGTATTAGCCCACGCTCTGCTAGCAACAACGTAGCAAATCATTGCAAAGCGTTAGGGGCGCAGATTATTTGTTACAAGATTATTTGATGTGCCTTACACTCAAATTTTGCTTGAAAAAAACATAGAAAATCATTAAAAAATTACGATATATTCATATGAAACACGTGAAAAACGGCAAATTCCATACAAAAATAGTAGCATCTTTAGCTAGTGAGCTAACGCCATTGACATTCACAGACTTTAATTAACTTTGTGTTTTTGCTGCCTGACGATGTTAATGTGATTTGTTATGCTAGCTAGCAATGATTTGGCTAGTGATTTCGCGCCACAATGTTTTGTAAATTGTGTGTATTAGCCCACGCTGTGCTAGCAACAACGTAGCAAATCATTGCAAAGCGTTTGGGGCGCAGATTATTTGTTACGAGATTATTTGATGTGCCTTACACTCAAATTTAGCTTGAAAAAAAACCATAGAAAAACATAAAAAAAAAAATTCTAGCGCTCAACTGAATTACGATATATTCATACGAAACACGTGAAAAACGGCAAATTCCATACAAAAATAGTAGCATTTTAAGCTAGTGAGCTAATGTCATTGACATTCACAGACTTTAATTAACTTTGTGTTTTTGCTGCCTGACGATGTTAACGTGATTTGTTATGCTAGCTAGCAATGATTTGGCTAGTGATTTCGCGCTACAATGTTTTGTAAATTGTGTGTATTAGCCCACGCTCTGCTAGCAACAACGTAGCAAATCATTGCAAAGCGTTAGTGGTGCAGCTTCCCAATTTGGGGGGTGGGGGGGTTAATTACGAGATTATTTGACGTGCCTTACACTCAAATTTAGCTTGAAAAAAACATAGAAAATCATAAAAAAAATTACGATATATTCATACGAAACACGTGAAAAACCGCAAATTCCATACAAAAATAGTAGCATCTTTGACTAGTGAGCTAACGCCATTGACATTCACAGACTTTAATTAACTTTGTGTTTGTGCTGCCTGACGATGTTAATGTGATTTGTTATGCTAGCTAGCAATGATTTGGCTAGTGATTTCGCGCTACAATGTTTTGTAAATTGTGTGTATTAGCCCACGCTCTGCTAGCAACAACGTAGCAAATCATTGCAAAGCGTTAGGGGCGCAGATTATTTGTTACGAGATTATTTGATGTGCCTTACACTCAAATTTTGCTTGAAAAAAACATAGAAAAACATAAAAAAAAATTCTAGCGCTCAACTGAATTACGATATATTCATACGAAACGCGTGAAAAACGGCAAATTCCATGCAAAAACAGTAGCATTTTTAGCTAGTGAGCTAATGTCATTGACATTCACAGATTTTGAATGATTTTATTTGAGTTTTTGCTGCCTGACGGTGTTAATGTGATTTGTTATGCAAGCTAGCAATGATTTGGCTAGTGACGTCGCGCTCTTGCATTTGACTGCAATCCTCATAGCGCTACAATGTTTTGCTCAAATTTAGCATAATTTAGCAAAATTTTGTGTTTTTGATGCTAAATCTTTTTTTTGAGACAAACAAGAGACAAACGTTTCGAGATAATAGCTTTTTTTGTTCCCTAAAAAACATTTTAACATTGCTAAATATTTTGAGCGTTACATGAATAAATGGGAACACTGCAAGGCTAGTGAGCTAATGTCATTGACTTCACAGTTTTTATCTTTTTTGGATGTTACTTTACTAACCTAAATGACTTTGAATTATTTATTTGAGTTTGTGCTGCCTGACGGTGTTAACGTGATTTGTTATGCTAGCTAGCAATGATTCGGCTATTGACGTTGCAGTCCTCGTAGCTCTACAATGTTTTGCTCAAATTTAGCATACGTTTTCAAGCGGTGTTGAAAATTGTGTGTTTTTGCTAACGATGATAAATCTGATAATAGCTTTTTTTTTGTTCCCCAAATTTTTTTTAACATTGCTAAATATTTTGAGCGTTACATGAATAAATGGGAACACCGCAAGGCTAGTAAGCTAATGTCATTCACATTTTTTTTACTTTTTTTGTTACTTTACTAACATGACTTTGAATTATTTTATTAGAGTTTGTGCTGCCTGACGGTGTTAACGTGATTTGTTATGCTAGCTAGCAATGATTCGGCTAGTGACGTTTTCAAGGGGTGTTGAAAATTGTGTGTTTTTGCTAACGATGATAAATCTGTTTTTTGAGTTAGTACACTCAAAAGAGACAAACGTTTAGAGATAATAGCTTTTTTTTGGTTCCCAAAATTTTTTTTTTAACATTGCTAAATATTTTGAGCATTACATGAATAAATGAGAACACCGCAAGGCTAGTGAGCTAATTTCATACACATTCACATTTTTTTGTTGTTGTTGGGATGTTACTTTACTAACATGACTTTGAATTATTTTATTTGCGTTAACGTGATTTGTTATGCTAGCTAGCAATGATTCGGCTAGTGACGTTTTCAAGGGGTGTTGAAAATTGTGTTTTTGCTAACAATGATAAATCTGGTTTTTTTGAGTTTGTACACTCAAGAAACAAACGTTTAGAGGTAATAGCTTTTTTTTTGGTTCCAAATGTTTTTTTAACATTGCTAAATATTTTGAGCGTTACATGAATAAATGGGAACACCGCAAGGCTAGTAAGCTAATGTCATTCACATTCAAATTTTTTTTCTTGTTGGGATGTTACTCTACTAACATGACTTTGAATTATTTTATTCACGCTTGTGCTGCCTGACGGTGTTAACGTGATTTGTTATGCTAGCTAGCAATGATTCGGCTAGTGATGTTTTCAAGGGGTGTTGAAAATTGTGTGTTTTTGCTAACGATGATAAATCGTTTTTTTTGAGTTTGTACAATCAAGAGACAAACATTTTGAGATAATAGCTTTTTTTTTGTTCCCAAAAATTTTTTAACATTGCTAAATATTTTGAGCGTTACATGAATAAATGAAAACACCGCAAGGCTAGTGAGCTAATGTCATTCACATTTTTTTTGTTGTTGGGATGTTACTTTACTAACATGACTTTGAATTATTTTATTTGCGTTTGTGCTGCCTGACGGTGTTAACGTGAGTTGTTATGCTAGCTAGCAAAATTTTTTAACATTGCTAAATATTTTGAGCGTTACATGAATAAATGAAAACACTGCAAGGCTAGTGAGCTAATTTCATTCACATTCACCGTTTTGGAAAAAAAAATTCTTACTTAACGTTATTTTCCATGATTTAATTAGAGTTTGTGCTGCCTGAAAGACGGCGTTAATGTTGTTATGCTAGCTAGCAGTTATTCCTCCAGTGACGTTGCCCTTCTTGCAGGTGAGGCCAGAAAGAGCCGTCAGTCCTTGCAGCGCTACGAGAAATCCGAAAACCACCTCCTGGTCTGCGCGGACTGCCCTCAGCCGCCTTTGGTGCGCAACAGTCGCTCGCAGGAACACTGCGCACGCAAATGCAAAAAAGTGAAGAAACACTTCAACTGCAGGTGAGGAATCGGCCGCCCATCTTTGGACTTTTATCCGACTCTTATCGCCCGCTTAACGTCTTTCCTGTGTGCAGGGCCTTCAACTTCCACAAGCACAACAGGAAATGCCACTTGCTTCCCTTCGACCGCTTCGGCCACGGCGTGCAGAAGCAAGCCAACGCTAACTTCACGCTGTACGAGAAGAAAGGTAAACAGAACGTGTTTTTTTTTGGAGGAGATACAGGTGGCAAGGGGAGATGTTGACACAACAAAAGCATCCACGAGGCCACGCCTCTTCTTAATGCGAGCGTAAACATGCATCAACAACCTCGCTAAATCTTTGTTTACAGTCAGAGCCTGCTGGAATCTTGCACTTTTAATGCGTCGGCTGACATTTCATCGACTGCCTGTTTTGGGAATAACACACTCCAGACCCTAATGACCTTATATGGGCAACCTATGACGAGTAAAGTGCCAATGAGTGTTTAATTAAAGACTACAAAAAAAAAATTTCTCTCTCTCAGATTACATAAGGGAGTGCATCATGGGACCCAAGGACAGCTACAGAGGGAGGAGGTCTTGGACCAAGTCAAACATCACTTGTCAAGCTTGGTCAGATAATAACATCAATGAACACACGTAAGTACTCCCTTTTCTGTTTTGCTCCGCCTTACACCTAAAAGTCATGGGAACAACTTCACACGCCTACGCACCAAGACCAAGACCAAGACCGTAAGGCCCTTTGACCAATTTTACCAATTAAAGGGGCGGAAGAAAGTGACTTGAAGCTTTTGCCAAAAGTCTGTTTTTCATTTGGTAAAAGGACAAGATGGCTGTGAATATTCTTGTTCATTCGGGTCATTGTGTTCCTGGGTATTGAATCGATTGCAACTGGACTGTTCGGTTCAGTTCGGTTCATCTGTTCAAGCTCACTGACCAGGTAGGAAGAACCCAAGACCAACGAGATAGGACAGTTCTAAGGAACATGAACTGCTCAGATTAGAGGCCAAATGACCACTTCACAGACAATCTGAACAGTCCAGATGTGATTGATTCAAGGACTGAAGGCCATTTAAAAATTAAAAATTAAAAATTTAAAATTTAAAATTTAAAATTTAAAATTTAAAATTTAAAATTTAAAATTTAAAATTTAAAATTTAAAATTTAAAAATTTAAAAATTTAAAAAACAAAAAAACTATATTAGGAAAATGAACAAAACATTTTTAAGTAAAAAAAAAAAACTATTAGGAAAGCAGGAAGTGAACGAAAATTTTTTTTTATAAAAAAGTAAAAATAAATAAATTAAACTATATTAGGAAAGCAGGAAGTGAATGAAAAATATATATATTTTTAAAAAGTAAAAAAAAATTAAACTATATTAGGAAAGCAGGAAGTGAACGATATTTTTTTTTTAAAGTAAAAAAAAATAAACTATTAGGAAAGCAGGAAGTGAACAAAAAATATATATTTTAAAAAGTAAAAAATAAAAAATAAATAAATTAAACTATATTAGGAAAGCAGGAAGTGAACAAATGTAACAGTTACTGATTGTAAAAGTACCAGATGGAGGGGTAGGATTTAATAAGCTTTGCTTCTTCCTACTCCTTTTGGACATGTGGAACTGTGAACTGATTATGGGATGCATTCAATTGTAATCTGATGCATGTTCAAATGAAATAAAACCATAACCATAACAATTTGGCGGGATTTCTAGCTCCATTTGACTTTACGTTAACGATTCCGTTCACGCTCCATGGCACGAACGGCAAAGCGGGGGGTGATTTTTCACCATGTTGCCCCCCAGGAATGTCCTTCCTACCTGTTGTCTATGTTTATGTCAGCCGACCGCGTCGTCGGAAAGGAAATGTGTGTTGACGACCAGCAGGGAAGTACATGAATGATGGAATGTTCATGTTCATGTTAAAATGGGAATTCACATGCTCACCAGCTGGCCGGAGAGGGCTCTGTATCAAAAACAGCTTGTCTCTAAAATGCTTCATTTAGCTTTCATCAACAGGAAGAATTATTGATATATGTCAATGTAGCACTTAAGAGAATCGTTAAGTTAGCTTACATGTTCCACATCAGAAATAGTACTCATACTTGACTTTACTTTACTAACATACTAACTCCTTATTTCTAAAATGACAAATACTTCAACTTGCTGATATAGTTCATCTTCAAACAGCTAAAATAATGCATAAGGCTAAAAATAAATTAGCTAAAAATGTCATTCAATACTTCTCTACAAGAGCGGAGAAATATGATCTCAGGGAAGAAGTACATTTGAAACATATGATGTGCTATATATATATATATATCACTATATTGATAGTTACTATGGTACCCATTATGTCATTGGATGCTCATATCACCTCCTACTTCGGTACAAGACAAAAAAATGTATTTTAATTTAATTTAAAAAGAAAAAAAAGAAATCAAACTATATTAGGAAAGCAGGAAGTGAGTGATTTTTTTTAAGTAAAAAAATAAGTTAAACTATATTAGGAAAGCAGGAAGTGAATGAAAATATTTTTTTTTTAAAAAGTAAACATTTTTTTAACTATATTAGGAAAGCAGGAAGTGAACAAAACATGTTTTTATAAAAAAGTAAATAAATAAATTAAACTATATTAGGATAGCAGGAAGTGAATGAAAAATATATATATTTTTAAAAAGTAAAAAATAAGTTAAACTATATTAGGAAAGCAGGAAGTGAACAAAATATGTTTTTATAAAAAAGTAAATAAATAAATTAAACTATATTAGGAAAGCAGGAAGTGAATGAAAAATATATATATTTTTAAAAAGTAAAAAAATTTAACTATATTAGGAAAGCAGGAAGTGAACAATTTTTTTTAAGTAAAAAAAAAATTAACTATTAGGAAAGCAGGAAGTAAATGAAAAATATATATATTTTAAAAAGTAAAAATAAAAAAAAAATTAATTAAACTATATTATGAAAGCAGGAAGTGAACAAATGTAACAGTTACTGATTGTAAAAGTACCAGATGGAGGGGTAGGATTTAATACGCTTTGCTTCTTCCTACTCCTTTTGGACATGTGGAACTGTGAACTGATTATGGGATGCATTCAATTGTAATCTGATGCATGTTCAAATGAAATAAAACCATAACCATAACAATTTGGCGGGATTTGGCGAGCTCCATTTGACTTTACGTTAACGATTCCGTTCACGCTCCATGGCACGAACGGCAAAGCGGGGGGTGATTTTTCACCATGTTGCCCCCCAGGAATGTCCTTCCTACCTGTTGTCTATGTCTATGTCAGCCGACCGCGTCGTCGGAAAGGAAATGTGTGATGACGCCCAGCAGGGAAGTACATGAATGATGGAATGTTCATGTTCATGTTAAAATGGGAATTCACATGCTCACCAGCTGGCCGGAGAGGGCTCTGTATCAAAAACAGCTTGTCTCTAAAATGCTTCATTTAGCTTTCATCAACAGGAAGAATTATTGATATATGTCAATGTAGCACTTAAGAGAATCGTTAAGTTAGCTTACATGTTCCACATCAGAAATAGTACTCATACTTGACTTTACTTTACTAACATACTAACTCCTTATTTCTAAAATGACAAATACTTCAACTTGCTGATATAGTTCATCTTCAAACAGCTAAAATAATGCATAAGGCTAAAAATAAATTAGCTAAAAATGTCATTCAATACTTCTCTACAAGAGCGGAGAAATATGATCTCAGGGAAGAAGTACATTTGAAACATATGATGTGCTATATATATATATATATCACTATATTGATAGTTACTATGGTACCCATTATGTCATTGGATGCTCATATCACCTCCTACTTCGGTACAAGACAAAAAAATGTATTTTAATTTAATTTAAAAAGAAAAAAAAAGAAATCAAACTATATTAGGAAAGCAGGAAGTGAGTGATTTTTTTTAAGTAAAAAAATAAGTTAAACTATATTAGGAAAGCAGGAAGTGAATGAAAATAATTTTTTTTTAAAAAGTAAACATTTTTTTAACTATATTAGGAAAGCAGGAAGTGAACAAAACATGTTTTTATAAAAAAGTAAATAAATAAATTAAACTATATTAGGATAGCAGGAAGTGAATGAAAAATATATATATTTTTAAAAAGTAAAAAATAAGTTAAACTATATTAGGAAAGCAGGAAGTGAACAAAATATGTTTTTATAAAAAAATAAATAAATAAATTAAACTATATTAGGAAAGCAGGAAGTGAATGAAAAATATATATATTTTTAAAAAGTAAAAAAATTTAACTATATTAGGAAAGCAGGAAGTGAACAATTTTTTTTTAAGTAAAAAAAAAATTAACTATTAGGAAAGCAGAAAGTAAATGAAAAATATATATATTTTAAAAAGTAAAAATAAAAAAATAATAATTAAACTACATTATGAAAGCAGGAAGTGAACAAATGTAACAGTTACTGATTGTAAAAGTACCAGATGGAGGGGTAGGATTTAATAAGCTTTGCTTCTTCCTACTCCTTTTGGACATGTGGAACTGTGAACTGATTATGGGATGCATTCAATTGTAATCTGATGCATGTTCAAATGAAATTAAACCATTACCATTAATTGTTAACACAATGTTATTTTGTGTCCTTACTTAGATTGACTCCAATTTTATTTTTACATTTCGGATAAAAAAAAAAAAATGGACGTCGTTTGCAGCAGAATCACCCATAGCCATTTTAGCCGTTGACGAGCCGCAACCTCCATCCTTTTATATCTTCAATGTCATTCTCGTCTGTCACTTTTTTTTTTTTTTTTTTTTACAACCCGAGTGCTCCAACTTTATAAAGTCAACTCTACGGCGAGTCGTAAATATTTTCCCATAGTCGCTTTCGCAGACGTGCGTCCCTCTCCGCTCTGCCAGTACGCTTCGAGTATGCAAGTACTCCGAGCTAAAGTATGGACTTTGGCACCGAGATAAATTCAATGACTAACTGGCTAACATCTGTTAGCGCAGCATCATTACGGCTAACGTGCTCTTAATGCGGGGGCCTTTTTTTTTTATGGACTCCCGCCACATGCAACTTGTTTTGCGTGGGGGGACCATGTACTACCTTGTAACGCAATTTATTATATACTCTAGTAGATTAACACGAAGCAGATGTTGGGGGGGGGGGGGGGGGGGTGGTATTTTAGTCACTTTTCAAGCTTGTTCTGGGTTGAATCATGTTGTGCATTAGCGGAGAAGCCTTATGTAAGCCCCGGGGTTTGAAGAGGAAGGGGGGGCGCAAGGGGAAGAGTCGTTTTTAAAGGGTCGAGTGATTGGACAACCTGCTGAAAGGCTGCTATTTTAGGTCAGCGCTTGTTTCTTTGGGAATCCAGGCTCAAATATTTTTCCCGGTGCTCTCAGGGTGAGAGTAAACCCGGATTAAGGTTTAAGGACGTCTTTAAGAATTTCCAAACTCTATACTGGTAATCAGTATAGAGTTTGGCTTTACAGAATTAAAACAAACGATTGTGTTAATTCTTTACAGAATTAATTCTTTACAGTGTTAATTCTTTACAGAATTAACACAATCACACACAGTAGGGAGACATGGCATGGCCACCTTTGGGGCCGTCCACACTGGGAGGAGCCGCAGGCCGTGCCATCGGGGGACCAGCACCCGGGCCCCCTCCCCGACTCCGACAGACGGGCGGACCCCCACATTAAAGGGAGGAACCCCCAGCCGGCCGGGTCGAAGGGACCCAAGGATGGCACCCCCTCAGCAGACCCGACACAGCCCCCAGTGTGGAGGACCCCCTCCTGAGGAGTTAAACACTGGAGTTAAAAGCTGAAGACTAAGAGCATAAAATAGGACGAAAAAGATAAAAACAAAACACTGGAGTTAAAAGCTGAAGACTTAAGAGCAGAAAAATAGGACTAAAAAGATAAAAACAAAACACTGGAGTTAAAAGCTGAAGACTAAGAGCTTAAAATAGGACTAAAAAGATTAAAAGCAAAACACTGGAGTTAAAAGCTGAAGACTAAGAGCAAAAAAATAGGACTAAAAAGATAAAAACAAAACACTGGAGTTAAAAGCTGAAGACTAAGAGAATAAAATAGGACTAAAAAGATAAAAACATAACACTGGAGTAAAAAGCTGAAGACTAAGAGCATAAAATAGGACTAAAAAGATAAAAACAAAACACTGGAGTTAAAAGCTGAAGACTAAGAGCAAAAAAATAGGACTAAAAAGATAAAAACATAACACTGGAGTTAAAAACTGAAGACTAAGAGCAAAAAAATAGGACTAAAAAGATACAAACAAAACACTGGAGTTAAAAACTGAAGACTAAGAGCAAAAAAATAGGACTAAAAAGATACAAACAAAACACTGGAGTTAAAAACTGAAGACTAAGAGCAAAAAAATAGGACTAAAAAGATAAAAACAAAACACTGGAGTTAAAAGCTGAAGACGAAGAGCATAAAATAAGACTGAAAAGATAAAAACATAACACTGGAGTTAAAAGCTGAAGACTAAGAGCATAAAATAGGACTAAAAAGATAAAAACATAAGAAAAGTTTAAAAATATTAATTAAAAGCCTGATTAAAACACTGGAGTTAAAAGCTGAAGACTAAGCAAAAAAATAGGACTAAAAAGATAAAAACATAACACTGGAGTTAAAAGCTGAAGACTAAGAGCAAAAAAATAGGACTAAAAAGATAAAAACATAAGAAAAGTTTAAAAATATGAGTTAAAAGCCTGATTAAAAAGGTGCGTCTTTCATCGTTTTTAAAAAATATCAACAGTCTCCGCAGTCCTGAGGCTCTCGGGCAGGCTGTTCCACAGGTGGGGGGGCCATAGTGGCTAAATGCTGCCTCACTGTGGGTTTTTGTTCTGGGTTTTGGTATAGTTAAAAGACCAGTGCCGGAGGACCACAGGCTCCGCGGGGGTTAAGACATTTAAAAACCAGTAAGAGAATCTTAAAATGGATCCTGAAGCGGATGGGGAGCCAATGTAGCGACTTTAAAACCGGTGTAATATGTAGTTATTGTGCTGGTTCCTGGTTCCTGGTGCTGGGGGGATTAGAATTCAAGATGCAGGTGATCCATCACTTTGTTGTGTGCTTGTGTTTGAGTTCCTGTCGCACATGAGTTAGCGGCGACAGGGTATCACTCTTCCGGGCAATCATGCAAACGTTTTGGTCGAGGTGTATCCATGACTTAGTTAGCATACGCTTGTCGTTTTTGAAATGTAAACTTGCCCATGCAAATGGATTGCGGATTTATTTTCCTTGCTAGCAATGCGAACCGACGCGCTCCCTAAAATTTATTTGATCAACTAAGCGCCCTCAACGATGTCTCTCCCCCCCCTTTGTAGGTTTTATCCCGATAGGTACCCGACGCAAGACCTGAGGGAGAACTTCTGCCGGAATCCCAACAACGACCCCGGTGGTCCGTGGTGCTACACCACCGATCCCAACGTAAGAGCCGAGGAGTGCGGCGTAGCACATTGTTTCGAGGGTAAAGCTCCTGATTTGTTTTCCTGCCTTTGCCGTTTGCTGTTTCTGCGGGGAAGCTTAACAAAAGTTGAATTGCGTCGACAGATGTTTGCATGACATGCAACGGCGAGGATTACCGAGGAAAAGTAGACCATACCGAGAGCGGGAAGGAGTGCCAGCGATGGGACTCATCCAGGCCACATAAACACCACTTCCAGCCTAAAAAGTATTCAGACAAATAAAGGTCAAACCAGAAACCAGTATCAGTTTTAAGCTTGGAGTGTTTTTCTCCTTATCAGGTACCGGGACAAAGGCTTATCGGACAACTACTGCCGGAACCCGGATAACCGCCTGCGTCCTTGGTGCTACACCATGGATCCCAAGACTCCCTGGGAGTACTGCAACATCACAGCATGTGGTAAGCAGTCTTCGTGGATGTTAGGAACACATTACATGATCACAGAGTCCTAATGGTGATGGGCAGACTGAGGTTTTAAGGCTTGAGAATTGATGGCGACAGACTGGACTGATGCTCCTTTGGTGGTTCCTTGGTGGTTGATGTCAGACCAGTAATTCTTGCCCCTGCGGGGCCTCGTGGGATTTTTATTTGCCTTTCTTTGTAGACTTTTACGCAGACAGAATTGGTTTCGGGGGATGACTTTGTCTTTGTGGGTTTTTTTAAGCTAGCAAATTAATGTCAAGGGATCGGTTCTGTGGAGGACGATAAGGGCGCTTGAACCTTCTACAACCACTGGACTTTCTGTGTTTTGTCACTTACCGGTTAGCTCACGGCTTTACTTGTTGCTAAGCTAATGTACTAGCTATCGGGGCAATAGAAACTTGTATAACATGAAGTGATTCCTTTTACTGACTCGACTTCTGAAGAGTCACTCGATTCATGGTACAGTTGTAAATGTCGGCAAAGCACCCGCGTGTTTGTGAAACTTGACTCTTCATCGAGCATCTGTAAATCACCAGTCAGTCAAACTCAAGTTGTCACCTGAAACTCAAGTATTCGATGAGTTCCAGTGAGTCAGTGACCCTCAAGTACCCATAATGAAAATTGAGTCTTTGTGGAGTACTCGGAAATCAGTCAAAGTCAACTCTATGTTGAGTACCCGTGAGTTCGTGGAACTGGTACCAGTGAGTCAGTGAAAATCGAGTCACTCTACCTCATGGAGTCTTCATGAAGTGCCCATGAGTACTGGTAATATTTTGTCCATTAACTGTGAATCAGTAAACCTCGAGTGTTTGACGAGTACCAGTGAGTCTTTGTTGAGTATTTACGAATCAGTGAAACTCTAGTTGTCATTGAGTACCTGTGAGTTAGTGGAACTCCAGTGTTCAAGGAGTACCAGTGAGTCAGTGAAACTCGAGTTGTCATTGAGTACCCGTGAGTTAGTGGAACTCCAGTGTTCAAGGAGTACCAGTGAGTCAGTGAAACTCGAGTTGTCATCACTCATGAGTGAGTGAAACTCAAGTCTTCCCTGAATGCCAGTGAGTCAGTGACCTCGGAGTATTTGTTGAGTACCCGCGAGTCAGTGAAACCCAACTTTTCATCAAACACCCGTGAGTTACCCGAAACTGGAGTCTTTGTCGAGTACTCGTAAATCAGTGAAAGTTAACTCTTTGTCGAGTACTTGTTGTTTAGTGAAACTGAAGTGTTCGACGAGTACCAGTGAGTCAGTGAAACTCGACTCTTCTTCGAGCACATGTGAGTCACTCAACCTCATGGAGTCTTTATGGGGTACCCATGAGTACTGGTAATTTTTTTGTCCATTAATTGTGAATCAGTAAACCTTGAGTGTTTGACTAGTAACAGTGAGTCAGTGAGTCTTTGTTGAGTACCCACGAATCAGTGAAACTCGACTCTTCATCGAGCACCAGTGAGTCACTCAACCTCATGGAGTCTTTATGGAGTACCCATGAGTACTGGTAATGTTTTGT
Organism: Doryrhamphus excisus; assembly: GCF_030265055.1. Classification (NCBI taxonomy): domain Eukaryota; kingdom Metazoa; phylum Chordata; class Actinopteri; order Syngnathiformes; family Syngnathidae; genus Doryrhamphus; species Doryrhamphus excisus. Next base: position 20,591,776 of record NC_080472.1, on the reverse strand, counting down.
CCATTAACTGTGAATCAGTAAACCTTGCGTGTTTGACTAGTACCAGTGAGTCTTTGTTGAGTACCCATGAATCAGTGAAACTCGACTCTTCATGCAGCACTTGTGAAACTCAAGTTGTCACAGAGTACCCATGAGTTAGTGAAATGCGACTCTTCATCGAGTACTTGTGAGTCACTGAAACTCAAGTCTTTGTCGAGTACCCACGAATCAGTGAAACCCAACTTTTCATCAAGCACCCGTGAGTTACCCGACTCTGTGAATCACTAAACCTTCAGTGTTTGACTACTACCAGTGAGTCTTTGTTGAGTACCCACGAGTCAGTGAAACCCGACTCTTCATGCAGCACTTGTGAGTCAATGAAACTCAAGTTGTCATTGAGTACCCGTGAGTTAGTGAAACTCGACTCTTCATCGAGCACTTGTGAGTCACTGAACCTCAAGTCTTTGTCGAGTACCCATGAATCAGTGAAACCCAACTTTTCATCAAGCACCCGTGAGTTACCCGACTCTGTGAATCACTAAACCTTCAGTGTTTGACTACTACCAGTGAGTCTTTGTTGAGTACCCACGAATCAGTGAAACCCGACTCTTCATGCAGCGCTTGTGAGTCAATGAAACTCAAGTTGTCATTGAGTACCCGTGAGTTAGTGAAAAGCGACTCTTCAACGAGTACTTGTGAGTCACTGAAACTCAAGTCTTTGTCGAGTACCCATGAATCGGTGAAACAAATTTCTTTGTTAAGTCAGCGAAACACAACTCTTTGTTTAGTACTCATGAGTCAGCGGAAGTCAACTCAAGTACGCGTGAGTCATTGAAACCGGAGTCTTCTTCGAGCACCTGTCATGTGGCTCCGGTAGAAACGGTATCTGAGGTTTGGACCAGGCTTTTATCCACAGGGGAAAGACATTTAGGTCGAAAGAAAAATTGCACAATCAATAAATCTTTTTTTAATTTAGCTGGCGGGGTAAGTCGGGGTGAGTCAGACAACGAGTATCCGTGAGCCTCAACTTGCAGTAAATAAAAACTTGCAGTCTTTGAAGGCCTCGTTCATGAGTCACACATCTCGATTTTTTTTTTTTTTTTTTTACTTTAGTCAGCAAGTTTGCTTGTCGGTTAGCTGTTAGCCTACTGTAACGTCACTAGCCGCTTCGGGTTAGCGTTTTTTGGCTAATTGGCGAGCTAATGCAATGGTTCCCAAAACTTTCAGATATTGCACTTTAGATTAGATTAGATTAGATTAGATTAGATTCAACTTTATTGTTATTGCTCATGTCACTTGTACAGGGCAACAAAATGCAGTTAGCATCCAACCAGAAGTGCAATTTTTTATAAGTACATTAGTATGGACAGATCTATGTAAATAAAACTATACAGGCTATGACTATAATACAGTGATGATATGTACAGGGATATAAATGACTATAATATGGCTATTGTAGATTATACAGATTATAAACAGTATGGGTATGCCAATATATAATAACAGTAATATATACAGTATTGCAATGGAGTGACTAGGGTATGGAAATGACTATGATATGGCTATTGTAGATTATACAGATTATAAACAGTATGGATATGACAATATATAATAACAGTAATATGTACAGTATTGCAGTGAAGTGACTAGAGTAGAGTATGGTTATTGCAGATTATATAAATTATAAACAGTATGATCAATGAATCAACAGATAGTATATGTACAATAGTGCAATAGTACAATACTTCATTTTTCAGTCAGTATTGTATCAGACAACAAAATTAGAAATATCGTTTCTTTGCCTTAGTGGATTATCTTAAACGGCCGCAATGTTTTGACATCATTTTTGACATAGTTCTTTCATCTCCGCTAAATCTGAGAACGCAAACGCATTTGCTTCGGAAAAGCCAGGCAAAGTCGACTCGTGGGAACATTTTGCAACACAAAGGATAGCCGAAGTGGAGTAAAAAAAAAAAAAAAAAATTCTGGGAGTGGGTGCATATTTGAGAGAGCATCCTTCATTGTTTCTGTCGGCATGCATTGACTTGACGGTGAAGGTTCTGATTTAGAGACTGGGCGGAGGTTTGTCCAGATGTGTGTGTGTGTGGATCCTCATAGAGATGATAAAACCTGGCATGCCTTGCAGGAAAAAAAACCTCCTCCATGTTCTGCCATGTCATCTGTCAAAGGCCAAAAGAGAAACCATCTGATCAACTTTAAAGTGTGGAAGAATGTCAGTGTTATGAGTAAACAGCAAGGAAGGTTCCAAGTGGTGGTGGTGTGGGGGGTGGGGGGGTTGTGCTACTGTTTTTGATCATCAGTCCGGAGGTTAAACATGCCACATTCTTCCCAGGATTAATACCTCCCTCCTTGGCATTTCCCCCTACAAAACTTCCACAAGCTCACTTGTTTTTCCTCTCCCTTCCTTGCGAAGAGTCCGACTCCTCCGGCGTCGAGGAGCCAGATGTGAACGTGACGGCGTCCTGCGTCCGCGGAAAGGGGAAAGACTACCGCGGCACCATGAACGTCACTCCCGAGGGGGTGACGTGTCAGCGATGGGACTCGCAGTTCCCTCATCAGCACTCGTTTATTCCCCGCCACTTCAAATGCAAGTGAGTCCTGAAAACCGGGAAAAAAAAAAAAATTCCAAATGAGCTTGGGTTAGGGCGGCACGGTGGTCGAGTGGTTAGCGCGCAGACCTCACAGCTAGGAGACCAGGGTTCAATTCCACCCTCGGCCATCTCTGTGTGGAGTTTGCATGTTCTCCCCGTGCATGCGTGGGTTTTTTTTTCCGGGTATTCCGGTTTCCTCCCACATTCCAAAAACATGCTAGGTTAATTGGAGACTCCAAATTGTCCACCAGTGATGAGTGAACTCACTGTGTACTTATCAACCCACTGGAAATAGCAGGTCAATACTCAGTATAACAGTCTGACTCAGTGTGTCATTTTACAAAAGCTAAACTCATCACACAGCAACTTAATACTCAAAGGGTAATAATAATAATAATAATAATCCCAATAATTCAATCCCACCCTCGGCCATCTCTGTGTGGAGTTTGCATGTTCTCCCCGTGCATGCGTGGGTTTTTTTTCCGGGTATTCCGGTTTCCTCCCACATTCCAAAAACATGCTAGGTTAATTAGCGACTCCAAATTGTCCATAGGTATGAATGTGAGTGTGAATGGTTGTTTGTCTATATGTGCCCTGTGATTGGCTGGCCACCAGTCCAGGGTGTACCCCGCCTCTCACCTGAAGACAGCTGGGATAGGCTCCAGCACCGCAGCCCTCGTGAGGATAAGCGGTAGAAAATGGATGGATGTTCATACTTGGCTGCACGGCGGTCGAGTGGTTAGCCCGCAGACCTCACAGCTAGGAGACCCGAGTTCAATCCCACCCTCGGCCATCTCTGTGTGGAGTTTGCATGTTCTCCCCGTGCATGCATGGGTTTTCTCCGGGTACTCCGGTTTCCTCCCACATTCCAAAAACATGCTAGGTTAATTAGCGACTCCAAATTGTCCATAGGTATGAATGTGAGTGTGAATGGTTGTTTGTCTATATGTGCCCTGTGATTGGCTGGCTGGCCACCAGTCCAGGGTGTACCCCGCCTCTCGCCTGAAGACAGCTGGGATAGGCTCCAGCAGCCCCCGCAACCCTTGTGAGTCAAAGCAGTAGAAAATGAATGAATGAATGAGCTCGAGTTATTGTAGCGTGTGCTTTCAGGGACCTGAGGGAGAACTTCTGCCGCAACCCGGATGGCGCGGAGTACCCGTGGTGCTTCACCAACGACCCCAACCAGAGGAAGGCCAACTGCACGCACATCCCCAGGTGTGGCGCCGAGGACGCGCAGAAAACTGGTAAAGTTACAGAACTAAAATGACAGAACTCTGCCAAAAGTTGGGAGTTCTTCCTCGACCAATACCTGTAATACCCAATACCCAACGCTGTCCTCTCCCGTTGGCCAATGAGAGGCCCGAGATTGTACATTTGAAGTTTAATGAGTCAAGCGGCTAACAAACACGACACGGCAGCCAAAATAGTCGTTCCCACAGGACTGCAATCTGCTGTGTAAAAACATGCAAAGGAAAACAAACACGTATTGAACCACAAATGAACTTTCTTATGTCGCTTTGGTGCTCCTTCTGACCGGCCATTTGTGCGTTTATGTCGATTCATTCATTATCCAATTTATCGATATTTATTCTAGTGTTCTAGTCATCGTTGTTTCATTGAAAAATTTAAATATCCTTTCATTTTAGCTTCTCAAACTTGAATGTTTTACTACTTCCTTAGTCATCCATGAAATAAACCTACTGGGGTGTGAGAAGGTGTTTTTTTTTTTTGCCCGGTCCTGATTTCTTAATTTTTGCATACTTAATGATTCAAATAATAATAAAAAAATGAAAATATTAGTCAATTTGACACTGGGAAAAAAACACTGCTGAACAAAATCACTGCTGGAGCCTATCCCAGCTGTCTTCAGGGGTGAGGCGGGGTACACCCCGGACTGGTCGCCAGCCAGCCAATCACAGGGCACATATAGACAAACAACCATTCACACTCACATTCATACCTATGGACAATTTGGAGTCGCTAATTAACCTAGCATGTTTTTGGAATGTGGGAGGAAACCGGAGTACCCGGAGTAAACCCACGCATGCACGGGGAGAACATGCAAACTCCACACAGAGATGGCCGAGGGTGGAATTGAACCCTGGTCTCATAGCTGTGAGGTCTGCACGTCTTGAAGATCATAACGGAGATTATTTATTTCAAGAAAGTTGAAATATTTGTTAAAAAAAACTGCAAAAATGGGTGAAGTTGATACTAATAAAATATTTATTTTATTTTTATTTTATTATTATTATTTTATTTTTATTTTATTATTATTATTATTTTATTTTATTTTATTTTTATTATATAATAAATAATAAAATATTTATTTTATTTTTATTTTATTATTATTATTTTCACCTATATCACCAAGCTGATTTTTCATGTTTTCTGGCTATACAAATTTGTAGTGGCCGGACCGGAGCAGGAGGGGATAGAAAAGAAAAAAAAAGCAGTACAAGCAATACATTTTCGAAGCATGTCATGACATCTAAGATGCAAAAAAAATGAACAACGGCCATATTTAACCCCAGCAGACATCGTTTTAGTGAATAAATCCTGAAAGCTGTCAGCCATGTTGCTGTTTTAGGTTTTTTTTATACGAGACGACCAAAAGCTTTAAAAACTATAAAAACTGAATTTATCCATTTGCCGTGTAAGGTATCAGAGTTCCCCATGGAGATGTAGAACTACATCACGGCTGCGTTACGTTATTTAGACTTCACGTTCGCCCTCATGAGCCTCATGAATTCCAATTCGGGGTGCGCTGTCACTTCCTATGTCCGTCTTTTAGACCACACGCTCTGTACTGCTTCCATTTCAACGTCGGATTACCTCACTTGACTTTTAAATATTAACTCACGCACTGATTGCAATTAAGTCCAAGAAGCCTTCGGGGGAAGACGCTCGGTCTCCAATAACACGTGTGTTTCGTTTTTCTTCAGAGTGCTACCAAGACAACGGCGAGACGTACCGCGGCGCTTTAGCCATCACTCGTTCCGGGATTCCCTGCGCCGACTGGTCGCGTCACATAAACAGGTAATGACACCTTTTTTAGTCCACTCCAGCTTTATCTGCTAACACTGCAGTGCGCGTCTTGTCAGATAGAGCAACAGGAAACAGGAAAGCGTTGTCCGTTGTCGCAGCTGCTATTGTCTTCACGCCGCTGGAAATCACGCCGCATGTCTCATCTCTGACCAAGACCGAAAAAGTGATGATAGAGCTTTGAAATGGTCGGAATGACAAATGGAGCAAAGCAGAGCCTCGTTTTTTTTGGAGGGAAAAAATATCCCACTCAGAAAGAGAGAGAGAGAGAGAGAAAGAGAGAGAGCGGCGAAGATGTATGTGTCGTTTTTTTCCTCCTCATGCTGGGAACGTTTCCTAGAGAGGCTAACATTCTTTGCTGCTAACTGATGTGTTTGTTGACAACTGAACCCCTTTATTTGAATGGAGCTAAGCAGTGAAAACAAACACTCAAGAAGGAAATCAGGGGTTCCTCAGGGGTCAATATCAAGCCCCTATTATTATTCATCTATGTCTGGGTTATTCAACTGGCAATTTAACAAGAAAGTTGAAACATTTGGGGACTAAAGAGCAGTCCAGGGTGTACCCCGCCTCTTGACCAATGACTGCTGGGATAGGCTCCAGCACCCCGCGCGACACTCGTGAGGAAAAGAGGTAGAAAATGAATGAATGAATGAATGAATGAATGCTGGGAACGTTTCCTAGAGAGGCTAACATTCTTTGCTGCTAACTGATGTGTTTGTTGACAACTGGACCCCCCCCCCCTTTATTTGAATGAAGCTAAGCAGTGAAAACAAACACTCAAGAAGGAAATCAGGGGTTCCTCAGGGGTCAATACCAAGCCCCTATTATTATTATTATTCATCTATGTCTGGGTTATTCAACTGGCAATTTAACAAGAAAGTTGAAACATTTGGGGACTAAAGAGCAGTCCAGGGTGTACCCCGCCTCTCGACCAATGACTGCTGGGATAGGCTCCAGCACCCCCCCTGCGACCCTCGTGAGGAAAAGCGGTAGAAAATGAATGAATGAATGCATGCCGGGAACGTTTCCTAGAGAGGCTAACATTCTTTGCTGCTAACTGATGTGTTTGTTGACAACTGAACCCCCCTCCCCCCACTTTATTTGAATGGAGCTAAGCAATGAAAACAAACAGCAAGAAGGAAATCAGGGGTTCCTCAGGGGTCAATACCAAGCCCCTATTATTATTGTCTGGGTTATTCAAGTGGTAATTGAACAAGAAAGTTGAAACATTTGGGGACTAAAGAGCAGTCCAGGGTGTACCCCGCCTCTCGCCTGAAGACAGCTGGGATAGGCTCCAGCACCCCCCCCCCCTGCGACCCGTGAGGAAAAGCAGTAGAAAATGAATGAATGAATGCTGGGAACGTTTCCTAGAGAGGCTAACATTCTTTGCTGCTAACTGATGTGTTTGTTGACAACTGAACCCCCCCCCCTTTATTTGAATGGAGCTAAGCAGTGAAAACAAACACTCAAGAAGGAAATCAGGGGTTCCTCAGGGGTCAATACCAAGCCCCTATTATTATTATTATTCATCTATGTCTGGGTTATTCAACTGGCAATTTAACAAGAAAGTTGAAACATTTGGGGACTAAAGAGCAGTCCAGGGTGTACCCCGCCTCTCGACCAATGACTGCTGGGATAGGCTCCAGCACCCCGCGCGACACTCGTGAGGAAAAGAGGTAGAAAATGAATGAATGAATGAATGCTGGGAACGTTTCCTAGAGAGGCTAACATTCTTTGCTGCTAACTGATGTGTTTGTTGACAACTGCCCCCCCCCCCTTCCCACTTTATTTGAATGGAGCTAAGCAGTGAAAACAAACACTCAAGAAGGAAATCAGGGGTTCCTCAGGGGTCAATACCAAGCCCCTATTATTATTGTCTGGGTTATTCAAGTGGTAATTGAACAAGAAAGTTGAAACATTTGGGGACTAAAGAGCAGTCCAGGGTGTACCCCGCCTCTCGCCTGAAGACAGCTGGGATAGGCTCCAGCACCCCCCCTGCGACCCGTGAGGAAAAGCAGTAGAAAATGAATGAATGAATGAATGCTGGGAACGTTTCCTAGAGAGGCTAACATTCTTTGCTGCTAACTGATGTGTTTGTTGACAACTGAACCCCTTTATTTGAATGAAGCTAAGCAGTGAAAACAAACACTCACGAAGGAAATCAGGGGTTCCTCAGGGGTCAATACCAAGCCCCTATTATTATTCATCTATGTCTGGGTTATTCAACTGGCAATTTAACAAGAAAGTTGAAACATTTGGGGACTAAAGAGCAGTCCAGGGTGTACCCCGCCTCTCGACCAATGACTGCTGGGATAGGCTCCAGCACCCCCCGCGACCCTCGTGAGGAAAAGCAGTAGAAAATGAATGAATGAATGAATGAATGAATGCTGGGAACGTTTCCTAGAGAGGCTAACATTCTTTGCTGCTAACTGATGTGTTTGTTGACAACTGAACCCCTTTATTTGAATGGAGCTAAGCAGTGAAAACAAACACTCAAGAAGGAAATCAGGGGTTCCTCAGGGGTCAATACCAAGCCCCTATTATTATTATTCATCTATGTCTGGGTTATTCAACTGGAAAAATTTAACAAGAAAGTTGAAACATTTGGGGACTAAAGAGCAGTCCAGGGTGTACCCCGCCTCTCGCCTGAAGACAGCTGGGATAGGCTCCAGCACCCCCCGCGACCCACGTGAGGAAAAGCGGTAGAAAATGAATGAATGAATGAATGAATGAATGCTGGGAACGTTTCCTAGAGAGGCTAACATTCTTTGCTGCTAACTGATGTGTTTGTTGACAACTGGACCCCCCTCTCCCCCCTTTATTTGAATGAAGCTAAGCAGTGAAAACAAACACTCAAGAAGGAAATCAGGGGTTCCTCAGGGGTCAATACCAAGCCCCTATTATTATTATTATTCATCTATGTCTGGGTTATTCAAATGGCAATTTAACAAGAAAGTTGAAACATTTGGGGACGAAAGAGCAGTCCAGGGTGTACCCCGCCTCTTGACCAATGATTGCTGGGATAGGCTCCAGCACCCCCGCGACCCTCGTGAGGAAAAACGGTAGAAAATGAATGAATGAATGAATGCTGGGAACGTTTCCTCGAGAGGCTAACATTCTTTGCTGCTAACTCATGTGTTTGTTGACAACTGAACCCCTTTATTTGAATGGAGCTAAGCAGTGAAAACAAACACTCAAGAAGGAAATCAGGGGTTCCTCAGGGGTCAATACCAAGCCCCTATTATTATTATTCATCTATGTCTGGGTTATTCAACTGGCAATTTAACAAGAAAGTTGAAACATTTGAGGACTAAAGAGCAGTCCAGGGTGTACCCCACCTCTCGACCAATGACTGCTGGGATAGGCTTCCCATGCTGGGAACGTTTCCTAGAGAGGCTAACATTCTTTGCTGCTAACTGATGTGTTTGGTGACAACTGAACCCCCCCGCCCCCACTTTATTTGAAGGCCCAGCCTTGCCCAGACCCTAGCTCCAGTGGCCCCCAGGTAAATTGAGTTTGAGACCCCTGGTTTAGATGGATGTTCCAAGTTTCATTTTCAGGAATCCAAAAAACCTAAAATGGCACGGGGTAGATGGACATGTTCCAGAGTCGAACCCTGACCCCCAGGAAGTGCTTTCTGAGGCAAACGGATCAAAGCCAATCAGCTCTCAGCCAGTCTACCTCCCCTTCCTCAAAGGTGAAGGGTCGTCCCGGGAAGAAAACCTCTGAGAGCTCCAGCTTGTTTAATATTCTCCTGGGAAGCAAAATTATCTTCACCTTTTGACAAATTGCCCGCCCTGACGCTAAAACGCGTCCGCGGCGTTCCCGTTCGGTAATGGTTTTTCAGGGATATCCGAGAAGACATGACTGGTACCAACGGGGACTCCGTGGTGGATGTGGCTCCTGGTGGTCTGCAGCAAACGCTAGGGAGTGCATACTTTTGAACTCCCATGAGCGCCCCGGCACTAAACGCTGCCTTTCCTTGTACGGCTGAACGAGGAACATACATGTGAGCGCTTGTAGCGTGTTTATAGAGCGCCGCCCCCCCCCCCCCCCCCCCCCCCCGGAGCGTGTTGTGATATACACTGTTTGCCAAATAACAAAAAACGGAACATGAGAATCTATATTTGTGTGTTTTACAGCGGGGATTCTCACTCTACACTATCCCATGTAGGGCTGGAGAGGAACTACTGTCGAAACCCGGACCGGGACAAGCACGGCCCCTGGTGTTACACCAACCCCAACACGCGCCTCTCTTGGGACTACTGCAAACTCAAGCACTGTGAGTGGCGCCTCGTCGGGGTCGGGGGTGGGAGTCAGCGGCGGGAGAACGGATGATTTTAGTGACATTCAGCTTGTGTGGCGTTTGCGTGACTTTGCCGCTTTCATTTTTTTGTGAAGCAACGCATGCTAACATGCTAACATGCTAACATGCTAACATGTTAACAAGTTGTAGTGTGCAGTATGTTTCCAGAAAAAAATGCATCTCTGCTTTGTCTTATGCGGTGCTTCTCAATTATTTTCCATCATGCCCCCCCCCCCCCCCCCCCCCCAATTTGAAATACTAGAGAAAGTCATATTTATTCATGTACTATCTGTCCTGTACAGACTGAACTTGAAACTTGAAAGCAGCACAAATGCAGCAAAATAGAGAACAACAAGCGTATTGAAGAGTCAAATTGCATTTTGGCTACTATTTCAATGAAAGCCCCCCCCCCCAACCCTTAAAATGAATTGTGAGATTACAACTTTTTTCTCTTAATAGTTTGACTTTATTCTTGAAAAACTACAGATGATTTTTCGCTCAAAGTCAGCTGGGATAGGCTCCAGCTCACCCCTTACCCTAATAAGTCCATGCGCTATAGAACTGGATGTATTGGATGGATGGATGGATGGATGGATGGGTGGGTGGGTGGTTAATGGAGTGGGTGTATTGGATGGATGGATGGATGGATGAATGGAGTGGGTGTGATGGATGGATGGAGTGGGTGTGATGGATGGATGGATGGATGGATGGATGGCTGGATAGATGGAGTGGGTGTGATGGATGGAGTGGATGGATGGATGAGTGGGTGTGATGGATGGATGGAGTGGGTGTGATGGATGGATGGATGGATGGATGGATTGGGGTGGGTGTGATGGATGGATGGATGGATGGATGGATGGATTGGGGTGGGTGTGATGGATGGATGGATGGATGGATGGATGGATTGGGGTGGGTGTGATGGATGGATGGATGGAGTGGGTGTGGTGGATGGATGGATGGGTAGGTGTATTGGATGGATGGATGGATGGATGGATGGATGGATGGATTGGGGTGGGTGTGATGGATGGATGGATGGAGTGGGTGTGGTGGATGGATGGATGGGTAGGTGTATTGGATGGATGGATGGAGTGGGTGTGATGGATGGATGGATGGAGTGGGTGTGATGGATGGATGGAGTGGGTGTGATGATGGAGTAGATGGATGGATGGATGGATGGATAGATGGAGTGGGTGTGATGGATGGATGGATAGATGGAGTGGGTGTGATGGATGGATGGATGGATGGAGTGGGTGTGATGGATGGATGGATGGATGCAGTGGGTGTATTGGATGGATGGGTGGATGGATGGAGTGGGTATATTGGATGGATGGATGGATGGATGGATGGAGTGGGTATATTGGATGGATGGATGGATGGAGTGTATTGGATGGATGGATGGATGGAGTGTATTGGATGGATGGATGGATGGATGGATGGAGTGGGTGTATTGGATGGATGCAGTGGGTGTATTGGATGTAAGGGTGGATTTCGTGTGAACCTCCCAGCAGTCCTTTCAAGGAATGGCTTTACATTTTGGTGAAAATCCAACATTTGGTCTGTGGCCAAGTGTTTGATCTGGACTTGATCTGCACTTTGGTCCCTTTTCCCAAGTCGGAATGTGAGGCAGGGATAGAAAAGAATGAACCGGGAAGCTGCAGTGGCTGGAGGGCAGACAGTGGAGTGCCCACCCTGAAAGTTTAACAAGCCACGTCTTTTCACATGAAGTCCAAAAGCGGAAGCTGAAGTTCCCTGTGGACTTGATCTGCAGCTTTACCGTCCTCCTGATGTTTACAGTCCACCTGCCAAGTATACTCTACATCCTGCGCACTGCCAAGAATGTGAACAATGCAGCGACGCCACTGCTGCTTGTCAGTGTCTGCTTGTACTCGTCGGTGCGGTGGCGGCAGCGGCATGTTGGCTTCTGTACGTGTTGCGTATCGTACACCATCAGGACTTGAAATGAAATGCCTGAATTTGCCACAATAATCCCGTCATGCTTGGAAAAGGAACACAAAGCTAAAAATCCCACTTGGAAGCTCTGCCATGTGTGCCGTAGAGCAGAAAAAAGCTTCCTGCCTAAAGGGGTATGATCAGTCAAGGTTGCTGAAATTTTTATCAAATTCGCACGCGGCAATTTGCTGCCGACACAGGCAGGAAGTAAACAGGAAGTTTAGCAGAGAGCCATTTTGAAGTAATATAGCCAAAATTCAGACGTGAATGGAGTGAGGTTCCACTAGCATGCTAAATTAGTGCATTAGCATATTTGATTTTTTTTGTTGTTGTTTTTTTTACCAAGCTGGTGCCACATGTTGACATATTATGGGTTTATTTGTTACACTTCACTTGTGCATTGAAACGGATTAGCTCTGAGCCTCAGGGTTGTGTTCCATCATTCCTGCTTATTTTAACCTGGATTTTTAAATATTTATATTATAATAGATAATATAATCATGTAGAAAATACGTCGTAATATTTTATTTTCAACCATGCTTTTTCTTTTATGAAATATTTATAAAATAGTAATTAATATTTTTATTTTGTAACATATTAATATTTATAAAATAAGTATAAATATTATACTTATAAATAATAATTAAATAAATAAATATTAAATAAATATTATATATAATATTTATATATTATATTATATATAATATTTATATAATATATATAATTAATATATCATTAAATAAATATTATTAAATGTTATATGTATATTGATATTCTAAAAAAAATATATAATAACTATTATATAATATATATAATATTAATATTATAAAATATATATATAATAATTATTATATAATATATAATATATAATATTAATATAATAAAATATATATATATATATAACAATATATAATGTAATAATAATTATATAATATATGTAATAATATATAATATTTATTAATGACATTGATATTTTATAATTAATTATTATTAATAACGTGAGCATGTTTTCTAAATAATGTAACTTCAATATTGACAGTATTTAGAACACAAATATTATTATTTAATAACATATTTTCTTAACTATTCTCTGTTTTTTGGAGGTATTTGAAAATAATACTTCATATTAAATATAGACCTGAGAGAGGCTTTATTGATCCATTTATTTATTGATTTATTGAAGGTGTATTATTGCTTGGTTACAGCAGCGCAAATGAATACGATACGATACTAATACGATACGTGCGATATGAATAACATAATAACATATTCACATGGATTGGATGTTCACTGTGGGAACGGAACTGGAGGAGCCTGTTGGAAAAAGAGCCTCGCTGTGTCGTCCATTACGGAAAGCAGTTTATCCAGTGTCTGGTCTCGAACTGTTGCGTTGCAGTCCGCTCATACCCATCATGCTGTTGTCCACGTGTTCTCCCAAATCCTGTACTCGGGAGTGTTAAATGTATTATTCATGTTCCCTATTGGGCGGCACGGTGGTCTAGGGGTTAGCGCACAGACCTCACAGCTAGGAGACCAGCGTTCAATTCCACCCTCGGGCATCTCTGTGTGGAGTTTGCATGTTCTCCCCGTGCATGCGTGGGTTTTCTCCGGGTACTCCGGTTTCCTCCCACATTCCAAAAACATGCTAGGTTAATTAGCGACTCCAAATTGTCCATAGGTATGAATGTGAGTGTGAATGGTTGTTTGTCTATATGTGCCCTGTGATTGGCTGGCTGGCCACCAGTCCAGGGTGTACCCCGCCTCTCGCCCGAAGACAGCTGGGATAGGCTCCAGCACCCCCCGCGACCCTCATGAGGAAAAAGCGGTAGAAAATGAATGAATGAATGAATGTTCCCGATTGGGAATCCTCCTTAACTCCTGGCACGTCTGTCAGCGCTTCACTTTCCAAAGGCATTGAGTCTTTATTAAGACCGGAGCCAACGTGTCATATCTGTTATTTATACATGTCGCCGAAAGCCTCATGGGGACGGAGTGTTCCAACTGCTGTTGTCTTTTTATCAAACACACACACACACACAAAAATGGAGCTGGCTTGCCTTTGTCGGCGCTCTCGGTCTCCCAAGGCTGTGAAATAATTACGCTAATCTAAAACACATCTGCCGCCCGTTACGTGCTGCGTGTAACCGTGTTTATGTTTGACATCCATCAGGTGACGCCGCTACACGGACGCCGCTGGTGAACGGTGAGTGTTTGTTCCCCCTTTTCACACGCAATTAATGCCGTTTTAATGTTGACGCATTCGTTATTATGTGCAGCCACTCTGGGCCCTCCCGGTGCGTCTCCGACCCCCCGCAGGATTTCGTGCTTCGTCCACATTAACACCCGCATCGTCGGGGGACACCAAGTACGAGGAACAGATGGCAGCTGGGTCGTGAGCATCCAGCGAGAGTAAGATACCCTCGCAGGGATTCTTCTTTTTTTTTTTTTTTTTATTATTATATTTGCTGCTTCAAAAGACATTTGATGATGACGAGGTTTGCTTTGCTCCAGAAAGATTCATCTATGCGGAGGGTCTTTGATCCGGGAAAGCTGGGTGTTGACGGACCAGCAGTGCTTCACGTCCTGGTAAGGCTTTGACGTAGGGGCCCTTATTGGTGGTATTGACACTGGAAACGTAGACTCAGCCTCGGACTTTATCCTTGAGACCGTTGTCTGGATTCCTTCACTTCCTACATTTATACCTGAGATGCACAATATCGATTTTTCAGACCGATACCGACAACCGTTTCGAATGGTAATGGTTTAATTTCATTTGAACATGCATCAGATTACAATTGAATGCATCCCATAATCAGTTCACAGTTCCACATGTCCAAAAGGAGTAGGAAGAAGCAAAGCTTATTAAATCCTACCCCTCCATCTGGTACTTTTACAATCAGTAACTGTTACATTTGTTCACTTCCTGCTTTCCTAATATAGTTTAAGTTTTGTTTTTTTTTACTTCAAAAAAAATGTGTTCACTTCCTGCTTTCCTAATAGTTTATTTTTTTTACTTAAAAAAAATTTGTTCACTTCCTGCTTTCCTAATATAGTAAAAAAAAATAAACTTTAAAAAAAAATTGTCATTCACTTCCTGCTTTCCTAATATAGTTTAATTTATTTTTTTTGTATTTTTTACTTTTTTATAAAAAAATATTTTTCATTCACTTCCTGCTTTCCTAATATAGTTTAATTTATTTTGTAGCTAAAAAAAATGTGTTCACTTCCTGCTTTCCTAATAGAGTAAAAAAAAATTACTTTAAAAAAATTTGTCATTCACTTCCTGCTTTCCTAATATAGTTTAATTTATTATTTTTTTATTTTTTACTTTTTTATAATAAAAATATTTTTCATTCACTTCCTGCTTTCCTAATAGAGTAAAAAAAATTCACTTAAAAAAAATTGTCATTCACTTCCTGCTTTCCTAATATAGTTTAATTAATTTTTTTGTATTTTTTACTTTTTTATAAAAAAAATATTTTTCATTCACTTCCTGCTTTCCTAATATAGTTTAATTTAATTTTTAGTTTAAATTTTTTTTTGTTCACTTCCTGCTTTCCTAATATACTTAAAAAACTTTTTTACTTTTTTAAAAATACATATTTTTCATTCACTTCCTGCTTTCCTAATATAGTTTAATTTATTTATTTTTATTTTTTACTTTTTTATAAAAAATATATTTTTCATTCACTTCCTGCTTTCCTAATAAAGTTTAATTTATTTTTTACTTTAAAATTTTTTTGCTCACTTCCTGCTTTCCTAATATAGTTTAATTTATTATTTTTTTGTCACATACCGAAGTACGAGGTGATATGAGCATCCGATGACATAATGGGTACCATAGTAAGTGTCAATATAGTGATATATATATATATTCTAAAATATGATTCCAAATATTGTCCCAAATCCCTTATCCGTTGTACGTGTGGAGAAGTTCATTGTTCCCTCCTTTTGGCTTAAAGTTAAACAGAAGGAAAGCACATAGTCATGTTCCATCCTAATCCATTGACTGTCCTTCATTAGCGTTCCAGACCTGAAGGACTACAGCGTCCAGGTGGGTCTGCACCACCTCAACGAGTCCTCCCGCCATCCCAGACTCGGAATTTCCCGCCTCATCTGCGGACCGGAGGGATCCAACTTGGTCATGCTGAAACTGTCGGAGTGAGTACACACCGAAATCTCGAAGTTGTAGAATTTATTCGCCTGGGATGAATCACGTCTTGATGTCTCCGCAGCCCCGCCCCCGTGTCGGAGGGCGCGTCCACCATTCATCTTCCCGTAAAAGAATGTCACATCGCCGTGGGCACAAACTGCACCATGTACGGATGGGGGGAAACCAAAAGTACTGAGCGCTTTGTTTTGTTTCACACATTTTTTAATTCCAACCAAAGAAGAGCTTGACCACAGCCACGCTTGTTTGTGTTTTTTGCGTGCAGACACGGGACATGACGAGGCCATGAACCGTGTGACCATGCCCATGGTGGATGGGGACATGTGCTCGCGAATCAAGGGGGACGCCGGAGACAGCAGGATATGCGCCGGAGGACGGAGAGGAGAAGGCGTTTGTGATGTAAGGCCGAAAAGTTCATTCTGTAGAAGACTGCTGGGCCAAAATTATTATTAGTAGTATTATTATTATTAGTAGTAGTAGTATTCATTCATTCATTCATTTTCTACTGCTGGAGCCTATCCCAGCTGTCTTCAGGTGAGAGGCGGGGTACACCCTGGACTGGTGGCCAGCCAATCACAGGGCACATATAGACAAACTAGTATTCATAGTATTCAGTAATTATCATTATTACTGTGTTAATTTTGATTATTATGACTTATTAACAAATTAGTCCTTGAATGAAATGAATGAGGGCTGCGCGGTGGTCGAGTGGTTAGCACACGGACCTCACAGCTAGGAGACCCGGGGTTCAATTCCACCCTCAGCCATCTCTGTGTGGAGTTTGCATGTTCTCCCCGTGCATGCGTGCCTAGAATTTATTTTTACAGTGGGATAGAGTCATGTGACCTGGCGTTAGCATCATTTACCTTTACAGTGGGATAGTCATGTGACCTGCCGTTAGCATCATTTACCTTTACAGTGGGATAGAGTCATGTGACCTGGCGTTAGCATCATTTACCTTTACAGTGGGATAGTCATGTGACCTGGCGTTAGCATCATTTACCTTTACAGTGGGATAGTCATGTGACCTGGCGTTAGCATCATTTACCTTTACAGTGGGATAGTCATGTGACCTGGCGTTAGCATCATTTACCTCTGCATTGGGATAGTCATGTGACCTGGTGTTAGCATCATTTACCTGCATGCGTGTTTTTTTTCCGGGTATTCCGGTTTCCTCCCACATTCCAAAAACATGCTAGGTTAATTAGCGACTCCAAATTGTCCATAGGTATGAATGTGAGTGTGAATGGTTGTTTGTCTATATGTGCCCTGTGACTGGCTGGCCACCAGTCCAGGGTGCACCCGCAACCCAAAGAAGTCACCCTAACTTCCTGTTTCTGGTGGGTTTTTCCAGAAAGACTACGGCGGTCCGCTAGTTTGCCAGGAACACGAACGTAAAGTCATCGTGGGCGTTAGCATACAGCGGACCAAGTGCGCCTCGTCGCGGCCGGCGCTCTTCGTCAACGTGGCCTACTACTCGGAGTGGATATACAAGGTGTTCAAGCTGTACCCCGGCCCCGACACGAACTGACAGCGGGGGCGGGGTTGGGGGCGGAGCAACGTGCCTTCAGGGAAATGGAATTTGCCAATGAAGACTGATGAAGCCATGAAGTATTATCTCCTGGAATATACTTGAATACCGAGTAGCATGACTACAAGGATCCTAGAATGTGCCTCCTCCTCCGTCCGCCCCTTTTGCCCCCTCGCGAGGTTCTTGTGTTTGCGGCATAAGAGAGTGAAGGTCCGTGCCAAGGACAACATGGCGGTTGGATCTCGAAGCGAAGCCCCTGGTGGGTTGTGTTTGTGGTCACCAGGACATTTGTCTCCATGCTTGGTCCATCCCGATGAACGTCCCGTGTTGACTTTATGGGTCTTATAGATCTGGAGGCTTCTTCTTCCTCCTTCCGCTAATATCGGATTGGGAAAGAGCGCTCGTGCTATTTATTTCCTTCTCACGTCCACCCTGAGGAGCAGCCCTGCAACATCTAATCCATATGCAAATCAGAATGGACATAAAACAGCGGCTATGATGGCGTGCACTACCTGGCTGCAACCAGCGGGGGCGCTGTTGTCACATTTGATAGCAATGCAAATATTTATAAGTCTCTTTTTCATGGAACGGTCATACATTCTATCATATACAGGATCATCATATTATATACAGGATCTTTGATGAGTAGCAGGTCCCTAACAGCACAGCACTCCTGTCCCATAGAGGATCTTTGACTAGTAGTCAGTCCCAACAAACAGCAAAATGCTCCTGTCATATCAAGGATCTTTGAAGATTAATCGTTCCTTAAAAACAGCCAAGCACTCCTGTCCCATAGAAGATCTTTGACTAGCAGCAGGTCCCTAAAAACAGCAGAGCTGTCATGTTATAAAGTCAATATCTAACTAATAGTCAGTCCCAACAAACAGCAAAACCCTCCTGTCATTTCAAGGATCTTTGAAGATCAGACGTTCCTTAAAAACAGCCAAGCACTCCTGTCCCATAAAGGATCTTTGACCAAAAACAGCAGAGCTCTCCTGTTATAAAGTCAATCGTCCCAACAAACAGCAAAATGCTCCTGTCATATCAAGGATCTTTGAAGTTCAGTCGTTCCTTAAAAACAGTCAAGCACTCCTGTCGCATAGAGGATCTTTGACTAGCAGTAGGTCCCTAAAAACAGCAGAGCTCTCCTGTTATAAAGTCAATCTCTAACTAGTAGTTGATCCCAACAAACAGCAAGATGCTCCTGTCATATCAAGGATCTTTGAAGATCAGTCGTTCCTTAAAAACAGCCGAGCACTCCTGTCCCATAGAGGATCTTTGACTAAAAACTGCAGAGCTGTCTTGTTATAAAGTCAATCGTCCCAACAAACAGCAAAATGCTCCTGCCATATCAAGGATCTTTGAAGATCAGTCGTTCCTTAAAAACAGCCGAGCCCTCCTGTCATATAGAGGATCTTTGACTAGCAGCAGGTCCCTAAAACAGCAGAGCTCTCCTGTTATAAATTCAATTTCTAACTAGTAGTCGATCCCAACAAACAGCCAAACGCTCCTGTCATATCAAGGATCTTTGGAGATTAGTCGTTCCTTAAAAACAGCCGAGCACTCCTGTCCCATAAAGGATCTTTGACCAAAAACAGCAGAGCTCTCCTGTTATAAAGTCAATCTCTAACTAGTAGTCGGTCCCAACAAACAGCAAAATGCTCCTGTCATATCAAGGATCTTTGAAGATCAGTCGTTCCTTAAAAACAGCCGAGCACTCCTGTCCCATAGAGGATCTTTGACTAAAAACAGCAAAGCTGTCCTGTTATAAAGTCAATCGTCCCAACAAACAGCAAAATGCTCCTGTCATATCAAGGATCTTTGAAGAGCAGTCATTCCTTAACAACAGCCGAGCACTCCTGTCCCATAGAGGATCTTTGACTAGCAGCAGGTACCCAAAAACAGCAGAGCTCTCCTGTTATAAAGTCAATCTCTAACTAGTAGTTGATCCCAACAAACAGCAAAATGCTCCTGTCATATCAAGGATCTTTGAAGATCAGTCGTTCCTTAAAAACAGCCGAGCACTCCTGTCCCATAGAGGATCTTTGACTAAAAACAGCAGAGCTGTCCTGTTATAAAGTCAATCTCTAACTAGTAGTCGATCCCAACAAACAGCAAAATGCCGTCATGTCGATGACACGCTCCTCATGCCAGTTATCAACGGTAAGCGATAAACATAAAGACTGAACATAAATCCACCATGTAAGTATGATGAGTATGATGACTTGTTTTCCTTGACCAGCGTATTGTTTGTCTTTTAATTTATGACTTGACTTGTCTTTATTTATGACTACATTAGCCATAATATATACAAGCATCGGTTGCTGGTCCTTTTCAAAGTCATACGCTGCTTTACGAGTTAAGTATGTGCTTGTTTCCTATTTCCAAATACACAAAAATAACCAAGTAAAAACGATTCCCACTGACTCAATCTAATTTGTTTTTATTGTAAATTGTCAAGCCAATTATGCTTTTATTTTGTGTTCCTTATTTAATTGTAAATAGCCCTGTGTAAATGGTGTAAGTTCTGTAAATAACACAACAATGACTGAATATATTTTTTTATTATGTCAAACTGATCAACGCTGCTATTTTGGGGGATATATATATATATATATATATATATATATATATATATATATATATATATATATATATATATATATATGAATAGATAGATGAGTTTTTGTCATTATTTGTCCAGTGAAATGTTGTAGTCGCTGTATTATTCTGATTTTAATATTAAACAACTCACACCAGCGCAGTGGGATAGAGTCATGTGACCTGCCGTTAGCATCATTTACCTTTACAGTGGGATAGAGTCATGTGACCTGCCGTTAGCATAATTTACCTTTACAGTGGGATAGTCATGTGACTTGGTGTTAGCATCATTTACCTTTGCAGTGGGATAGTCATGTGACCTGGCGTTAGCATCATTTACCTTTACAGTGGGATAGTCATGTGACCTGGAGTTAGCATCATTTACCTTTACAGTTGGATAGTCATGTGACCTGGCGTTAGCATCATTTACCTTTACAGTGGGATAGAGTCATGTGACCTGGAGTTAGCATCATTTACCTTTGCAGTGGAATAGTCATGTGATCTGGTGTTAGCATCATTTACCTTTACAGTGGGATAGTCATGTGACCTGGAGTTAGCATCATTTACCTTTACAGTTGGATAGTCATGTGACCTGGCGTTAGCATCATTTGTCTTGTTTTGCATGCCTATGGTTGGTTTATTAAGGACACAGTCCAATTTCGATCCAGCTAAGCAGTAAACTCCCATGTGACGAGTCATTTACCACCATGGGTACATTATGGTGTCCACTTTTTTTTGCCTTGTCCTTCTTCCAGTGACCTATTATGGACAACCGACTGCACCCATCCAAAATAAGTCAATGCCCGTGTTCTACTCCAGTCATTTTTTTAAAGTGATGGCATGCAGACCAGATATAGAAGGTCATGTTTACATTGTTTTTTTTTTGGAAGCTATATGTTTCCCAGCAGACTCTGTTCTCTTCTGGTTGACATGAACTTCCAAACGCTATATAAAGAAATCCATAGAACCTCAATCAGCTGTGGATTTATGATTTATGCAAAGTAATATCAAATATACTGTAGCTTTAAAAAAAATTAAACCTGTCTACAATTGTTTTTCTATATGCTTTAATTCTTCAAGTGAATTCAAAAGTGAAGGAATCAATGCAGAAAAGTGTCCTTTGTCGCCCTCTGCTGGTCTTCATGCGTCACTGCTGTGCTCCACTGGCGGGCTGCTGGTTTTCTTCCAGGTGGGACACACAGGAGACAAGGGGGACAGAGAAACAAGTCCTGTTTTCTTCTCGTCTCTGCACTGCTGCTGTGTTTGGCGTAATGGTGGACCAGATTCTGGGTCGGATGAGGGGGTCCAGTCTCAGATCTTCCTAAACCCGGAGACAGTATTCCAAAGAAAGATCTGTGACTAGTTTTTTTTACGGTAGCGCCTCAAAAAGCGCAGAGTGAGGACTCCTGTGACTTTGAATACTATTTCACAGTTGGATCTTTGATTATCATTTTCATAGTCAATCCTCAAAAACAGCTCTTTGATCTTTGAAGATCAGTCTTTCTTTAAAAACAGCTGAGCACTCCTGTCCCATAGAGGATCTTTGACTAACAGCAGGTTCCTAAAAACGGCAGAGCTTTTATAAAGTCAATCTCTAACTAGTAGTCGGTCCCAACAAACAGCAAAATGCTCCTGTCACATCAAGGATCTTTGAAGATCAGTCGTTCCTTAAAAACAGCTGAGCACTCCTGTCCCATAGAGGATCTTTGACTAAAAACAGCAGAGCTTTTATAAAGTCAATCTCTAACTAGTAGTCGGTCCCAACAAACAGCAAAATGCTCCTGTCATATCAAGGATCTTTGAAGATCAGTTGTTCCTTAAAAACAGCCGAGCACTCTTGTTCCATAGAGGATCTTTGACTATCAGCAGGTCCCTAAAAACAGCAGAGATTTTATAAAGTTAATCTCTAACTAGTAGTCGGTCCCAAAAAACAGCAAAATGCTCCTGTCATATCAAGGATCTTTGAAGATCAGTCATTCCTTAAAAACAGCTGAGCACCCCTGTTCCATAGAGGATCTTTGACTAGCAGCAGGTCCCTAAAAAGAGCAGAGCTCTCCTGTTGTAAAGTCAATCTCTAACTAGTAGTTGGTACCAAAAAACAGCAAAATGCTCCTGTCATATCAAGGATCTTTGAACATCAGTTGTTCTTTAAAAACAGCCAAGCACTCTTGTTCCATAGAGGATCTTTGACTAGCAGCAGGTCCCTAAAAACAGCAGAGCTCTCCTGTTATAAAGTCAATTTCTAACTAGAAGTTGGTACCAAAAAACAGCAAAATGCTCCTGTCATATTAAGGATCTTTGAAGATCAGTCGTTCCTTAAAAACAGCCGAGCACCCCTGTCCCATAAAGGATCTTTGACTAAAAACAGCAGAGCTGTCCTATTATGAAGTCAATCTCTAACTAGTAGTCGGTCCCAAAAAACAGCAAAATGCTCCTGTCATATCAAGGATCTTTGAAGATCAGTCGTTCCTTAAAAACAGCCGAGCACTCTTGTCCCATAGAGGATCTTTGACTAAAAACAGCAGAGCTTTTATAAAGTCAATCTCTAACTAGTAGTCGGTCCCAAAAAACAGCAAAATGCTCCTGTCATATCAAGGATCTTTGAAGATCAGTCGTTCCTTATAAACAGCAGAGTACTCCTGTTCCATAGAGGATCTTTGACTAAAAACAGCAGAGCTTTTATAAAGTCAATCTCTAACTAGTAGTCGGTCCCAAAAAACAGCAAAATGCTCCTGTCATATCAAGGATCTTTGAAGATCAGTCGTTCCGTATAAACAGCAGAGCACTCCTGTTCCATAGAGGATCTTTGACTAGCAGCAGGTCCCTAAAAACAGCAGAGCTTTTATAAAGTAAATTTCTAACTAGTTGTCAGTCCCAAAAAACAGCAAAATGCTCCTGTCATATCAAGAATCTTTGAACATCAGTTGTTCCTTAAAAACAGTCGAGCACTCTTGTTCCATAGAGGATCTTTGACTAGCAGCAGGTCCCTAAAAACAGCAGAGCTCTCCTGTTATAAAGTCAATTTCTAACTAGTAGTCGGTCCCAACAAACAGCAAAATGCTCCTGTCATATAAAGGATCTTTGAAGTTCAGTCGTTCCTTAAAAACAGCTGACCACTCCTGTTACGTCGATCCAGCTAAGCAGTAAACTCAAAAGTCCTCAAAAACAGCAGAGTGTGCCTAATGGAGAATATGTGAGTATTTATTTGTAGTATTTAGTATTTTTAGTATGTTTTACTATTACTTTACTATTACTTCAGTCATGCATGGGACAAACCTCTGCAGCCTTTGAGGGACGTCACGTGGGACATTCCAGAGGGATCACAGCCTACATGGGATTCTCCATTAGGGAACGTCATATGGAATGGTCTGTAGGCCACTCCAGAAGGATCACAGCCCACAAGAGATGGTCCGGTGTCCTGCCATGGATGGCTGTGAGAAGCTGTGAAGGACAAAAATATGTGAGTATTATGAAAAGTCGTTCCAGATACTCCGTAGTAAGTACTCACTACTTTGTTGGATTTCCCGTCTCCACCTGGCCCGCCTGTTTGAGAACCACACCTTTTGAAGACACCACCAGGAAGTTACACAGGAGAAAGAAAAGATGGAATCATCTCATAAGAGGTTTGGACTACTTTGATGGTGTCTTCTGGAAGATGGATCTCTTTGGAGAGCTTCTCCCGGGTGTACAGGTCCACGTACTGACTTTGGGAGAACTCTGATCCGTGAAGGAAGTAATATTAAGGTGAGAAGTTCTGGTTTCTTTTATTAACATTGCAAGTCACCTTTCTCCAAGATGTTCATCTGCTCCTCAGTGAAGCTGGTCCTAGATCTCTGAGGGACGCCTTTTATCTCCATGGACGTGCTGGAGAAACCTAATGGAGTCACAATATTAGGTACATCTCATCCTCAGAACCGACATAGAGGATCTTTGCCGAGCAGTAGGTCCTCCAAAGTAGGATCATTGATCAGTGTTTTTCCTGTTGGTCCTCAAAAACAGCAGAGCACTAGATCAGGCCCTCAAAAACAGCACCGTAGTCATGTTATATAGAGGATCTTTGATTAATATTTTTACAATAGGTCTTCAAAAACAGCAGTCATCCTCATACAGAGGAGAGGATATTTGACCAGGTCCTCAAAAACAGCTGATCACTTCTGTTATGTAGAGGATCTTTGATGAACGTGTTGACAATCAGTCTTCAAAAACAGCAGTAGTACTCTCATACAGAGTATCTTGCGTTTTTGCTGTGGGCCCTCAAAACAGCAGAACTGTCAAATAGAGGATCTTTGACTACATTTGTACAGTACGTCTTCAAAAACAGCAGATAAATAATTTCATATAATAATCTTTAATCCTTGAATAACATTTTAGATTAGGCCCTCAAAAACAGCAGAGTACTCATGTCATATAGAGGATCTTTGATTCACATTTTTACAGTACGTCTTCAAAAACAGCAGATAAATATTTTCATATTATAATCTTTGGATAACATTTTAGATTAGGCCCTCAAAAACAGCACCGCAATCATGTCCGAGAGAGGATCTTTGATTAACATTCTTACAGTAGGTCGTCAAAAACAGCAGTCATCCTCATACAGAGGATCTTTGACCAGTGTTTTTACCCCAGGTCCTCGAAAACAGTGGAGCACTCCTGTCATATGGAGGATCTTTGACAAACATTTTTACATTAGGTCCTCAAAAATAGCAGATGAATCATTTCATATTGATAATCTTTAATCATTGAATAAGATTTAGGTCTACAAAAACATCAGAGTGCTCCTGTCAAATAGAGGATCTTTGACTAAATTTTCACAGTGCATCTTCAAAAACAGCAGATAAATAATTTCATATTATAATCTTTCATCTTTGAATAACATTTTAGATTAGGTCCTCAAAAAGTAGTCATGTCATATAGAGGATCTTTGATGAAGATTTTTTACATTAGGTCTTCAAAAACAGCAGTCATCCTCATACAGAGGATCTTTGACCAGTGTTTTTACCACAGGTCCTCAAAAACAGTGGAGCACTCCTGTCATATGGAGGATCTTTGACGAACATTTTTTACATTAGGTCCTCAAAAATAGCAGATGAATCATTTGATAATCTTTAATCATTGAATAAGATTTAGGTCTGTAAAAACATCGGAGTGCTCCTGTTAAATAGAGGATCTTTGACTACATTTTCACAGTACGTCTTCAAAAACAGCAGATAAATAATTTCATATTATAATCTTCCATCTTTGAATAACATTTTAGATTAGGCCCTCAAAAAGTAGTCATATCATATAGAGGATCTTTGATTAACATTCTTACAGTAGGTCTTCAAAAACAGCAATCATCCTCATATAGAGGATCTTTGACCAGTGTTTTTACTCCAGGTCAGTAGGTCCTCAAAAATAGCAGATGAATCATTTCATATTGATCATTTTTAATCGTTGAATAAGATTTAGGTCTGCAAAAACATCAGAGTGCTCCTGTCAAATAGAGGATCTTTGACAGGAGGGCCTGCAGAGGATACCTGCATTTGTAAAAACAGCAGAGCCTTACTGTCTTGACTCCTGCAGGACGCTTTGATGTCCAGCCATGGTGCTTCTTGCTCCAGTGGGATCCGTCTTAAAATGCGATTGATGGAAGACACCTTAAGGACACAGGATGCATGTTAAGTGTCCTTCATCAAAGGAGGCGAGTGCGTCCTTGCGACTTACGCTGGGCACCTTGGAAGCCTTGCAGCTCCTCCTGGCCAGGAGACTTTTCCTAATCTCCCAAGCAAAAATAGACGGATTGTCCCGTTTGTGCTGAGCGATAGCGGCGATGACGGCAGGGGTGAGTAGTCGTGGTCTGCTCCCTCCGATGGTTTTTGGTTGCAGGAGTCCAGTCAGTCTGTAGCGGCTCAGGATCTTACTGACGCAGCCTGTGGACACCTGAAGAGACACTCGCTAAATGAACGTTTATGGTCGATGGGCGCTTTATCATGAAAGGTTTCTACTGCAAAGTACCCTCAGGATCCTGGAAATCTGGCTGGGCCGGACCCCCTCCGAGGCCAGCTCCACCATTTTCCTCCTCTTGGAGTCTGGAAGAGGTCTCCCGTTGAGGAAGATCCCGCCAAGCTGGTTCACATTGCCACCACCTTCTGAAAAACAGTGCAGGACCTCCTTAAAAACAGCACAGTGCTCCTTTCATATGAAGGCTCTTGGACTAGCATTTTGTGGCCTGTCCTCAAAAACTGCAGAGCGCTTCTGTCAAACCAGTAGGTTTTTAAAAACCGTTGCAGTAGGGTTTAAAACAGTTTGAAGATCTTCAACTTGCATTTTTGACCAGAGGATCTTGGACTAGCATTTTGTGGCCCGTCCTCAAAAACTGCAGAGCGCTTCTGTCAAACCAGTAGGTTTTTAAAAACCGTTGCAGTAGGGTTTAAAACAGTTTGAAGATCTTCAACTTGCATTTTTGACCAGAGGATCTTGGACTAGCATTTTGTGGCCCGTCCTCAAAAAACTGCAGAGCGCTTCTGTCAAACCAGTAGGTTTTTAAAAACCGTTGCAGTAGGGTTTAAAACAGTTTGAAGATCTTTAACTTGCATTTTTGACCGGAGGATCTTGGACTAGCATTTTGTGGTCAGTCCTCAAAAACTGATATCTGAAGACTCTTTGGAGTTTTTCCAGTAGGTTTTTAAAAACAGCTGCAAGATCTTTTACTGGGTTCTTAAAAACAGCACAGTGCTCCTTTCATATGAAGGCTCTTGGACTAGCATTTTGTGGCCGGTCCTCAAAAACTGCAGAGCGCCTCTGTCAAACCAGTAGGTTTTTAAAAACCGTTGCAGTAGGGTTTAAAACAGTTTGAAGATCTTCAACTTGCATTTTTGACCAGAGGATCTTGGACTAGCATTTTGTGGTCAGTCCTCAAAAACTCATATGAAGACTCTTTGGAGTTTTTCCAGTAGGTTTTTAAAAACAGCTGCAAGATCTTTTACTGGGTTCTTAAAAACAGCACAGTGCTCCTTTCATATGAAGGCTCTTGGACTAGCATTTTGTGGCCGGTCCTCAAAAACTGCAGAGCGCTTCTGTCAAACCAGTAGGTTTTTAAAAACCGTTGCAGTAGGGTTTAAAACAGTTTGAAGATCTTTAACTTGCATTTTTGACCGGAGGATCTTGGACTAGCATTTTGTGGTCAGTCCTCAAAAACTCATATGAAGACTCTTTGGAGTTTTTCCAGTAGGTTTTTAAAAACAGCTGCAAGATCTTTTACTTGGTTCTTAAAAACAGCACAGTGCTCCTTTCATATGAAGGCTCTTGGACTAGCATTTTGTGGCCGGTCCTCAAAAACTGCAGAGCGCTTCTGTCAAACCAGTAGGTTTTTAAAAACCGTTGCAGTAGGGTTTAAAACAGTTTGAAGATCTTCAACTTGCATTTTTGACCGGAGGATCTTGGACTAGCATTTTGTGGTCAGTCCTCAAAAACTGATATCTGAAGACTCTTTGGAGTTTTTCCAGTAGGTTTTTAAAAACAGCTGCAAGATCTTTTACTGGGTTCTTAAAAACAGCACAGTGCTCCTTTCATATGAAGGCTCTTGGACTAGTATTTTGTGGCCGGTCCTCAAAAACTGCAGAGCGCTTCTGTCAAACCAGTAGGTTTTTAAAAACCGTTGCAGTAGGGTTTAAAACAGTTTGAAGATCTTCAACTTGCATTTTTGACCGGAGGATCTTGGACTAGCATTTTGTGGTCAGTCCTCAAAAACTGATATCTGAAGACTCTTTGGAGTTTTTCCAGTAGGTTTTTAAAAACAGCTGCAAGATCTTTTACTAGGTTCTTAAAAACAGCACAGTGGTCCTTTCATATCAAGGATCTTGGACTAGCATTTTGTGGCCAGTCCTCAAAAACTGCTTCTGTCAAACCAGTAGGTTTTTAAAAACCGCTGTAAGATCTTTTACTGGCATTCTTACAGTGGGTTCTTAAAAACAGCAGAGTGCTTGCGAGTGGCTTCTCCTGTTATATAGTGGATCTTTGACTAGAATTTTTTGTAATAGGTGCTTAAAAACAGCAGCACACTTCTGTCACATATCTTTGACTTGTGTTTTTGCACTCGGTTCTGAAAAATAGCTGGACAATCTTTGATGAGCATTTTTGTAGTAGGTTCTTAAAAATAGCAGACTACTCGTGTGATATAGAGGATCTTTTACCAGTGTTTTGGCAGTAGGGTTAAAAAAACAGTTTGAAGATCTTCTACTTGCATTTTTGACCAGAGGATCTTGGACTAGCATTTTGTGGTCAGTTTTGAGCGCTTCTCTCATGTGAAGGTTTTTAAAAACAGCTGTAAGATCTTTTACTGGGTTCTTAAAAACAGCAGAGCGCTTGCTTCATATAAAGAATCTTTGACTGCACAACCTCCTGTTAAATAGTAGATCTTTGATGAGCATTTTTGCAAAAAAAGTGCTTAAAAACAGCAGCACACTTCTGGCACATATCTTTGACTTTTGTTTTTGCACTCGGTTCTGAAAAATAGCTGGACAATCTTTGGCTAGCATTTTGGGTACTAGGGTTTAAAAACAGTTGGAAGATCTTCAACTTGCATTTTTGACCAGAGGATCTTTGACTAGCATTTTTGCATTAGGTCGTCAAAAACAACGTCGCTGAGCACCCCTGTATATACATGATCTTTGATTTGTACTTTTGCAGTAGGTTATTAAAAACAGCAGAGCGCTCCTGTCATATAGAGGATATTTGACTGGTATTTTTGCATTATGTCTTCAAAAAGTTTGTTTTTGCAGTAGATGCTTAAAAACAGCAGGACGACTCCTGTCATATAGTGGATCTCTGACTTGTGACTTAAGTGTTCGGGTCATCCAGCCTTAAAACAGCAGCACGTTTGCTCGTCTGACTTACAGGATCTTTGTTTTTTTTGCAAAAGATTCTCAAAAACAGCTGCTTATTTACACAAAAGTAACAGCAAAAAAAGAGACAAACTGACCTTGATTTGTCTGCTCAAAACGTGTCCCGCACATTTCCACGTCAACCACAAAGCGGGCGAGTCCAGCTGAGAGCGAGCACACCTTGCTGGGGAAGGCTTCAGGTGATTTGTGGGGAGTGGGGCGTCCCTCTGGGGTCGTTTATAAGCACGGTGACGTTGGAGCCGCCACTGGCAATGTCAATATTGGCTTCAAGAGGGAGGCTTTATATGAGATGATTTGCTTCCCAGTGGCTTTCAAACAAGACAGAATGTCCTTTTTTCCCACTTTGTCTTCTATCACAACTAAATAAGGAGCAATGTGCCCAAAAACAGCTAAAATCGCCGCATTGTTTCGATTTACTTGGATTGACTACTCATGATGAAACTGGACCTCTGACAAGACAACTACTTAATCTATAAATATTCATCATTAAGTATGTTGTTATGGTAATTGATGCTAAATGGATGAGGGCTAGCGTTGAAGCGGAATTGTGTTGTGTGACGTTTGCTGTGATTGTGTGCATTTTGAAGATGGATTCAACCATAACCATAACATATTACTCTGGTATAGTAATGGTTTAATTTCATTTGAACATGCATCAGACTACAATTGAATGCATCACATAATCAGTTCACAGTTCCACATGTCCAAAAAGGAGTAGGAAGAAGCAAAGCTTATTAAATCCTACCCCTCCATCTGGTACTTTTACAATCAGTATCTGTTACATTTGTTCACTTCCTGCTTTCCAAATATAGTTTAATTTATTTTTTTCATCTTTTACTTTTTTTAAAAATGGTTTTTTGTTCACTTCCTGCTTTCCTAATATAGTTTAATTTTAAAATTTAAATATTTTACTTTTAAAAAACATTTTTTTTGTTCACTTCCTGCTTTCCTAATATAGTTATTTTTTTGTCACATACCAAAGTAGGAGGTGATATGAGCATACGATGACATAATGGGTACCATAGTAAGAGTCAATATAGTGATATATATATATAGCACATCATGACTGGTTTAAGACTCTTCATCCTTGTATTTAGCAAATTTATTTTATTTATTAATTTATCTTGTAAATTTTTATAAAAATTTTTTAGTTTTTTTTTTTTTTAATTTTTTTTATTTTTTGTTACGTACCGAAGTACGAGGTGATATGACCATACAATGACGTAATGGGTACCATAGTAAGTGTCAATATAGTGATATATATATATAGGACATCATGACTGGTTGAAGACTCTTCATCCTTGTATTTAGCAAACATCAACTGCTTGTATTGTTTCTTGAATTGGCTCATCGTTGTGCATTGTTTGATTTCCTTACTCAATCCATTCCATAGTTTGATTCCACATACTGAAATGCTATGGCTTTTTAACATACTCCTAACATATAAGTGTTTCAAATTTAATAGTATTTAATAATGAGATTTTCAATAATGATGGATAACGTTTGTAGGAATTAAAGCGTTTTTTCATGGTGCGTTCAAGTACCTCGGAGATGTTTTTCCAAAAGATGCACAGCCAAATGATATATATACACGGTGCGTATTTCTTGCAATTTCCATGGGTGGGTGAGCCTCCAGCCTGCAATGCAGGATGAAGACTCCCTCTTCCATAAAGCAAACACATGCAAATGCGATCGCCATATGGTAAAGTGATTTTGATAAATCATAAATCCATCCCAGAGTGCCTTTATTACGTTGTCTCTCAAACACACCAAGAAGAAACAGGGAGGACGTTCCTCCGGAAAGGACGCATAGGGGGGCACAAAAATCACCCACACAGATGTTGCTTGGGCAGCCCAGCTTATAGATAAAATGTGCAGTAAACGTCCCAAGGGGGGATATTTGACGAGTAAATATTAGTCCATGTGGCTTCAGACAACACAGACGCACGGCGCGGCCTTTGGGTCTGTTTGATGACTAATTGAATATCATTACCGGGCTCCACAAGGCGTCCAATGAGGGCAGGGTATGATTTTAAGATGCCATATGCTCCAAATTATACATTAACCACCGCGGAGTAGACAGCAATACACGATGCGTGCAATCGTGGCGCTCAGACGGTTTGGGTCTCCTTGACGACCAACGCAGCGCGAATATAAACCCCGCCAATCGTGTTTATCACAGTCTGCTCCAAGCTGTCATTGATTTATTATGTTTTACTGCGTGGAGTGCGTGAGTCAAATAACACTAATGTGACCGTGTGTGCTTAAGAACGCGCCACTTGATCTGTGCGTAAATGTCGCTCAGGATCAATTTGGTGCACTCGAAAGTGCTCCGAGATGTCCGCCAAATGTGAAAACGTATGAATAACACAACTCGGGTGGTTTTTGGAGGTGTTTTACGCGTAAATCTACCTTAAATGCGGCGACAAAACGATGGGAAATGTGTTTAAACCATCCGCGTAAAAGCGCACCATTTAAGGTGTGCTGTGCGCAAAGAGGCGCCTGAAGCTGCACCTTTGCTTTCATTGAACAAGCTTAATATATCTTTATTCGTGCGTTGCATTTTCTTTTCATAACAATACGTTCTTCACTTGTGTAATGTGATGCAAATAAAATGTATTTACGTCATTTTTTGGAACATTAATGCTTATTTGTGAATGATTATTCTTATTATTATTATTTGCGTAATTGTTTTGATGTGAGTACGGCAACATGTTTTACTTTGATGTTACATTTTTAACGACAACAATTTCCCACTGAAAAATAATCTTTTAACAAAAAAAATGCCATGTGTTAATATTTCCATATATTTTCAGAAAAGAAAAACATATTTACACCAATAACAATTATAATTAGAAAATCAGGATACAAATCACTGACATAAAAATGTGCTTTTTTTTCTGCCAGTACTGACATATTAAAATAATATATTGCATGTGATTTTATGTATTTATTCACGTATTTATTTGTAAGGTAATGTTTGTTTTGTGTGATTAAAGCAACACTTTTCCACACTGGCATTGCTATATATTATTATTTCTTTACTTCAAAACAACCTCACAAGTCATTTGTTGAAAAAAAATTAAATTCCATGTTTTTCTTTTTCCATAAAAATACAAATAAATAAACCAATTCAAAATAAAACACTTACAAAACATAGAAATATTTAAGATTATTTTTATTTAGGCATTTTTTTAAATAATGGGCTTACATATTAAAATACTATGACATTAAACAAGGCGTATTTTTTAGGTAAAGCTTTCTAAGGCTGACTTTGGACTTACATTTACATCCACCAACTCCTCCTCAGTTTTTTTTTTTATAGAAAATGTATTAAAACATTCAATTTAATAATCGTTGTGATAACTCCTGCTTGGTAAAATGAGAATAATAATTAAAACAAGTCTTAATGATACACAACACGTTTTTTGGGAATATTTTTGGAATATTTTTGGAATATTTGGACAATCTTCCCTGAGTTTCCATGTTCCTTTTACATTTACTAGCATGTGTACCAGTTATAAAATGAAAACAAAGTTAAAAATTAAATGTAACATTTTTGGACGTAATTACATCACACCCAAACAGCCAGACATAAATTAATAATCAGGATAAGAATGAATTTTTCATGATAAAACAATTATTACTTTTATTCTGAGGTGTTATTTGACGTGCTTCTTATCCCACACTCCGTGAACGCAGCATTAGCTGGGGTTATGCTATGCTGACGTGTCTCACATGCTAACCCGGAAGTACTTTTTCACCGCCTCCATTCACTCCCAGTCATTCTGTGGCGGGAAGTGACGTAACGTGTATCTGTCACAGTGTGCTTCCGGTATAAAGTGTGTGTTGACCAGCCTTCAGCCCTTTTCTCCTGGCTTTCTGGAGGAGCACCCACCGGCTCAGTGTTCAAGCTTTTTTTTTGTTATTGCCTCCTCTGCCTTACTTCTCTCTTGCGGCGTCAACTGAACATATAAACCCGGTGGACATGGCATCTGTTTCGGCTCCATCCCAGACAGCCTCGGCTGCCTCTGCACCTCTCCAGAGGGGGATAGTTAAGATGGTAAGTTCCCCCCCTCCTCCCGCATGTGTAGACGTGTGAGTGCTAGTTAGCAGGCTAGCTAGGCGACACCGACACGTATACTTTATTGACATAACATTCAGTCACATTAACGTGACAGCGCATGTTTGTACCTCGTGCATGCTGGCGTCACGAGCAGCATGCCGAGTGAGCCTAATTATTGCTATCACTAGCTAATATTGGCTAGCTCGCTAACAAGCGACATATTTGTGTTTAACGTTCTGAAGTGATTTTAAACTATTGTTTAATACCCAACTTTACAGATATGTACAGATTGTTTTTATATGTAGGTATACGTCAGGGGTGTAGTGGGTTTAAATGAAAGGCTAACTGGCATGGTAGGTAACATGCTAGCAATTAGCTGCAACAGATGTGAGCTTTCCCAGCTAACTAAAATGGGTGGGGGGAGAACTTTGAACTTTTCAACACTTTTCTGCACTTTTCACGACTTCACTCGTTTCCTGCGCCCGAGATCGAGTGCAACACGGCGTGTTAGCCTAGCTGGGGCTAATTAGCATACATGCTGGGACCTTAAAACTCGCTACAAAGCTGCGTATTTCTGTTTTTGTATGTTTTTTTAAGGAATATGTATAAATGCGTAAGTTGCAAATTATAATAGCTTCCAAATGATTATAGCTTCCTATTTCTATTTCCAACCACCCCGTCATCACTCGCTCAATACATGATTACATCACATTAGCATCATTTAAAAAGTGCTTTGGGATGATTACTTTTATCTCCCTCCCATCTTAGATCAACACTGACCCCCCCCTCCTCCCCCATTATATCTGTTTACACAGATTCACACAATGCCAAGGTTGTCACCCTCTTGATACATGGTCGCCATAGCAACAAGCACATCCCGGCGTCTCTCCTCACTATTGTTGCTTTCCCCTCCAGGTCCTATCGGGCTGCGCTATCATCGTCCGGGGTCAGCCTCGAGGTGGTCCGCCCCCGGAGCGTCAGATCAATCTCAGTAACATCCGAGCGGGCGCTATGGCGAGACGAGCGGCTCAGAGCCAGCCGGACACCAAGGACACTCCAGACGAGGTGGGTTGTTTGTTGACGAGCTCATGCTGAAATAATAATAATAATAATATTATGATGACGGTACCATTCGGACATTATTTGGCTTGTTTGGAGTCTGTGTGAAAGAATATGCTAAGTTTTTTTCCTGCTTAATGCTGCCTGTGTTTGTTGTGTGAAAGGGCACACAGTTCAGGCATTGTTCCTTTGCTTGGTTCTGTGTGAAATACTCAACGGATAGATGCCAGCTCTGTGATACGGCAAAATTTACATAAATCCGTGTGAAGGATTCTCCTGCCGATACTGCTTCCTGTTGGATTTACATGGTGCAGTAATCTCCCGCCATGTTGAGTTTTACAGCTCCATGCTATCATGGATTTTTCAAAAATATATGAATTGGTAAACATGCTATTTTGTGTTTATTAGTGTGAAAATATGCATATGTAAGCAGGTTTTTGCCAAATTAAATATTTTTCAAGCGCAAAAATGTCCAAATGAGTTAAAATAAAAAAAAGGCATTTGGAAGACTCATTGAAAGACGTGATCATATGTGGTGTTCTACACTGGTCACTAGGTGTCAGTAATGTTAAATAATCTGACACCAGGTACAAGAATCTCAAACACGGGCGACTGTGAACCCCCCCGACGTAACTTCTTTTCTTCATTTTCTGTGCGAAAGCCACCTAAGCTACTGTGGTAAGATAACATTGTCTCTGTTGTTGCAGCCGTGGGCCTTTCAAGCCAGAGAGTTCCTCAGGAAGAAGCTGATTGGCAAAGAGGTTTGCTTCAATGTGGAGATCAAGACCGCCCTGGGCCGGGAGTACGGCATGATCTACTTGGGGAAAGGCGAGTACGCCCGGGCCTTAAGCGGCAATCATATACACTGCTAAAACACACACACGCTAATGTTAGCCTATGCCAGGGGTCTCAAACTCACTTTACCTGGGGGCCACTGGAGCTAGGGTCTGGGCGAGGCTGGGTCGCATCAGGTTTAAAAAAAAAACAAAAAAAAACGCATTTATTAAAAACTAAAAAATGAATAAACTTTGCTTTGGTTCCGATTTTCTACAAGGAAAGCTCTGATAAAACATTCCACTGTTCTCAAATATCTTACTTCTTATTTTTCTACACAAAATAAGATCAATAATAAAGATAATCAATCAGTAATAAATAAATATAATAATAAAACGGCAAATAATAAAAACTTAAGAAACCACATATAGTTTGTGGGTAGACAAATTATTTTTTTCAGATTAAAATGAACAAAGCATTATTAGAGCCCTGTAGACATGACAAAACACGACTATAGTCACATTTATACTTTTTTTATTTACAACATATTGCGCAACTGCAGGGTCTTGAGACACATGCTAACTCGCAAACTAGAGAGCTAGCGACCTAAACGGTAGCCTTCAAGTTATTTCCTTTAAACTTAAATAGCCAAAACTTACCACTTCCACACGGATAGGGAGGATAACTATTAACAGTTATTTAACCTTTAACATGAAGATTAATGAAATGTAATATTTTTTTCTGGGTACATGATACCATACAGCATCCGTATCAAACTAACATTAAACTTTCATATCAAGGCGGGGGCCTCAAACTAGGGCCGCGTGTTTGAGACCCCTGGCCTACGCTGTTGCTGTGTCTTTGTCCCGGATGAGTCCACAGGCAGTGCCCCTTTTATTTACACAGGAGACCCTTGTACTGTTATTTCTGTTTGAGCGTAAAGTACAGTAAAAATGCATCGGACTTGACTTCTGTTTCTCTTTTTTTTTTTTTTTTTTTTTCTTCCAGATATGAGCGGCGAGAACATTGCCGAGTCTCTGGTAATCGAGGGCCTCGCCACAGTGCGGCGGGAAGGAATCAGAGGGAATAAGTGAGAACCTTTCCCGTTTTAGTGTCTTAATAGTTGTAATATGCACAACATTAGATCACAAAAAAAGATAAACCAAAGCACGACTGCAAACGTATACGAGCGGGTGTATTTTGGGATGTTGCGTAACCGCAGCTGGAGTCACTGCTTTGTAATTAGTGCATTCCGACCCCTGTATTTACCCCCCCCAGTGTGCTACAGCTACACAATGCTGCAGTGCTGCACACATTAAAACATATTATTTTCATGCCAATACAAACATGGCCTAATTGTTACAGTGGTGCTGAATGAGTTCGACATTGCTTTCAGTGTCCAAAGTGATCATGTCTCCGGTGTCCACATGGTGGCAGTAGTGCTCTACATTTCTTACCCCCCCCTTCACATCATAGCTTGTCTATATATGTGCGCATCAGCATCAGTTATTTCATCTGTATCCTCCAACGCGAGACTGTTTTCTACATTTATTGCGGGCAATGATGCCCTACAATGTCAGCAGCGCTAAATGCTTCATCAGCGGCTCCGACTCATTGTTCGTTATCCACCGTGACTTCGCATGCTGATGGAGCATTATGATGATGATGATGATGATGATGATGATAGTAGTCATGAATGATGATGACCACTTTGGGCAGAGGAAGCCAACATGTGTTATCAAGATGATAGCCGATCGAGGAAAATGGTCAGCGGTCATTTATAGCTAAATATTAGACCAGAGGCATCCAAAGTGCGGTATGGGGGCCATTCGCGGGCTGCGGCTTTGCTTATTGGGCTGTGGAACATTCTGACAATGTAATTTAACAAAGGAAAAATCAACTTTGGCATGATTAGTAGTTGCAAACACGACCGCTTTCGATGCTGCTGATGTTGGCGGAGGTTATGTTGGTTGCCATCTTGGGGCTGAAATCAGCGCGCCCAGCAAAGAATGTTTAAATTGATCAAAATACTGTAAGAATTATTGAAATTATTAGTACATAGTCATGGCTTTTATATAAAATCATAAAATGTTGGAGGCTTTTTAGAGGGCTTTGTAGTTGAAATAGGTGTCCCATTCCGTACACGGTTAGCTCCCTCATGCTAAGTGTTTTTCCTCTCTTCTTTTCTTCCTTCTGCGTTCATGGCAGTCCTGATCAGGTCCGACTATGCGACATGGAGGACCAGGCCAAGTCTTCCAAGAAGGGCATGTGGAGCGAAGGTGGCGGCGCGCAAACCGTCCGTGACATCAAGTACACCATCGAGAACCCCCGCAACTTTGTTGACTCCTTGCACCAGAAGCCCATTAACGGTAAGAAAAAAAACAAACACAAAATGAAAAAAAAAACTGCGTCCCAAAATTTGCTGCCAGGCAGCTCTGTCATAAACACCTAATTTGGCCCGAGTACGCAGGCGAGT
The DNA here is from genome assembly GCF_030265055.1 of Doryrhamphus excisus. NCBI lineage: Eukaryota > Metazoa > Chordata > Actinopteri > Syngnathiformes > Syngnathidae > Doryrhamphus > Doryrhamphus excisus. The sequence continues at coordinate 20,554,321 of NC_080472.1, read as the reverse complement.
GGGAGGGAAAAGGAATGAGGCTAATGGCGCCCAGCAGATCAACCTTCAGCGGCTCATTCTTGCAGAGGTGTAATGTGCCACTCGATGCTGTTAACAGCGGCTCAGCTCATTGCACCGACCTACCAGCAAGCCGGCTAATGAACAAGAAAAGAGCCTCTTCATTGGCTGCGCTCTTCTTTTTTTTTTTTTTTTTTTTTTAACCAAAGCCGATGCACTGCAGCTGCTTCAAAGTGTAAAGTGCAATTTAAGAGCAAATTGACTTTGGTGCAGGTGACTCTTATCCCATATTGGACTATTTTCACCAGTTTCAAATGCATCTCAGACGCCACAATTGGACTGGAAGTGCATTAATCAAAATGTCGACAGTTTAAAAGTTTGGTGGGAACACGCCTTTTTGGGGGGATGTTTGACTGAGTTCCTCTAAGAAACTATTGTGAACTCGAGTCTCCTTCCAACATCTGCACTGTAGCTCTGCACTTGTCCGACATAATAATAGATGCTAGGCCTGTCATAAGAACGGATATTGCTGGGTGACAGTTACCGCCGTTAAGCAATATTTTTGACATTATTTTGAGACCCTTTTCCATTAATTTAATGAGAAACTACACATCATAATGCAAGTGCACTGTATTGGAATGGACTGAATGTCTGACAGGTGATCAGTCATCCAGCCTGTTTGAGTGAGAGAGTTTTATTTTAAGATGTGTTGTGAAGCCTGAACCACAATAGGGAGAGAGGGGAGATGATTGATTTTCCTGAGGTTGGGTGCTCATAAACAGGCTCCGGGGACAGATTACTGTTAACACTTAGATGCATAAGTGGGTCAAAAATGACCCGGTCAGGTTGTTTTCTTGAAATATCTTTGTAATGAAAATTTTTCATCATTTCGTATTCCTAAAAAAACATGTTTTTAATATCATGCCATTCACATTTTTAACTTACCTTTTATAAATTTTAAGAAATTTTAGTGACTACCCCAACCTTCCATAAGTGGGTCAAAAATGACCCGGTCAGGTTGTTTTCTTGAAATATCTTTGTAATGACAATTTTTCATCATTTCATATTCCAGGTATTCCTAAAAAAAAAACATGTTTTTAATATCATGCCATTCACATTTTTAACTTACCTTATGTAAATTTTAAGAAATTTTAGTTACTACACCAACCTTCCATAAGTGGGTCAAAAATGACCCGGTCAGGTTGTTTTCTTGAAATATCTTCATAATAAAAAATTTTCATCATTTCATATTCCAGGTATTCCTAAAAAAACGTCTTTTTAATATCATGCCATTCACATTTTTAACTTACCTTTTATACATTTTAAGAAATTTTAGTTTTTGTGTTACTACCCCAACCTTCCATAAGTGGGTCAAAAATGACCCGGTCAGGTTGTTTTCTTGAAATATCTTCATAATGAAAATTTTTCATCATTTCATATTCCAGGTATTCCTAAAAAAACATCTTTTTAATATCATGCCATTCACATTTTTAACTTACCTTTTTATACATTTTAAGAAATTTTAGTTTTTGTGTTACTACCCCAACCTTCCATAAGTGGGTCAAAAATTACCCGGTCAGGTTGTTTTCTTGAAATATCTTCGTAATGACAATTTTTCATCATTTCATATTCCAGGTATTCCTAAAAAAACGTCTTTTTAATATCATACCATTCACATTTTTAACTTACCTTTTTATACATTTTAAGAAATTTTAGTTTTTGTGTTACTACCCCAACCTTCCATAAGTGAGTCAAAAATGACCCGGTCAGGTTGTTTTCTTGAAATATCTTCATAATGAAAATTTTTCATCATTTCATATTCCAGGTATTCCTAAAAAAACCTGTTTTTAATATCATACCATTCACATTTTTAACTTACCTTTTTATACATTTTAAGAAATTTTAGTTTTTGTGTTACTACCCCAACCTTCCATAAGTGGGTCATTGTTCTCTTGAAATATCTTTGTAATGAAATTTTTTCATCATTTCATATTCCAGGTATTCCTAAAAAAACATGTTTTTCATATCATGCCATTCACATTTTTAACTTACCTTTTATAAATTTTAAGAAATTTTAGTTTTTGTGTTACTACCCCAACATTCCATAAGTGGGTCATTGTTCTCTTGAAATATCTTTGTAATGAAAATTTTTCATCATTTCATATTCCAGGTATTCCTAAAAAAAACTGTTTTTAATATCATACCATTCACATTTTTAACTTACCTTTTCATACATTTTAAGAAATTTTAGTTTTTGTGTTACTACCCCAACTTTCCATAAGTGGGTCAAAAATGACCCGCATGTATTTTCTATGGAATCTAATCAGAACCTTTGATTCTTATCAACTTAAAATTAACTGTAGACCACACAGACTATATCAGAAGTGTCACCCCTCAGGAAGATTATTTTACACATAAAGTGCTAATACAACAAGTATTATCTTCATATAATGTGTATGTGTCTTTTTATATTATCAACAAATTAGCCTACTTTATAACTAGCGGACACTAGCTGGCTAACATAACTATATGTATTGTTGGGTATTACTCTTTTGCGAGATACACGGCTGAAATGGTCCTACAGATGCTGGATCTTGTGTGGTCCTAAATATAATACTAAATATCATACAAGTCATTATTCCTAACCAAAATGGCAAAATTGGCATAAAAAAAGCATTGATTCTAGTATGGGTCACTTTTGAGAGTAGGGTCCAGTCACTCGTGCATCTAAGGGTTAAAGTCACTTTTACCTAACAGACGTCTTAACTCCACACTCTCCCACAGCCATCATCGAGCACGTGCGTGACGGCAGCGTGGTCCGTGCCCTGCTGCTACCCGACTACTATCTGGTCACCGTCATGCTGTCTGGAGTCAAGGTAACTCGAGCGCCATTAGCGTCACAAACACGACCGGCACATGTTCCTAGCTTCTAAAAAAAAAAACACTCGGTGCTCGTTTTTTGTTCCGCCGCTACAAAATGTTTCAATCAATCTGTTTTGTAAATCTCCGCCAATGGACCACTCAAGGTAATCGTCCTCACTTGAAGACATGACACTGATGTCGAAAGGCTTTTTTCACCCCCTTCGGTGGCATCTGTTTCTCTGGTGCTTTGCAATGCGACATCCGTTTTAAACAGCTGTGCGTGAACCGCAAAAGACGTCGCCAATGAAAAATAAACACACAGGCTTTTTCTTGCTAAATGACTACCCCCCCACCTCCCCACTCGTCTCCTCCAGTGTCCCACGTTCAAGCGGGAAGCAGATGGCACGGAGACGCCGGAGCCTTTTGCGGCCGAGGCCAAGTTCTTCACAGAGTCCCGTCTGCTGCAGAGAGATGTGCAGATCATTCTGGAGAGCTGCCCGAACCAGGTCATCCTGGGAACTATCCTGCACCCGGTAAGACGTGTTTGCAAACTTGTGAAAAGTGTGAATTCAAGTCTCTCAAAACGTCCTGAATCTGCAGCAAAATGTCTGCCACGCCCCCTTCAGCAAGGCTCAGTAAAAAAAGCGTTCATGGGTTCTTCACTTTTTGTCTCCCAGAACGGCAACATAACGGAGCTCCTGCTGAAGGAAGGCTTCGCCCGCTGCGTGGACTGGTCCATGGCCGTCTACACACAGGGAGCTGAGAAGCTCCGAGCTTCTGAACGGTACCGAACTGCTTTTTCTTTTTCGTTCTTTAGCTGCAGAGCATTACTCTTTGAATGAAGTCAATGAAGGGGCTGCATGGTGATCTAGTGGTTGGCGCGCAGACCTCACAGCCAGGGTTCAATTCCACCCTCGGCTATCTCTGTGTGGAGTTTGCATGTTCTCCCCGTGCTCTCCGGGACTCCAAATTGTCCATAGGTATGAATGTGAGTGTGAATGGTTGTTTGTCTATATGTGCCCTGTGATTGGCTGGCCACCAGTCCAGGTTGTACCCCGCCTCTCGCCCGTAGACAGCTGGGATAGGCTCCAGCACCTTCGCGACCCTCGTGAGGATAAGCGGTAGAAAATGGATGGATGTTCATACTTGGCTGCATGCGGATCAAGTGGTTAGCGCACAGACCTCTCAGCTAGGAGACTCGAGTTCAATTCCACCCTCGGCCATCTCTGTGTGGAGTTTGCATGTTCTCCCCGTGCATGCGTGGGTTTTCTCCGGGTACTCCGGTTTCCTCCCACATTCCAAAAACATGCTAGGTTAATTAGCGACTCCAAATTGTCCATAGGTATGAATGTGAGTGTGAATGGTTGTTTGTCTATATGTGCCCTGTGATTGGCTGGCTGGCCACCAGTCCAGGGTGTACCACGCCTCTTGCCGGAAGACAGCTGGGATAGGTTCCAGCACCCCTAGTGAGGATAAGCGGTAGAAAATGAATGAATGAAAATCAAAAGGCACAACAAAACCCCACAAAAATGACCTCAAAAACAGGCTAGTTGGTTAGCGCTTGAACGTCTGCTCTCGTTAGCGGCGCGGACGCTCACCGCTGTGTACCAAACCACACACACTCAAACAAAAACATAGTGCTGGAGCCTATCCCAGCTGCCTTTGGTCGAGAGGCGGGGTCCGCCCTGGACTGGTGGCCAGCCAATCACAGGGCACATATAGACAAACAACCATTCACACTCTCATTCATACCTATGGACAATTTGGAGTGGCTAATGAAGCTAACATGTTTTTGGAATGTGGGAGGAAACCGGAGAACATGCCAATCATCCAGATCTATCTATGACTCCAACATTTGGACACCACATCTAATTCCATTGCGCAAGCAACTGCGTATATATTTTTGGCTGCTACTGTTGATTCTACCCACTCACATGACGCTACTTCTAGTGAGTTTTACACTTCTTTTTTTTTTTTTTCCCTCCATTAGTTCTGCTAAGGAGCGTAAAGTGCGTATCTGGAAGGACTACGTTGCACCCACAGCCAATTTGGACCAGAAGGACAGACAATTTGTAGCCAAGGTGAGGCCCTCAAGTGGCTTTTTTTTTTCTTTATATTTGTCCTTTTTGTTTCTTCCCGTCGGCCCTAAGGTGACACACGGCGCCGCTTTGTTTCCAATGAAAGCCTTTTTTGAACAGAGGGGGGGGAAAAAAGTAGCACCAAAGACATGAATAAAACCTGACCCCATTTCCCCTCCCCTGACACTTGTTATGTTCATATAAACAATCCTCTCCTCTGGAGCTACGGGAACAAAAGCTTTACTGCAACCTTGAAACGGTGCCCCTGTCCAATTAGGCCCAAATCGCTGGCTCATACTCCTAAAAGCCAAGAAGATATTAGCTTTGGAGGTTATTGCCCGGGGGGCCTTGGGGAGGGTAAAAAGTGTCCTTAATGCAGAGTACAGTGTGGAGAGTGCACTCCCTCCTACTTGTCAGCACATATTAGCTTAAATCACGGGAGATGGACACACCACTACATCTAATTGTCAGTGTAAAATAATATTATGACCTTTGCAACAGAGTGGAAAAATATCATTAAACATCTCAAGTACCCCCCACTTTTATTTTTTTTTTAAAACTATACTGATAAATTCATGGCTTGCCTGAGGGTTACATAAAAGGTTGCTTTGAACTTGATCAAGAGCGCTCCCGCATAATGATGCAAAAAAAAAAAAAAAAAAAAAAAGAGGAGAGGTGAGATAAAACATTTATATCGCCTGCGTGAGTCTGATCTCCCAATGAGAGGCGAGGATGTGAGGAACGCACGTGAGATCGGGCTCTTTTCAGGTACCACGGTCGGTACAAAAGCAGACGCCCTTCACTGCCGGCCATTTTGACTCCTCTTTCAAGGAACACATATCATTGTTCTGTGACGAGGTAACCACATACGCGCATGGCTCGACTGTAGCGTTGGTCCTGAGGAGCCTTAGCTGCCCTGTAAGATGACTGGCAAAAAAAAAAATAATAATAATAAGTAGGAAATTTCCATCTGCTTTGGGCCTGGCATGTAATATAATATAATAGTAATATAATATAATTAGGGCTGTCAGATGATTTTAATCAAATTAATCAGTTTTCAAATGATGGATTAATATACATGTGTATCTTTGCATGTACTTTTTTTTTTACTTTTTCCTGTAATAATCGCACAACATCTAAATCACACAGACAGTGCTGTTATGAGCCTAGAAGTGGTTGCGTTCAAAGACACCCCAAAACGTGGATTGAATGCAAATGTTTTGAGTGGACGTATTTTTTTTTTAAATTTATTATAAATTTTTTTCCTCTTTTCTCTTTTTTACCATGCTAACTGTTCAGTAACATATATAATATATACGAGCGTAACAAAATAACTACTATAGATCTACTAATAAGAACACATAATTGCATTAATTGCAATCATCTGCATTAAAAAAAACACAACATAGTGCTAGCAAAGAGGTCAGTCTGAATTACCAATAGGATTTCACAATAAAGGCTGTAATTAGTCAGTCTCATCATATCTCGAGGTAACCTTGTTGGAACTGCATTTCCTTTTCTTTGCAGTCTTCCGACTTTTCTCAGTCCTCAATTTTCATTCGTTCATCTCAAATTTCTTTTTTTTTTTTTTTTGTGGACGTATTTCTGAGCAAATGCAGCAAATTGTACTTCCGTACTAAGAGCTGTGGTTTTCGGAGTGTCAGTGAATGCACCTCTGTGACAACGAGGAAGTGTCGTTCCCAGGGTGGCGGGATGAGAGAGGTGTTTGTGAGTTGGAGATGTGTTCATACTTCCGTACTAAGAGCTGTGGTTTTCGGAGTGTCAGTGAATGCACCTCCGGCGTGGTCTTGTGACAATGAGGAAGTGTCGTTCCCAGGGTGGCGGGATGAGAGAGGTGTTTGTGAGTTGGAGATGTGTTCGTACTTCCGTACTAAGAGCTGTGGTTTTCGGAGTGTCAGTGAATGCACCTCCATGCGTTCTCTTGTGACAACGAGGAAGTGGCGGGATGAGAGAAGTGTTTGTGAGTTGGAGATGTGTTCATACTTCCGTACTAAGAGCTGTGGTTTTCGGAGTGTCAGTGAATGCACCTCCATGTGGTCTCTTGTGACAACGAGGAAGTGGCGGGATGAGAGAGGTGTTTGTGAGTTGGAGATGTGGTTTTCGGAGTGTCAGTGAATGCACCTCCATGTGGTCTGTGACAACGAGGAAGTGTCGTTCCCAGGGTGGCGGGATGAGAGAGATGTTTGTGAGTTGGAGATGTGTTCGTACTAAGAGCTGTGGTTTTCGGAGTGTCAGTGAATGCACCTCCATGCGTTCTCTTGTGACAACGAGGAAGTGTCGTTCCCAGGGTGGCGGGATGAGAGAGGTGTTTGTGAGTTGGAGATGTGTTCGTACTTCCGTACTAAGCTGGTTTTCGGAGTGTCAGTGAATGCACCTCCATGTGGTCTCTTGTGACAACGAGGAAGTGGCGGGATGAGAGAGGTGTTTGTGAGTTGGAGATGTGTTCGTACTTCCGTACTCAGAGCTGTGGTTTTCGGAGTGTCGGTGAATGCAACTCCGTTGTGGTCTCTTGTGACAACGAGGAAGTGTCGTTCCCAGGGTGGCGGGATGAGAGAGGTGTTTGTGAGTTGGAGATGTGTTCGTACTAAGAGCTGTGGTTTTCGGAGTGTCAGTGAATGCACCTCTGGTGTGGTCTTGTGACAATCAGGAAGTGTCGTTCCCAGGGTGGCGGGATGAGAGAGGTGTTTGTAAGTTGGAGATGTGTTCGTACTTTCGTACTCAGAGCTGTGGTTTTCGGACTGTCAGTGAATGCACCTCCATGTGGTCTTGTGACAATGAGGAAGTGTCGTTCCCAGGGTGGCGGGATGAGAGAGGTGTTTGTGTTGAAGATGTGTTCGTACTTCCGTACTAAGAGCTGTGGTTTTCGGAGTGTCAGTGAATGCACCTCCATGTGGTCTCTTGTGACAACGAGGAAGTGTCGTTCCCAGGTTGGCGGGATTAGAGGTGTTTGAGTTGGTGATGTGTTCGGGTCAGAATGAAGTTATGAACAAGCGGTAGACTCTGACTGTGTGGGGACGCCATTTTGGCTTGACATGATGCACATGTGTTTATGACACAACAAATTAGTATCATTGAGTTACCACGTTAATGTGCTATTTTTGACAGCCCTATGTAGTACAGTAAATTATACTATACCACTAGTTGGGTTATTGGTTTATCACCTGCTTTTTATATGTAGTACATCCCTCAGAAGTGAATAGCACACCTTTTTAATATGAAGTTAAGTGGAAGAGAAATGAGGGTCGTCCTGAGTAGCAGCACAACTGGGTCACAGGGGATGAAGAGAAGGTCAGGACGCGTACTAGTCAGAAATTAAAAAGTCACTTAAGGTGTGGTGGGGGGGTGGATGAAAGCGGGCCGAGTTGGTCTGTGGCCCAGTTTTCAAGTCAAGAGGAGGAAGATTACTGCTACTACGTGTCGCTGAGCTTTGCCAGCAGAAGCCTTCAGGCTGCACAGCTAGCGTGAACCACCTTTTTTCCTCCTCAAATGGTTTTGGAAGCATTTGGGTGTCAAGTCGTGTGTGTGTGTGTGTGTGTGGGTCCTGCACCGTGATAGAAGATCCTCGCCACTGCAGATGTCATGCAGGCGGTGTGTCCTGAGGGTGGCAGTAGAGCGCCGCCTCTCGGAGTCCTCAACAGAGACCATGAGTCATGCTGGATGCTATTTGTCTCTTGATGGCAGACCCTTTTTTTTTTTTTGCAAAGACTTACCCGCTTCCGTCTCGCCACCCCCCCCATCTTGTGTCATCATTTTCAACTACCCGCTCCCTGATAATTAGGTGATTTACTTGGTGCAGGCCACATATTGACCTTGAGTTGATGTGTCATTAAATCTCAAACCCTCCACCTTGTGTGTCTGTCATCCCCGCGGTTACTCCATGATTTAACGTCGGTGGCGAATGATTTATGTGGAAAACAACACTCTTGTACACACAAGGGTGAAAATTTGTCAGCACGTTTTGTCGCCTGTGTGATGATTTGCCGGACAATGACCTGACACGGTATCGCTGTTATTAAATTAGGATGGCGTTAAAAACCTGAGCGAATCAGCTGCAAGGAGACAAATCAATACAATCTGAAAATGTTGGTTAATATAGAAAACCTATGGAAGGGGCAGAGTCCATGAAAGACTTGCATTGCCTAGACACACGGCGCTATTGGAATTGGGTAACAAACATATGGAGGACTACTTTTGATCAGGTGAAAAACAGACTTCAGTTTATTTTCTTAGGTTTTTTTCTTTTGCATATTGTAAATCTACTTAAAACCTCATTAATGTCCAAATTACATCAATTTATTGAAAACTACAATTAAAGTGAAATAGGCTGTTTATCAGCTGATCCAAAGTTTAAGACCATCGCTCAAAAACTGCTCCAAACCACAAGTACAAAATGTCCGTCGGACTCGGTATTGAGTACCTCCATTAATAGCTTAAAAAATGTTTTTAGGCATGCTTGATACGAGTGTTTCCAGGAAGCTATTGGGAACATTGGGAAGATGGCGTCACCAAGGGCATCAACTGTCTGGAACTGATGGCCATTTTTATCAACTTCCTCGCCATCCATCCAAATATTCTCTATGGGATTGAATCGGGAAGATGTTTGAAATCCTTGATCAAGCTAGCATTGAGTTACAGCGTTGTCCTGTTGGGGGGGGGGGGGGACCCAGCTGGTACCACACAGACCAGGGCCCTCCGTCATGAGGGATGCCGGCAGCCCTTTTCAAAACCCCAGATCATGATTGAACCCCCCCCCCCCTCCCCTCCACTAAGCCCGGTAGTGCTAATATGGTTGCTATTACCTTACGTTATATTACCTTAACACTGCAGGAAAGAGTGGGAAAAGTTCTCCTCCCAATTATGGCTTAAGTTTACAATCAATACAACTGGTTAGCCTGCTAGCTAGTGGCCGTCTTGAGTCCCTGCAGCACAAGACTTGTGCAATGTGTTGTAAACAATGAATAATTGGAGTATGTTATTTCATGTCTTTAAAATAAACATATTTAGAAAGTATTTTGCAAGCACTATTCAACTGGTCTTGAAGGGGTCTGTATGCTGTCTTGCTGGAAATACTTTCAAATAGGGACATATTTGACTCAGCACATCGTCCGTGTCAAATCCTGAGTCATTCATGTCAAAGTCCACGTCAGGTTGCGAGTCGTTGATATCGTCAAGTCCAAAGTCGTCCAAGGTCACCTCTGCATCCAAGCCATAGAGGGCACCATAAATGTGTTTGGTTTAGCTTTATTGGGTGTAAAGAGACATGAGGGCGGCATCACTTGTGGCCTACTTAAAAGCCTCTTCCTTCCGGGCACCCCCCCCCCCCCCTTCCCTTCCATCTCCACACCAAACTCTTTCCTTTTCTCGAATACCGCTCATTATTTATTTTTACCCTGTCATTTCATTTGTATTCATGACTTTAAATGACGACTTTTCATCTAGGGGGAAGATTTGCATAATTTCCCTGCTAGACTTGTGACTCAAGTTATTTGGTCTCTCCGCAGGGGGGGGGTAGGGTCCCACGTGGCGTGTTGTGTTAATTCGGCAACCGTAGTAAGACGATATTTTTTTATGACCAACACATCTGACCTGCTACTTAAGAGGGAAAAGTAGAACAATGAATCACGTTTGTGGTTTTTAATTGAGTGGAGGCTAGCTATGCTAATGAACTAGCGTCAGAACATTCTAATTAGTGTTGTCAGTCTTCTTCCTGGCCGCTTCCCAGTTACGACGAAGCCAAGGCCTTCTTCAGAAGCTGAGCCAATCCAGGAGGCTGATGATGCCTTCGGGAGCGTCTTTTTTTTTTGGAGGCGGACATCCAAATTCCAAACTCTACCGCCACCTTGTATTTCATACAAGAACTTAATGTTAAAGTCATAGTTGAAGTTGTGACGTCCGCGGTAGCAGTCACTCCCCCCCTGACTTTGACGCAAGAACAGAGTTCTGGACGGTTTTTGGTGGGTCGGTTTGGTGACAAAACAGACCAGAACTCTGGTCCCGGGATGAAGTGGAAGAATCACTGTTGATGCACATCATTTGCTACACAAATCCAGTTTCATTGTGTTGCGTCATAGTCTGTTTCTTTAAGGAATTTGCCTCTTCATGCCATTTCTCGTTTCTTTTCTTATGTCATTCAACATCAGCTATCTGCCGTAGTGTACCTTTTTTTTTTTTCCTGGCTTTCTTCCACATCCTCCTCCTCTGTAGTTGTGGCGCCAGAAGCCCATAACGAATGACGTAACTCTTGTTTTTTTTTGGACAAGTTAGTTCCTCCCTCATGCCAGACAGTTTTCAAGCTAGTGGCGTCAGTAAACAGATCTGCAATCGTGGGCAGGAAGAGTGCCAAAATATGGTGGCTATTACCTTACGTTATATTACCCTAACACTGCAGGAAAGCGTGTGAAAAGTTCCCCTCGCGATCATTTATTTATGGCTTAAGTTTACAATCAATACATTCTAGGCTAACTGATTAGCTCGCTAGCTAGCGGCCGTCTTGAGTCCCTGCAGCACAAGACTTGTGCAAAGTGTTGTAAACAATGAATAATCGAAGTACAGTAAACCTCGGATATATCGGATTCAATTGTTCCCACTGGTTTTGTCCGATATAAGCGAAATCCGTTATATGCGTATACCGGAAAATGTCCGTTTTACGCATATATCGGATTTATATCCGGTATATGCGTAAATCGGATTTTATCCGTTATAAAAAGGCACTTCCTTGACTATGTTTCCAATGTACCTGGACGCGCAGGCAACGCTGCAAATGACGTCATATAGCGGCCTGTCACGATTCAGCGAATCGGAGCGCCACGATGCGGCCATCCGATATATGCGAGGGAAATTTAATGGAAATGCATTGGAATGGGACTGGAGATTTTGTCCGAAATAGGCGAAATCCGTTATAAAAAATCCGATATATGCAATGATTTTTTATTGGAAATGCATTACAGAAAAATCGGTTCTTTTTTATCTGTCCGTTGTGAGCGAATTTCCGATATATCCGAGTCCGATATATCCGAGGTTTACTGTATGTGTTATTTCATGTCTTAAAAAACATATTAAAGTATTTTGCAAGCATATGTTTACAACTACAGTCTTCATTCGCCGCTTCATGCTTCAAAGTTTCACTCTGGCAGTTACTAATCAACGCAGTTTCATGGTTGATTATGGCTATTACTTAAATTATGCAAATGTAGGTACATGTTTAAGTATTTCCGGCCTAAATTAAGCATTTTCAAATAGGAAGTACTCGGTGTCAATGTGAGAGTAAACATATGTGTTATTTTTTTGTGTACTCTATTGGGTCATATGGGTGTAAATGTGACTATAGGGGTGCTATCACATGTCTAAAGGGCTCTAGAATGTTGCAAACAGGCTTGATGCGAGCTCCGCTAACTCGGGGTCGGTTCGAGATAATTAAAGTTGCATAACAGCAAATCTTTCATTCTTCTTGCAGGTGATGCAGGTGGTCAACGCCGACGCCATGGTGGTCAAGATGAACTCCGGAGAGTACAAAACCATCCATCTGTCCAGCATTCGCCCCCCCAGGATTGAGGGAGAGGTAAAAAAAAAAAAAAAAAAATCTCCTGTGATTCTATTTATGTTTGCTTTAATCATGTTTGTCTGCATCAATGTATGCTAACCCACTCACCTGCAAACCGATCGTGGGAACACGGATGCGCACAAAGCGATGTTGGCACACGCCCAGTGTTTGCAGCATTGCAGAGAGCGATACTGCTTTCTCTCGTTTTTAAGGTTAAAAGAGAAAAAAAAAAAAAATCCCAGCTACACGTGTGACTGTGCTGCTTGGTTACCTTGCATGGCAACCTTCAAAAACATCAGAGCATCAATAAAAAGGCCAGAAAGACATGAAAAAGGGAGCGAGATGTCTCCTGCCAGTAGTAATAAGAACTATCGCGTGGGCTTTATTTATCCTGTTTTTTTTTTTTTCTATGATCGCCATTCATCCTGTGAGCCACCGCTTTTTTTTTTTTCTACTGCCAATCACTCCCGGCATTCGTTTACCCCCCCCCCACACAGCAGGGATGCAGACTGTTGTCCCATTATTGAGTATAGTGCACTATTGGCTCTTTTGTGGTGTCATCCAACACGACAACATCATTTCACAATTTAAAACCAGGCTAAGAAGAAAAAGCTAATTTTTGTCAGTTTGCTGCAGGGTGCTCACATTAGCGACACTTTTTTTTTTTTTTCCTCCCCTCAATAGAAGTTGTTCATTGGCCTCCTGCTGGGGTTTGTTAGCGAGAACTCCAATCCTTGGAAGCTCCTGCCTGCAATCTTCCAGTCTGTCACCATGGCAGCAGTGCAAAGGAGTGATGCCTTGCTAGCCCCGTTTACTGCTGGCTCATCGGAACTTTTTTTGCTGTCACGCGTCATGAAAAATAACAGTGTATATTTGATTTGGGCAGAGGTAGTTAGCTTTTTTTTTTTGCTGTTTTTTGGGGGGGATAAGGTTGAGTGACAGGTCTTAGCGGGTGTGTTTTTCAACTCGACATGTTGGGGAGTGAGCCGGCGTCTCATTGTCAGACTCGTACGGACACACCGGAGGAGCGAAGCGCCGTTTTTGAGTCACGGTATTCTTAATCATTGCTGCTAGCAACGCTAGCTGCTCTTTTGTGCAGTTGGAGTTAAAAAAAAAAAATTCACACCACAATACAGTAAACCTCGGATATATCGGACTCGGATATATCGGAAATTCGCTCACAACGTACAGATAAAAAAGAACCGATTTTTCTGTAATGCATTTCCAATAAAAATTCATTGCATATATCGGATTTTTTATAACGGATTTCACCTATTTCGGACAAAATCTCCAGTCCCGTTCCAATGCATTTCCATTAAATTTCCCTCGCATATATCGGATGGCCGCATCGTGGCGCTCCGATTCGCCGAATCGTGACAGGCCGCTATATGACGTCATTTGCATCGTTTGCAGCGTTGCCTGCGCGTCCAGGTACATTGGAAACATAGTCAAGGAAGTGCCTTTTTATAACGGATAAAATCCGATTTACGCATATACCGGATATAAATCCGATATATGCGTAAAACGCACATTTTCCGGTATACGCATATAACTGATTTCGCTTATATCGGACAAAACCAGTGGGAACAATTGAATCCGATATATCCGAGGTTTACTGTATAAGTTTCCACTTTTGGGGGTCGCCAAACCCCCAAAAATGCTGGAGCCTATCTCAACTGTCTTTGGGCGAGAGGCGGGTTAAAAGTGGAGCAAACAATATTTGTCAGGTGCTCAAACAGGTTCCATTACAGTTGACAACATTAGCTTAGCTATGTGCTACAGTGCTAATATTAGTCATTTCTTTAACACAATCACGCTAGGCTAGCTTGTTCTGCATCTAATGGACGGATAGCTATCGGATTTATTTTACGGTGTGTAGCAAAGCCTGCTGGAACATCATTAAAAGTACATTTTATAATAATATGGGTCTTTTTTAAAAACAAAATGGATATGAGTAAGCTAGAACAGGGGTGTTGATAAAGCAGCTAGACAGGACGAGGATGTCGACTCTCGAGAGCCAAGATGGAGATGCCAAAAAAAAAAAAAAAGTGACAAGAGCGGAATGGTGAAATGACAAGACTAAGTCTGAGCACATCATCCAGAAACTCTGCTAATGCCGCCCGGGGAAAGCTCACAGAGAGAGGAGCAGAAGATCGTCATCGCTGTGTCTCTTCAGCGTGACCCAGTAACAGCAGTTTGCGCTTGCTATCCTGGGGGGTGGGGGTGGGTGGGTGGGGGGGGGCTCTGTTCTATTTGGGGTAAATTCCCTTCGTTCCAAATTACCCGCTTCTGCTCAGGAATGGTCTTTGACTATTGCAGAGGCATGGCACTTTTTTTTGCTGGATGGTACAGTGACGCCGTGCTGCGGGGGGGCGGGGGTGGGGGGGGCAGGCTTCAGCCCGGGGAACATGAAAGGTGAAGTGATGACTCATGGGTACGACGGCGTATTGTCCATACATGAACACTGGCGTGTTGGCGGCGGTGCACATGACTCAGGACTTGGGCTGATCCCGTGTCATCTTATCCCAAATTAAAGGGTCAACACATGTCATGCCAGGCTCGGGGGCGAGGGGGGGGCGGCACGCCGTGGGTGTACACATGTCGTGTGGCAGGATGGTCAAATTTGGAGGGAAGGAGCAGGAAGTGGGCGGCGGGAAGGAGGGATGACACAAAGGGAGCGGGGGGGGGACTGTTATAGGGCAAAAAATGGCAATGAAGCTCAACATTTCTATGCGTTTACTAGCTGTACATGTCGACTGTTTAAAGCGCCATACCCCGCTATTGGCTATACGCCATTCACCAGTCCAGTTTTATTAAAAAAGAAAATACATATCTATATAAAACATGTCCCGAGTTTATTTATAAAATATTAGCAAAATTGAACTTTATCTTTTCCTGTTCCCGGGCAGCTCCAGACGTTCTTCGATTTAAAAAAAAAAATAAAATAAAATAAAAATGGAGGGGAGCAATTGGTTTTTTGTTTTTGATTGGACGAACGAAAAACTGGCAATACAGCGTTAAGTGGAAGAAAAACTCGAATAAGTCGGTATCACGTGATGTTGGTGTTTACGTTTTACTGTGAATGCCCCGTTGACTATTCTGGTTGATTATAGCGACGCATGTAGACACGCGATTTGGAATATTCCTTTCCATGGATACCATTGCTTTCGGAAAGGTAATGGTTTAATTTCATTTGAACATGCATCAGATTACAATTGAATGCATCCCATAATCAGTTCACAGTTCCACATGTCCAAAAGGAGTAGGAAGAAGCAAAGCTTATTAAATCCTACCCCTCCATCTGGTACTTTTACAATCAGTAACTGTTACATTTGTTCACTTCCTGCTTTCCTAATATAGTTTAATTTTTTTTTACTTTAAAAAAATGGATTTACTTCCTGCTTTCCCAATATAGTTTATTTTTTACTTTAAAAAAATATTTTTTGTTCACTTCCTGCTTTCCTAATATAGTTTAATTTTATTTTACTTTTAATGTTTTTTTTCGTTACAATCAGTAACTGTTACATTTGTTCACTTCCTGCTTTCCTAATATAGTTTAATTTTTTTTTACTTAAAAAAATTGATTCACTTCCTGCTTTCCCAATATAGTTTATTTTTTTACTTTTAAAAAAAATATTTTTTGTTCACTTCCTGCTTTCCTAATATAGTTTAATTTTTTTTTACTTTTAATGTTTTTTTTCGTTACAATCAGTAACTGTTACATTTGTTCACTTCCTGCTTTCCTAATAGTTAAATTTTTTTTTACTTTAAAAAAAATTCATTCACTTCCTGCTTTCCCAATATAGTTTATTTTTTTACTTTTTAAAAAAATATATATTTTGTTCACTTCCTGCTTTCGTAATAGTTTAATTTTTTTCGACTTTTAATGTTTTTTTTTCCATTACAATCAGTAACTGTTACATTTGTTCACTTCCTGCTTTCTTAATATAGTTTAAGGTTTTATTTATTTTATTTATTTTTTTATTTATTATGCGCCACTTGAGAAACTGAGAAACTGCTCAAACACATCTGCAATTTCAGGGAGCTTCCTCGAATCACGTCCATCTTGTAGCTACCAAGATCCTCCATTGTTGATGGAGGTCTGCACTTTTGCATTTCAATCACTTGCTTTGCAGTACATTCCCAGTTTGAGACCGGAATACAAATCAGGCGACAGTGTTTGTGGGGAAAAATGTACCTGATAATATGACAGTAATAATAGTAGAGGGAAAGCTGGAAAGCCGCGTGCAATGATGCATCGCCATGAAACGTGCTTATCCCTACTTGAAAAGCTCACACAAGCCCTGAACACTGCGTACTAAGTGGGCGGGCACAACATTTAGTCACTGGTGAGGCAAACAAAGCTCTCTGTTTGCTCATGTTTACTCCAAACAAACCAGCAAAGAAGACAAACAAGAGAACAAAAAACATCGTCGGTGTTGCCACGTGTCGGTCTGACAACAATTACTGGCAGGGGGCGGGGCTTAAGGAAGCTAAAAGGCGAAGTCGGAGGGGCTGTCACACTTCATCAGTGCATTTGTATATGCTAGCATTTGGCCACGACGGCAGCATTGCTTGCAGAACGTGCTAACAAACGACCGGCGGCATATTGCATTGTTTGGTCGGGAACTGGACTCTTCCTGTTTGACGCAATCGTTAGCATCAAAGCTACAAACAAAGCTACAAACTTCCCCTTTTAGTTGACCAGGCACGCAACTGAATGGACACGTTTGTTCCTGCCACGTGTCCTCACTTGTGTCACTCTGTCTTCTGCCACGCCGTCTCCTCCTCCACCTCCTCCTCCTCCTCCTCCACCTTCCTCGCCTCGCTCGGCTTGCATTAACCTTCTAAATGATGGAGAAGTGCTACCCTTTTCCTCCTCTACCGCCCGCCTCTCCCGCGCCCTGCACCCTAATTGGCTGAGAGTGCTGACATTTACAGCCCACGGTGACACCGCTCCCTTTCCCAACCGTGAAACAGCTCATTAGTCGCAAATTATTATTTTTTTTAAAAAATCTTTTCCTGTTGGAGTTGGCTGCTTTTTTTTTTTTTTTTTTTTTAATATAATTCTGCACAGCACGGTCTTGCTGTCAAACCCCTCAGGATGCACACATTGGTCTGCAATGTAAGACCTTAATTAAATGTGCCCTAAAAAGTGGGATTTTGATTTAAAAAAAAAAGATGCTTTAAAAAGTTGGAGTCTGGCCCCCCCCCCTGCTAGCTTAGTAGACATCACAGGCTGCCAGGAATTAAAGATTTGTATTTTGTAATATTTAATATGTAAATTTAATATGTAAATTAATTTTTATTATAATTGCTTAAATAAATATTTGATCAACAAACAAATCGTCTCGAGGAAAGTAATCTGAGGCTGAATTTACGATACAAGATCTTGCGGTGTATTCTGTCATGTAATAAAATAAAAACCATGTGTTCATATAGACTGAAAGTTAAACAATGGCAGCATATGTATAAAAAGTGTTAAATAAATGTCGTCTTTTATCAGCTAGTGCAGGTTAGCCACAGTAGCCGATTCCCTTAGCAATCAGATGCTATTATTTATGAAATCAATACATTATTATTCTTAAATTATTATTTTTACTGTAGTTGCTGTCATGATTATCAGTAGTAGTAGTTCTAATAAATAAATAAATAAATAAATAAAAATATATAATTAATTAATTAAAAATAACAAACAGTAATATTATATTATTTTGGCTTTTTTTGTTGTCATAATTGTTAGTTGTAGTGGTAAATAAAAATACAAATAAAAAACAAAAAATACAAAATATATTTTTCAATTATACTATTTTTTTTGCTGTCATGATTATTAGTTGTAGTAATAAAAAATATAGTTGTATGTAGATAAAACAAATATTTTTAAAAGAATGATAGTAAATTAAAAATAAGCAATATATATTCTAGTAAATTAAAATGAAAAACATAAATAAATAAGTACAGCAGTCATTCAGAGTATAATGATGTCAGAGCATCAATAATATATGATTCAGACATAACTCTTACAGCGTTAAACTTAACCTTCTGCACCTGTCTTCCAAACAACCATTCACACTCACATTCATACCTATGGACAATTTGGAGTCGCCGATTAATTAACCTAGCATGTGTTAGGAAAGCGGAGTACCCGGTTTAGAAAACCGACGCATGCACGGGGAAAACATGCAAACTCCAAACTCTCCTAGCTGTGAGGTCTGCACGCTAACCACTTGACCGCCGTGCAGCCCCAATTATAAACTTAAGTGTTTCAATTTGAGTGAGGAAGCCAGAAACGTAGCAATTCCACACGGAATGAGAAGAGAACCCCCCCCCAAAATCAGACTCATCCATATCCTGCCGTTAGTCTCCGTGCCTTGTGCTCTAACGTCATATCGTAAAACATAACTTTCACTTTCCCATATTTTTGGACTCCTATATTTTTTGGCCAAAGGCAGCCATGAAACCTCGAGCATGTATTGTTTACAGTCACGGCGATAAAGTGAGGAACGACGGGGACGGGAAAAACACTGATCATATCTTTTTTTTTTATAAGGCGGTAAATTTTTCCAAAATCAGCAGGCGATCCAAGAATGATCTCCCCAACTGTATGACTCCGAAACGGCACCCGAGGAACACCGAGATCCAGCGCTTGCGGTGACGTTAAATGCGATTTTTTTTTTTTTTTCCCCCATTGACAAATTACCATTCGGATGCGGTTTGATGAAATAATGAGCACAACGTTGTCCGCCGGGAAGCTATGGAGGACCAAAACTGCCAAAATAATAAATAAATAAATAAATAAAAGTGAAAATAAAAACAAAAATGAAAAAAAAATATCAAAAAATTAAATACACAAAAATAAATATAAATGGAAATAAAAACAAAAATAAAAAAATATATACATAAATAAATAAATAAAAGCAAAAATAAATACAAAAATAAAAAACAAGATTCAAAAATAAAAAATAAATACAAAAATAAATGTAGAAATAAATACAAAAATAAATATATAAATAGAATTACATATCAATAAATAAATAAAAGCACTCTGCTCTCCTATGTATTTATTTCATGCTGCAGACAATGTCAGCTTGAAATGCAGAAGGAAAAACTATTCAAATGAGGGGGCGGTCCTAAGTGTGTCTTGGGTTGAACTGTTCGCCTATTGGTTGATCGACATGTGAGTGCGAAAAAGCTCCGTCGGGGAGGAGAGAGATCAGGCTCCAATAAGGCTTCCACCCGGAAAAGCAGGTAATCCGGGGAAGCATTATCCGAAATATCTGCTAGCAAACGGAGATCCCTGGAGATTGCAGCCATATTTACCGCCATTGAGAGTGGTGTGGTGACTTCCTCTTGCTGTGGCTGTTTGCAGGCATACCTAGTCGATTTTCGCACTCACATGTCGATCAACCAATAGGCGAACAGTTCAACCCAAGACACACTTAGGACCGCCCCCTCATTTGAATAGTTTTTCCTTCTGCATTCCAAGCTGACATTGTCTGCTGCATGAAATAAATACATATGAGAGCAGAGTGCTTTTATTTATTTATTGATATGTAATTCTATTTATATATTTATTTTTGTATTTATTTTAAATTTTTGAATCTTGTTTTTTATTTTTGTATTTATTTTTGCTTTTATTTATTTATTTATTTATTTATGTATTTATTTTTTTTATTTTTGTTTTTATTTCCATTTATATTAATGAATTTGTATTTAATTTTTTTCATTTTTGTTTTTATTTTCACTTTTATTTATTTATTTATTTATTATTTTGGCAGTTTTGGTCCTCCATAGGAAGCTAGCGTTCTAACCTGGTATCTCCTCGTTGGCGCCTGACTTTTATTTTCACAACTGCGCCTTTGTCATTTGTTAGATTTATTTCGCCTCTACAAGAAAAAAAAAAAAAACACCACTAGTGTGTTTGTGTGTGTGGACATCATTGGCGTTTTGTTTTGTGTGTGTGTGTGTGGCTTTTAATTTCCTCTCTTTTTTTTTTTTTTTTCCCCCCATAGGAGAAGAACAAGGACAAAGACAAGCGATTCCGTCCGCTCTACGACATCCCATACATGTTCGAGGCCCGCGAGTTCCTCAGGAAGAAACTCATCGGGAAAAAGGTGACGTCCACAAAAACGACACACGTGCACACACACACACACACGTCTGATTGCCGCCAACCTTTAAGTAGTCACTAGGAACCCCGGGGCTCGCTATTGGGTCCCCTTTTTTTTAAACAAGCCGTGTTGATTCGCCACTCTTGTCTATCGATCTGTCGGGGTCTGTACACCTGGGGCGGGGGCGGGTGGGGGATTGGGGCGCGCTGGATTCGCTCACACACACAATGCGAACGCGGATGTTTCAAACATCTGCTTTTGCAAAGAGAAGTAATTACCTGCAATCAATGTGCAATAACGCAACCAATGAAAACTTGAAACCAAAGGTTGCCCACAGCCGCTCGCGTTCGTTCGTCTGTGCCTCTACCTCGACCTACTTGAGTTTCACTTAGGTGCGCACCAGCGATTGCGTTTTTCGCACTTCCCAACAAAGAGGCGAGATCGAGTCGACCCACTTAACTGTCACCCCGTCTCCAAATACTAAGGCGACAGATTTGGAGCACTGAGCGCGAGTAGACCGCTTCCCCAGTTAAAAAGCGCTTTTTTTTTTTAACTCTTTAAAAGACAAAAGATGCTTCCCCCGCAAGTGGGATAATGAGGCTTTGACCTGTTGGATGTGGGTGAATGAGTCACCCTCTGCAAAACCGCAACATCATCATCATCATGTCCACTCACAACATCGACCCCCCCCCTGCATTACCTGTCTCAGCCGGCCCGCGGAAACGAGCGCTTTTCCCCCGCCCCGCA
This sequence comes from Doryrhamphus excisus, assembly GCF_030265055.1. NCBI lineage: Eukaryota > Metazoa > Chordata > Actinopteri > Syngnathiformes > Syngnathidae > Doryrhamphus > Doryrhamphus excisus. The sequence goes on along the minus strand of NC_080472.1, from coordinate 20,532,965 downwards.
GGACATTACTCAGCGTTTAAGTCTCAGTCTGCTAAACCTCAAAGCTCGCCATTAAAGCCGCTATTCATCATCTCTGTAAGGAAAAGCGCCGCTGTGAATTTTGATTCCTTATCAACAGCATCCAATTTGCACATTCAGATTCTCTTTTCAGCCAATGTTTGATTGCCAAGAAGTAGAAGGCTGATTGAGCTATTCAGTCAATGCGGTATACCTGCAAGCATTTACTGCATCGCTGTACAAATGAAGCTAGGGCAGGGGTGGGCAAACTTTTTGACTCGCATTGATATAACAAAATTTCCGGGGGGGGGCAGACTATATATTTTACACGTAACAGTCCACCTGGTATTATTGTATCTGTAAAATTGTCATGCAATCTGCTATTATTTATTATTTTATATTTATATTTAAATATTTTTAAAATAATAAAATATTATAATAATTAAAATAAAATTAAAATAATAATTATATTATTATTATGTAAAATATGCAAATATAACAATATTATTTTTTATAATTAATATAATAATTAGCATTAATATAATAAATATAATATCATAATATTTATAATAATAATATAATAATTATTATTTAAATTTTTATTATTATTATGTGCTTGTGTCTCTTTTCAGGAGCACTTTGTAAACAACAGACCATGTCAAACAACGAAATTTGCTCGCCATCGCACAAAGAGTTGGCCTTCAGAATGTGCAAGTTATGCGGCTATAGGACGCCATTACAAAATTACAGTATCTTGGGTTTGAGGAGAACTGCCGCAGTATGTTTTAACAAGGATACAAAAATGCTACAGTACAGCGGAATGTCACCAGGAATGAAATACTTGCGAGTTACTTTCTCTTGTGTTCAGCTTCGTAGGTTGATCATTCAATAGCTGCAATGTGGCCGACGGTGAAAATGGCTTCGATATTGCTGGACAGTAGCTTGGAATCACTGTGTCGGCAGCACTCGTGCAGCCTCAGACCCCAACAATCATGCCAGTTACTTGTTTCTAGGCAAAAACAAGCCGTACCCTGAGTAGTATAAAGTATATGTCTATATTACTTTCCCTTGTTGAGGATATCCTGTCATGAAACTGCTGACGGAGACGCTTGTAGCCAGTTAGCGTATATATTCTATATCCCTGCCCCTCTTTGCAACGGCAGCGTTAGCATGGTGACATAATCCCCCCAAAAAGCACGATTTGGCTAACTTTATATTAAGTAGTGCTTCTCGTGTGTTTTGGTCTCAGCCTCAGCAGAAAAAAAAAGCATCCAATGGAGCTCTTGCATTAAGCCACTTATCAGGCTTGAGCACATTCGGATAATCCTGCGGGGCTCAAAAGTGTCTCCTGTTATGCAGCTGCTTGCGCTTTTTCCACCATGCTTGCTTGTTGGCATGCATACGATGATGAATGCACACGCGTCGGGGCTGCACCGGAGGAAGTTGACATTTTAGCCCAAGGTGTTTGGGATCCGCCCGTTTGTGTGCTTCAAATGCAGACTGGGATTTTCTCCCATCCACCCAAACGCCAAACGTGATGTTCAAATACTCCCGTTGCATGACATTACTGGTGGTCAGAGTAGGTGACGCGTCATCATGAAAACAAACAAACAAACACGCCGCGCTCCGCATCTTGTTGAGATCTCTTAAGGCTGCGTTCACACTTGTCATGTTTGGTTCAGTTAAAAGGATCTCTGGTGCGTTTTTTTTACTCTTGATGGAGCTTTGGTTTGGTCGAGTGTGAACGCGATTAAATGGAAACGCTAGTGTTCAAATGATGGCAAAAAGCATGCAGATATCATGAATATGGAAGACTGTGATAGAAATGTGTCTGTCCTTGTGTTTAAAACTATATTTTACTTTTTTGTGAAATCTAAACTGGTATAAATAACAGATTATAAAATATAACCAACATAACCAAACCCAGCAGGTTGGAATATTTGCGCTGCATCACGTACTAATTCATGAAAGATGAATTGTCAAAGATTTTGAAGCTCTTCTTAGAACCACTTTCAGATCCACGTAGTCTTAGCATTTGTCAACTAGTAATGCTAATGGTTTAATTTCATTTGAACATGCATCAGATTACAATTGAATGCATCCCATAATCAGTTCACAGTTCCACATGTCCAAAAGGAGTAGGAAGAAGCAAAGTTTATTAAATTCTGCCCCTCCATGTGGTACTTTTACAATCAGTAACTGTTACATTTGTTCACTTCCTGCTTTCCTAATATAGTTTAGGGTTTTTGGGGGTTTTTTTTGTTGTTTTTTTTTCATTTTTTGTCACGTATACAAGCAGTTGGTGTTTGCTAAATACAAGGATGACGAGTCTTCAACCAGTCATGATGTGCTATATATATATATATATATCACTATATTGACACTTACTATGGTACCCATTATGTCATTGGATGGTCATATCACCTCGTACTTTGGTATGTGAAATTTTTTTTTAACTATATTAGGCAAGCAGGAAGTGAACGAAAATTTTATAAAAAAAAAGTAAAAAAAAAACTTACACTTTATTATGGAAAGCAGGAAGTGAACAAATGTAACAGTTACTGATGTAAAAGTACCAGATAGAGGGGTAGGATTTAATAAGCTTTGCTTCTTCCTACTCCTTTTGGACATGTGGAACTGTGAACTGATTATGGGATGCATTCAATTGTAATCTGATGCATGTTTAAATGAAATTAAACCATTACCAATAGGAAAACATATTGATGATTGTGATGAATGAAGATACTATATGGCATAGTGATGAACTAATGGTCAAACTGTGAATGCGTTATGTGGACTGACGTTTTTAAAAACTCCCCTTCTATGGATGGAGAGTTTTGTTTTTTTTTTAACAGCGTTCGCATTCATGTGGACGAAACGAGGCTCCAAAACACATTATTTTACTTGGCACCTGTCACGTTCTAACACTTTTTTTTTTTTTTCCTCTTTCCCCACCCACTCTTTCTCACATTCCCGGTGTTTTTGGCGTTTGTGTGGCTTCATTTTCCCACTCTGCTTCACTTCCTGATACGCATGTCTAACGTTGTTTATACTATCTCACAACTGTTGATCTACTTTAATCACCTCATTATATATGCCTTGTTTATTAGAGCATCAGTTTGTATTTTTCAATTACTCACGGCCGGCCACGTTTGCCCCCCCCCAAAAAAAAAAATCCCCCCTTTTGTTTCTAATTGCCTTGCCTTTTAGTACGGGTGACATGAAACGGCGTGTCATGTTTGGGCTACGAGGCAATTAACAATTTCTGCAGGGGGAGCGAGGTTAAATGAACTTAACCGTGACGATAAGAAAGTGTGGGGGGGGGGGTGGGTGTTGTTTGCATGGGTACACAATGAATGCAAGTTAAGGGAGAGGAGGGGGGCACAGTTAAATAGCTAGAGGGCTCGTCGTGTCGTATTTTTATTTTTTATTTTTTTGCAGCATGAATATGTCTGAAAAGTATCGTTTGTTTGTTTCAAAGCTGTAAATACACGACGGTGCGATGCGGAATAGCTCACACGCCGTCAGCTAAGACAAAGTTAAGGATAATGAGTTCATTACTGCGGCATGAGCTGCTTTGCTCCACTGAAGACTGATTTCATTAGTGACACCACAGTGCAACTTGGCTCTTTATTTAGCCCGCAAAACACAACCAAACAAACCTTTTTGTTTTAATATGATAACACTGATCGCTGCACCGGCGACGTCTTCATTACGATGCTCTAATCTGGATTTGTGTTGATCGGTTTTCTGCATATACATGTACTACCATACCACATCACGTACCTTTTTGTCCCGTGGACTTGTCCTTGATTCACCGCTTCTCAATTAATAGCTTCAGGAAAGGTTGTAGAACTTTGGCAACATATGTAGAGTGCAATGAAGTCCTGCATATTACAGTGGAACCGACTGAAATGTGTTATTTATGCATTAATTAATTCAAATTTATTGCACATCTTTTTGATATGGATATATTTCATCTCATTTCATATTATTAGTATTTGTATTAGTACTATGTCAAATGTCAATATTGACTTTGCAAGTGGATTTTGCACCCCTAATGTTTCTGCTTACACATCTATCACAATAGATAGAAAATATGAGCTGGAAACCTCATATTACAAATATACAACATAAGGTGGCCAGAAATATTTCAATATTGAACAAAGCAAAATTTGTTCTCGATCATAAAATCACTCCACACTCTTTATTGCTCTGTGGTTCTACCATATTTTACTTATTGTGTGGAAATATGGGCTAATAACTATAAAAGCAATCTTCACTCGCTAAATGTACTGCAAAAAAGGCCAGTAAGGATAATTCATAATGCTAACTCCTTATTTCTAAAATGACAAATACTTCAACTTGCTGATATAGTTCATCTTCAAACAGCTAAAATAATACATAAGGCTAAAAATAAGCAATTAGCTAAAAATGTCATCCGATACTTCTCTACAAGAGAGGAGAAATATGATCTCAGGGAAGAAGTACATTTGAAACACTTCTATGCTAGGACTACGTTAGCGTTAGCATAGCATTTCAGTATGTGGAATCAAACTATGGAATGGATTGAGTAAGGAAATCAAACAATGCACAACGATGAGCCAATTCAAGAAACAATACAAGCAGTTGATGTGAAAAAATATATATATTAGGAAAGCAGGAAGTGAACGAAAAATATAGATTTTAAAGTAAAAAAAAAAAATTAAACTATATTAGGAAAGCAGGAAGTGAACAATTTTTTTTTAAAGTAAAAAAAAAAAAAACTATATTGGGAAAGCAGGAAGTGAATGAAATGTTTTTTTAAGTAAAAAAAAAAAAAAAACTATATTAGGAAAGCAGGAAGTGAACAAATTTTTTTTTACAGTAAAAAAAATTAAACTATATTGGGAAAGCAGGAAGTGAATGAAATGTTTTTTTAAGTAAAAAATAAAAAAATAAATTAAACTATATTAGGAAAGCAGGAAGTGAACAATTTTTTTTTACAGTAAAAAAAATTAAACTATATTGGGAAAGCAGGAAGTGAATGAAATGTTTTTTTTTTAGTAAAAAAAATAAAAATAAAACTATATTAGGAAAGCAGGAAGTGAATGAAATGTTTTTTTTAAGTAAAAAATAAAAAAAATAAATTTAAATATGAGGAAAGCAGGAAGTGAACAAATGTAACTTTTACTGATTGTAAAAGTACCAGATGGAGGGGTAGGATTTAATAAGCTTTGCTTCTTCCTACTCCTTTTGGACATGTGGAACTGTGAACTGATTATGTGATGCATTCAATTGTAATCTGATGCATGTTCAAATGAAATAAAACCATTACCATTTTCATTTGGGGGGGGGGGGGCACTGTGCTTCTAGTACAAAAAAAAGTGAGTCTGGGTCCCTGCATGGACGGACACGCAATGAATCTGTCTGCTTTCCCGCGTCCACGACTGTAATGACCCGAATGGCTGCACATCTTCCAAAGACACGACCGTCCTCTTCATCCTCCAATGTTCAGTGGCAAGCGTTATCAAAGTAGCATGTCGAAGAGCCCCGCTGCAGGCTATTCATTGAGTGAGCTGTAAAAGAAATTCCCTGCTGGTGCATACAAACACACGGTCATGTGACGGAAGTGTATCTCCAGGGTGGATTTGAGTTGTTCTCCAGAGTCATGTGGGTTCTATCTGGTGCACACGTACACAACAACACACACACACATACCCGCAATCATCCTCTTGGGAGTTCTGCACTCATGCCTGACGTGATGCACACTGACTGGGGTGACCTTGAGAAGCAGCCAGACAAAAGCCCAAAACGCCAATTATGATTTATTACTCAGAACTTTCATTTCCTGTACTTATGTTTTGCCCGGGTGTGTATCATTCATGTGTTATGGATGCTGCTTTCAGGTCAACGTGACGGTGGACTACATCAGAGCGGCCAGCGGTCCCGGGGAAAGCACCCCGGCCTTCTCGGAACGCACGTGCGCTACCGTCACCATCGGTGGCATGTGAGTAACCCGATACACATCACACGCACCGAGGCCGCTCTCATTCACAAGTCACATCGTGCAGCGAAATATTGTTTACAATCCTTAAATCACTAAGTAACTTTTCATCGTAATTTAACATTTACTTCAATCGCACTTTTGCCAGATTATCTGTTTCCTATTTAATTCCACGATATAAACGATTCCATTAACGATATCGATGCGCTCAGAGGTTTCGATTTAATTAAAGGCAGGTAGAAGACTTTGCTCTCATGGAGGAAAGTCAAATAGCGGCACTAAGTGCACACATTTGAAATAAAATCAATCGCTTTATGAAACATGGTTTTCATTTCGAATGGTAGGCTGGCAGCCATGTTTGAATGTTAGTATACATTAAAAATGGATATCAACCAACCAGTACATACACCAGCAATATGTAATGATGGCTGGTTCTTTATATATAGACAAACAACCATTCACACTCACATTCATACCTATGGTCAATTTGGAGTGGCTAATTAACCTAGCATGTTTTTGGAATGTGGGAGGAAACCGGAGTACCCGGAGAAAACCCACGCATACACTGGGAGAACATGCAAACTCAACAGGGTGGAATTGAACTCGGGTCTCCTAGCTGTAGTGCTGAGCTGGTGGCCACACTGGACACTTGACTTCAGCACCCATACTACCACCTGGCTCTCCCTGTAAGACGCCTTTTCGGTTTAAGCGAGGAGTCAACTGGGCCGGCGCCAGTTGTTGCCAGTTGGCACCAATGCAATTTGCTGTGGCGCCTAGTGTCACCAATGAGGTGCCTAGTGGCGTGCAGTGGCTTAAACTGCCTCCCAACTGGCTCCGTAATGGCGGCAAAAATAGTTAGTCATTCATTTTCGACCGCTTATCCTCACAGGGGTCGTGGGGGGGTGCTGGGGCCTATCCCAACTGTCATCAGGTGAGAGGCGGGGTACACCCTGGACTCGTGGCCAGCCAGCCAATCACAGGGCACATATAGGCAAACAACCATTCACACTCACATTCATACCTATGGTCAATTTGGAGTCGCTAATTAACCTAGCATGTTTTTGGAATGTGGGAGGAAACCGGAGTATGTGAAGAAAACCCACACATGCACGGGGAGAACATGCAAACTCGAGGGTGGAATTGAACCCTGGTCTCCTAGCTGTGAAGTCTGCGCGCTAACCACTGGGCTGCCGTGCAGCCAAGTATGAACATCCATCCATCCATTTTCTACCGCTTATCCTCACAGGGTGCTGGAGCTTATCCCAGCTGTCTTCGGGCGAGAGGCGGGGTACACCCTGGACTGGTGGCCAGCCAATCACAGGGCACATATAGACAAACAACCATTCACACTCACATTCATACCTATGGACAATTTGGAGTGGATAATTAACCTAGCATGTTTTTGGAATGTGGGAGGAAACCGGAGTACCCGGAGAAAGCCCACACATGCACGGGGAGAACATGCAAACTCGAGGGTGGAATTGAACCCTGGTCTCCTAGCTGTGAAGTCTGCGCGCTAACCACTGGACCGCCGTGCAGCCAAGCATCCATTTTCTACCGCTTATCCTCACAGGGTGCTGGAACCTATCCCAGCTGTCTTCGGGTGAGAGGCGGGGTCCACCCTGGACTGGTGGCCAGCCAGCCAATCACAGGGCACATATAGACAAACAACCATTCACACTCACATTCATACCTATGGACAATTTGGAGTGGCTAATTAACCTAGCATGTTTTTGGAATGTGGGAGGAAACCGGAGTACCCGGAGAAAACCCACACAAACTCCACACAGAGATGGCCGAGGGTGGAGCATTATCAAAGCGTTATCTGCTCACCACTATACCACCGTGCAGCCTCAACACGCATCACAACATATAAAAGTGTTTACACTGTGTTTGCTTGTCTTGCCCCCCTCCCAGTAACATAGCGGAGGCCCTGGTCAGCAAAGGCTTGGCTACCGTCATCAGGTACCGGCAGGACGACGACCAGCGCTCCTCCCACTACGACGAGCTCCTGGCTGCGGAAGCGCGGTGAGAATGTTTCCTTAACTTGTGCGCGTGCCTGACCTTGACAGTTTGGGGATGTTGACTAGAATTGACTATGGCCTCCAGGGGTGTTGGTGTTTGGTCTGGTGTTTATTTTTTGTCTTTTCAAAATGGCTTTCAGAATGTTATTTTAGTCATGTGCCACGTCATAATCTATTTTTTTTTTTTTTTTTTTTCCCCTGGAGACATTTTTTTTTCTTGACACGCGTGCAAGAAAACGCTGGCTACTTAATCAGACTTTCTTTACGCCGCTGCTATGAATAAAATGATATGGCGGTGCAGAGATTTAGTCGGGGCTTTATTACTGGGCCGTAGATTAAGATCTGGCTATAGGTAGAGCAGATGCAGCTTCTTTTCATCGCCGCTCGCTCTCCTACCGTCTCCATTTTTTTTTTTTTTTTTTTACTGCACCTTGCTTGTTTCCACTTTTGTCCTCCGTGTTCTCGCTCTGGCTTAATCTTTCTTTCCCTGGTGGTGGTGGTGGTGGTGTGTGTGTGGGGGGGGTCTTATTAGAGTTGAGAGCTCTCCGTCTTTAGTGATGGTGGTATTTTTAGTGCCTTCAAGGAACTTCTTCCCTCGCGGCGATTATACATGCTATACGACTGCGTAGGAGCCGAGGGGTCGTCTCCATGTTCATGGGGGGGGGGGCATTTTCATCTGCAAAACTCTGAAACACCATCACATTGCAGAATAAAGTACAAAATATTCCAAGTAGAGTCATCACTCCTTTATCACGGTGATGTAGGAGTCATAATTTATGAATGGAATATTTTGCCAGTATTAGCTAATATAGTAGACAAAATAAGCAGTTTAAAACATAAATACACATGAGCCTTCTCCATGGCTGCCCCCCCCCAACCCTCTGGAACCTTTTGCCCCATTCACTCCGTGCTTGCCCCGATCTTCCCACCTTCAAAAAACAACTCAAAACCCATCCGTTTAAATACGTTTTTAATGTCCGCCATGCTTTTAGCATTGTTTAGCTCTGAATGAATGTATGGATATTGTTTTTTAATTTTGTTTTTACTCAACTCTATTTTTATTTCTTTTTTCTTGACTGTAAAACGTCTTTGAGTACTCTAAAAAGCGCTATACAAATAAAATGTATTATTATTATTATTATGTATGTGTTGGGGAGGTCAGATAGTTACACTATCGTGACCTTGATCGCAAAGGCAAAAACATTTAGTGTCTTTGAACGTAGCCTGAGGTTGGACACCGTAAGATTTTATGCGACTTTTACATTTCTTCAGAGATTCTGGGGGAGGCGGGACCAAGTCATGTGCTTCAACGACAAAGCCTTAGACCAGGGGTGCTCATTAAGTCGATCGCGAGCTACCGGTCGATCGCGGAGGTGGTACTGGTCGATCGCTGGTCGATCGCGGCATGACATTAAAAAAATATCCCAGCATCAATGCCGTCACTTGATTGACATACAGGGCAGCCATTCAGATGACAACTGAATGTTGCTCTTCGGGCGACCAATCAAATCAAACAACGTCTCTAAGTGCAGCAGAACTTACGATGTCAGCCTATCATCCATCCCCGTTACTTGATTGACATACAGGACAACCAGTCAGATGACAACTGAATTTTGACCTTTAGGTCACCGCTCATGCGTAAACAACGATGCAAAGTGCTAAGCTAGTCGGCGAATTGCGAGATTTTAAGCCCTCGCTAAAGTTTATGGTCACTAAAATGAGTGAAGGAGCCGGACCAAGTAAAAAGGCAAAAACTGGACCAAGTAAAAAGGCAAAAAACATATCACTTCCATACGGATATGGAATATTACACGGATATTATGATACGGATATTATCCATGACTGATAAACATTTGGAAGTGTGCTTGAGGCTGGCTATCAGCAGCTACTGTCCGGACTATGCATCCCTGGCTGGTTCAATTCAGTGCAAGTCATCAAAGTAAACTCAGGTAATTACAAAAAATGTTAATAGTTAATTATGTGTGTTTTGCAATATTGGCTCATTTGGTTATGTAAGGTACATCAACATACATTGTACGTACAAATAATCCTCAATACATTTGACAATAAATAGATGTTTTGCATTTTTGTAGTGGGTAGATCATTTTGACTCGGTCATTTTAAAAGTAGCTCGCATGCTGAAAAAGTGTGAGCACCCCTGCCTTAGACTATTGATCAGCTGACGAGCTGCCTGTTTGTGTTTAAATGCATTTTTCAATAAATATCCGACTCTCTGTTTCTTTTAAATCCACCGCCATTTGCTAAATACAAATCCTTTTCCTCCATCCAATCCTGAGCTTTAGTTAGGAGTGCATCCCTCCATGAAAGTCGCATCGAAACGAAACCAAACAACCCCTTTCTAGCAAGCTTCTGTTGACATGAATATGCATTGTCGTCATCTCCAGGGCCATCAAGAATGGGAAAGGGCTGCACAGCAAGAAGGAGGTCCCCATCCACAGAGTGGCAGACATCTCTGGGGTAGGTTCTTCATCTGGCTAACGAAGTCTCTTATTAACTCCAGCTGTCCGCAGCTGCCAAGACGAGATGATAGGGCGGCGTGCATCCGCCAGTACGCAATGTTAGCGCGCTAATGTGCACTGATAAGGACAATAAATGCTAGCTTGCTAATGGATCGTTATAGCGTGTCAGATGCAGATGTCGCCGTTGCGCAAGAGCCCCTCAATGAGAGTTCGGCGCCAGAATTTATTAGCATAAAAACTTTTTGGATAAAAAAAAAAATTTGTGAGCGCGCCATTGTGCGTCTACGTGTGTTGACGAGGCGTCGCTCTTATACATTTTAATGAGCCACTTAATAGGCGAACTTTAGAAACATTAGCGCCTCATTGTCTCTGTCACTTGAGCTCTCGTGTACGTCGGGCTGGCGGCCCACTCCAGAGACATTTCAGCAAATGAATCAGGCGCTCGTTTTTCGGCTATAGCTCTCGAAGTTGTTTTTTTTTTTTTAAAGTTTTTTTATTCTTTGCATTATATGGCCACGGTTTAGTTAGTGTCGGACATGCTGAACAAGGTTGCATTCAGGAACATTACATGCTTACACTACTAGCACAATGCTCTCTGTGCGGTCATGGTCTCATTTGCATATTTTTGGTTTGCATTTGACTGCTTGGCTATGGCTTACAAATAAAGTATGCAGTCGTCCCTGATTGTCATTTTTTTTTAAAATTAACAAACAATGATAGCTGAATATGGTCGATTATTAGTCATTCATTTTCTACCGTTTTTCCTTACGAGGGTCGCAGGGGATGCTGGAGCCTATCCTAGCTGTCTTCGGGCGAGAAGAGGGGTACACCCTGGACTGGTTGCCAGCCAGCCAATCACAGGGCACATATAGACAAACAACCATTCACACTCGCATTCATACCTATGGACAATTTGGAGTCGCTAATTAACCTAGCATGTTTTTGGAATGTGGGAGGAAACCGGAGTACCCGGAGAAAACCCACGCATGCACGGGGGAGAACATGCAAACCGAGGGTGGGATTGAACTCAGGTCTCCTAGCCGTGAGGTCTGTGCGCTAACCACTCGACCGCCGTACAGCCAAGTATGAACATCCATCCATTTTCTACCGCTTTTCCTCACGAGGGTCGCTGGAGCCTATCCCAGCTGTCTTTAGGTGAGAGGCGGTGTACACCCTGGACTGGTGGCCAGCCAATCACAGGGCACATATAGACAAACAACCATTCACACTCACATTCATACCTATGGACAATTTGGAGTCGCTAATTAACCTAGCATGTTTTTGGAATGTGGGAGGAAACCGGAGTACCCGGAGAAAACCCACACATACACGGGGAGAACATGCAAACTCCATGCAGAGATGGCCACGGGTGGAATTGAATCCTGTTGTGAGGTCTGCGCGCTAACCACTCGACCGCCGTGCAGCCAAGTATGAACATCCATCCATTTTCTACTGCTTATCCTCACGAGGGGTGCTGGAGCCTATCCCAGCTGTCTTCAGGCGAGAGGCGGGGTACACCCTGGACTGGTGGCCAGCCAGCCAATCACAGGGCACATATAGACAAACAACCATTCACACTCACATTCATACCTATGGACAATTTGGAGTCGCCAATTTTGGAATGTTTTTGGAATGTGGGAGGAAACCAGAGTACCCGGAGACAACATGCAAACTCCACACAGAGATGGCCGAGGGTGGACTTGAACCCTGGTCTCCTAGCTGTGAGGTCTGCGCGCTAACCACTCGACCTCCGTGCCGCCCGATTATTAGTCAAAACATTGAAATATCAACCATATCGTTAATCGATATAGACTGGATTTGCGCACTCATGCCTGCAGGTGGGGGTAAGGGAGTGGGGGGGGGGGGGGGGTGGAGCTGTATATGGTGTTGTATCCATGATGAAAGCCCAGATCGATAGTTAGCCCTCGGGTCGTCTCCGGCAAACTTTCTTTCTTTTTCTTTTTTTCTTTTTATTTAAACGCTGCGCCGACAGGAACAAGCCTCGGGCGTCTTAACGATGCTGGAGCTTCAGGTGGCTGATAAAGTTTGATGTGTTGAACCGCAATGTTTTTTTAAAGCTCGCCCTATAGGAGTGTTTTTTGTTGTTTTTTTTTTTAATTATTGAATCATGAAATTCTTTCTCATCAAAGCTTTTCGGTATGACGCCATAGCGCCTCGTATTGGTACTTGCCTATTATGATGTGACTGAGCTAGCGTGAGCAGATAGCACCAAATCGAAAAAAAAAATTCCACCACATTGATATGCAAATTTTTTTTTTGTGTAGTTTTAATTTTTAAATGTGCGGCACGGCGGTCGAGTGGTTAGCGCGCAGACCTCACAGCTAGGAGACCAGGGTTCAATTCCACTCTCGGCCATCTCTGTGTGGAGTTTGCATGTTCTCCCCGTGCATGCGTGGGTTTTCTCCGGGTACTCCGGTTTCCTCCCACATTCCAAAAAAACATGCTAGGTTAATTAGCGACTCCAAATTGTCCATAGGTATGAATGTGAGTGTGAATGGTTGTTTGTCTATATGTGCCCTGTGATTGGCTGGCCCACCAGTCCAGGGTGGACCCCGCCTCTTGCCCGAAGACAGCTGGGATAGGCTCCAGCACCCCCCGCGACCCTCGTGAGGAAAAGCGGTAGAAAATGAATGAGTTCTCCTCTTATTTTGTGTGGAAGTGGTAACTTTTTGGCTTCCTATTTTGTCTTTCTCCACCCTCGGCCATCTCTGTGTGGAGTTTGCATGTTCTCCCTGTGCATGCGTGGGTTTTCTCCGGGTACTCCGGTTTCCTCCCACATTCCAAAAAAACATGCTAGGTTAATTAGCGACTCCAAATTGTCCATAGGTATGAATGTGAGTGTGAATGGTTGTTTGTCTATATGTGCCCTGTGATTGGCTGGCTGGCCCACCAGTCCAGGGTGGACCCCGCCTCTTGCCCGAAGACAGCTGGGATAGGCTCCAGCGCCCCCGCGACCCTCGTGAGGAAAAGCGGTAGAAAATGAATGAATGAATGTCCATACAGTGATTCAAATATGGCATTGAATGCATCTCTTGGTTCTTACGCGTTAGCGAAGGCCGCTAATTCAAAGCACCACTACCAATGATACAGCAGATCTAACATAATGCTGACTGTGCAGCAGTGTGTGTTTTTTTTTTTTTGGGAGGGGGGGGGTGTTTATGTTATACTTAATCCCCCTCCCTGCTTTATGTGCCGCATCGGCTCTTGGGAGTAATTGCAGGTGCTTCTCCTCAATAATGAATTAGCTTTAATAATGTAAGAACAAAAGCAATATAGTGTTAGCTTCCTGCTGGAGGTTAGATACCAGCGCGCTGATACGAGCGGTCTCTGGGGACCTTGGACACTTTCCAATAAGGTACATGTTGTCCAGGATGGCTGCCAGTTGACGCAAGTAGGCCAGTGTAATGAGCATCCTAATAAAAGGACAGAAATAGCGTCTTGTCTTCACACGCCCACACACACACACATAAATACACACACAGCTGCACACACGTGCACACTAAACATCACCCAGAGTGAGAGAGCGAGATTATGTATGTGGAGTGGGAAGCGTCCGCAAATAGAGGAAGGGATGCTTTGCGAACATGAAAGCTAGGAGATGAGCAGAGGTGGGAAGGAGAGTGGATAAAGCACTTGACTCACCTCGTACCTTTAAAGGTTGCATAATGATCTCCTCTAACCGCCACCGTATCCCCGGGTCCCTCCTCCTTCTCCTCCTTCAACCAAGTTAGACCGCGCTCACGCCCGCGCACTTTTGTCGGTGCGAGGAGGAGAGCGTTTGGCTCTCTTGTCTCCCACTCCAAAACCCAAAAGCAGCCGCTTGGAGTGGGAGTGGAGTTCAAGCCGGGGGGGGGGGGTGTTCTCGTGGCTTCTTTGCTACTTTTTCCCAGCAAACAGCGGTTGTGGTCGTCAGGAGCGACTGCATGATGTGTCTGTGATTTTTTTTTTTTAGCTCCGCCCCTTAGTTCCCATGCCTGATATCATGGATTTATCATTTATCACATGCTCTCCGCAGAGTGAAACGTGAAGGTGCAGCTCTCTAGTTGAAGATGGCGTACACGGATAAAGTCCTACACATCTCTTTACTCCCGGCGCCATATAATTGGCTGTCAGTCATCCTGTCCTACTGAGAGTACAACACAGGATCTCCCAAATCCACATATCCCGAAATAGGAGGGTCCCGATACGGGTTTTTCACTCCCCATTCCCATTCTGCGTCCTTAAATATCGTCAGATGATATTTATCCGATATCAGTGTTTTATGCTACACATTCCGATACGGATCACATGGATTATTATGCACACGTCAATATATCCATGCCGGCTCAATGATCCACTTTTGTTTTTATTTTTGGTGATTGATTTGTTGATTGAGCTGCACGGTGGAGGAGTGGATGGCGCGGAGACCTCACAGCTAGGAGACCAGGGTTCAATTCCACCCTCGACCATCTCTGTGTGGAGTTTGCATGTTCTCCCCGTGTATGTGTGGGTTTTCTCCGGGTACTCCGGTTTCCTCCCACATTCCAAAAAAAACATGCTAGGTTAATTAGCGACTCCAAATTGTCCATAGCTATGAATGCGAGTGTGAATGGTTGTTTGTTTATATGTGTCCTGTGATTGGCTGGCTGGCCACCAGTCCAGGGTGTACCTCGCCTCTCGCCCGAAGACAGCTGGGATAGGCTCCAGCACCCCCGCGACCCTCGTGAGGATAAGCAGTAGAAAATGGATGGATGGATGTTCATACTTGGTTGCACGGCGGTCGAGTGGTTAGCGCGCAGACCTCACAACAGGGTTCAATTCCATCCGTGGCCATCTCTGCGTGGAGTTTGCATGTTCTCCCCGTGCATGCGTGGGTTTTCTCCGGGTACTCCGGTTTCCTCCCACATTCCAAAAAAACATGCTAGGTTAATTAGTGACTCCAAATTGTCCATAGGTATGAATGTGAGTGTGAATGGTTGTTTGTCTATATGTGCCCTGTGATTGGCTGGCTGGCCACCAGTCCAGGGTTTACCTCGCCTCTCGCCCCAAGAAGACAGCTGGGATAGGCTCCAGCACCCCCCGCAACCCTTGTGAGGATAAGCGGTAGAAAATGGATGGATGAATGTTCATACTTGGTTGCACGGCGGTCGAGTGGTTAGCGCACAGACCTCACAGCTAGGAGACCACGGTTCAATTCCACCCTCGGCCATCTCTGTGTGGAGTCTATGTTCTCCCCGTGCATGCGTGGGTTTTCTCCGGGTATTCCGGTTTCCTCCCACATTCCAAAAACATGCTAGGTTAATTAGCATAGGTATGAATGTGAGTGTGAATGGTTTTTTGTCTATATGTGGCCTATGATTGGCTGGCCACCAGTCCAGGGTGTACCCCGCCTCTCGCCCGAAGACAGCTGGGATAGGCTCCAGCACCCCCGCGACCCTTGTGAGGATAAGCGGTAGAAAATGATTTGTTGATTATTGTACTCTCTCGATTCCCCCGCTGTGACTGCCCAAAAGGTCGCCATAGAGTGGGAGGGGTCAGTATTTGAATGCACCACGTGCATCGGGCGATGGAAGTCTGTAGCAATGCTACCAAGACGGTATGATTCAAGGGAATGTTGTTGTTTTTGTCGGTTTGGACTTCCCTTGCTTGAACTCCATCCTTCCCTCCCAGCCTCTGCTCCCACTCCCTTGGCTGCCCCACACATGAACGCACACCAAAGCAGGACTCCACGGGGGCTGTGACTCACTGGTGTGTTGTACCTACATGCTCATGGCCTGGAGTAGACACAAATTACATTTTTATTTTTATTTTTTTTTACCATCCCCCACCCCCCAGCCCCGTGCGTGTAATTTTGGCCAGTGAGTCACCCCCTCGCAGACGTAGATAGAGGCGGTGGCAGCGGTTGTGGGTGATTACTTTGGATTGCATGAGCTTCCAGACGTGTCACTGAGAAGTCAACTTCATTAGGCCAGACTAAGATTTAAAGATGTCTGGAGCTTGGAAGGAAGCCTGCACAGCCCGGTTGCCCCCCACCCCCCCAAGCTAGCTCGGCTCTTTTGGCTGCTGCTTTTTTTGATGCCGCCGACTGTGATCCCCGTGATAAAGAAATAAATCATCAAATCTCAACATGGAATGATTCCCGGAAGATGTATAATAAAATAACGCGCGAGCTGTGTCAACTGTGTAAGCGTCTAACTCCCCCTCTCGTTTCTCTTTTGCGGCCGTCAGGAAACTCAGAAAGCCAAGCAGTTCCTCCCCTTCCTGCAGAGGGCCGGCCGCTCGGAAGCCATCGTGGAATACGTCTTCAGCGGTTCCCGCCTCAAGCTCTACATGCCCAAAGAGACCTGCCTCATCACCTTCCTCCTGGCCGGTGAGTCCATTGCTATTGCTGCCTTATATCCTGATCTTTAGAATAAAGGTAAGAATAGAAAAAAGGTCACTTCACATGTAGCCAGTGACATTAGTGGGAGTGTAAAGCGCCATCTTTTCACCTTTAACAGTCTTGCAGGCGTTCAATGACGATACTGATAGGGTGAAATATAGACCGATAGCGCGTCCATATGGAGGACCAAAACTGCCAAAATAATAAATAAAAAAAAAAAAAAGTGAAAATAGAAACAAAAATGAAAAAAATATCAAAAAATTAAATACACAAAAATAAATATAAATGGAAATAAAAACAAAAATAAAAAAATATTTACATAAATAAATAAAAGCAAAAATAAATACAAAAATAAAAAACAAGATTCAAAAATAAAAAATAAATACAAAAATAAATGTAGAAATAAATACAAAAATATATATATAAATAGAATTACATATCAATAAATAAATAAAAGCACTCATATGTATTTATTTCATGCAGCAGACAATGTCAGCTTGAAATGCAGAAGGAAAAACTATTCAAATGAGGGGGCGGTCCTAAGTGTGTCTTGTGTTGAACTGTTCGCCTATTGGTTGATCGACATGTGAGTGCGAAAAAGCTCCGTCGGGGAGGAGAGAGATCAGGCTCCAATAAGGCTTCCACCCGGAAAAGCGGGTAATCCGGGGAAGCATTATCCGAAATATTTGCTAGCAAACGGAGATCCCTGGAGATTGCAGCCATATTTACCGCCATTGAGAGTGGTGTGGTGACTTCCTCTTGCTGTGGCTGTTTGCAGGCATACCTAGTCGATTTTCGCACTCACATGTCGATCAACCAATAGGCGAACAGTTCAACCCAAGACACACTTAGGACCGCCCCCTCATTTGAATAGTTTTTCCTTCTGCATTTCAAGCTGACATTGTCTGCAGCATGAAATAAATACATATGAGAGCAGAGTGCTTTTATTTATTGATTGATATGTAATTCTATTTATATATTTATTTTTGTATTTATTTCTACATTTATTTTTCTATTTACTTTTAATTTTTGAAACTTGTTTTTTATTTTTGTATTTATTTTTGCTTTTATTTATTTATTTATTTATGTATATATTTTTTTATTTTTGTTTTTATTTCCATTTATATTAATGATTTTGTATTTATTTTTTTTTCATTTTTGTTTTTATTTCCACTTTTTTATTTATTTATTTATTTATTATTTTGGCAGTTTTGGTCCTCCATACACCACGTGTTGACACTTTGCAGTCGCAATATAAACTGCAAGGCCCACCGGCCACTTTTTTTTTGTTTGTTTTGCTTTCCATAGCTTTGAAAATGATGATGATGACGATGATGATGCCTTTATTGTTGTCGCAATAAACGTTTCATTTCAGTCCGTCTCATTTCCACTTGAATCAGACAAACATTGCCATGCAGCCTAATTACGCGCGGCCGTGTCTTGGCTGTATTAATTACTTTTGTAATTTGTCTCTGATTGTCTTTGCTATCCACTGATAGTTTTTTAATTACATTTTGTGCTACAAGATGAAATGGCAAGACCCTCGCCAATAAGGAATCGGCATTAAGGATCATTTGACATCATCTCCTAATAACTGCTTAACACACACACACACACACACACACACTCGGCTACGTTGCTGCATATTTTTTTGTTAAAGCAAAGGTTATTAGCCGTAATGAAAGTCACACCCGCAAAAAGATTAATTATTTCAGGTATTATCTTTAATAAACACATTAGACAAGATTAGCACCGAGTGATACAAACGATCTCTGCCGACGTCGCTTTTTTATACTTTTTTTTTTTAATACTTTTTGAACCACCAAGTAGCAACAAATATTCCAGATACACAACACTCGCCTCTCTGCGTTGCAAAGCTACAGTACAAAAATAAGATAAAGCGAGACCTAAGACTGCACCTAATGTTGTCCAACTGTTCTGCCTGTGAAGCCTCGTGGGAAAACCGCCTCCAAAAACCAGCAACAACGCTCCATATACGTAACGTGTATTAACCAAGCTCCAGCGACATTAATAACAAAGAACTACTTTACCAATCAGAGGCTAACAAGTTAGCTTAGTCGCTTGCTATTCCTAACGGCAACCGTCTGTTATGTCCCTGCAGTGACCTCGTCGCCTCTGCAATGTGTTGTAAACAAATGAGTAAAAGTGACTGTAGGGGTGTTATTTTATGCCCACAGGGCTCTAATTCATTTTCTACTGCTTATCCTCCCGAGGATCGTGAGGGGGGGGGGTGCTGGAGCCTATCCCAGCTGTCTTCAGGCGGGAGGCGGGGTACACCCTGGACTGGTGGCCAGCCAATCACTGGGCACATATAGACAAACAACCATTCACACTCACATTCATACCTATGGACAATTTGGAGTCGCTAATTAACCTAGCATGTTTTTTTGGAATGTGGGAGGAAACCGGAGTACCCGGAGAAAACCCACACATACACGGGGAGAACATGTAAACTCCACACAGAGATGGCCGTGGGTGGAATTGAACCTGGGTCTCCTAGCTGTGAGGCCTGCGTGGTAACCACTTGAACACCGTGCAGCCCATGAAAGAACATCACATGATAAATAATTAATTCATTCGTTTCCTACCACTTATCATCACGAGGGTCGCATGGGGGTGCTGGAGCCTATCCCAGCTGTCTTTGGGCCAGCCAATCACAGGGCACATATAGACAAACAACCATTCACACTCACATTCATACCTATAGACAATTTGGAGTGGCTAATTAACCTAGCATATTTTTTTGGAATGTGGGAGGAAACCGGAGTACCCGGAGAATATGCAAACTCCACACAGAGATGGCCGAGGATGGGATTGAACTCTGGTTTCCTAGCTGTGATGTCCGTGCGCTAACCACTCGTCCACCGTGCCGCTCTGAAGTATTCAAACGGCATTCAAATCATCTCCCGAATTTGGAAACTTTTTCATTCTGGCTGGTTCTGCTTGATTCGTGCAGAGTCATGCTCGGTGGGATTGGGGGGGGGGGCTTAGAGGAGCATTTTGGCCGTCATCCACAATCCTTATGTTAGACACAAACACGCGTCTTTGTCTTTTCTGTGCCTTCTAAAGATGTCACAACATCTATTTCTCTTGGCGTCCAATTACTAGCGTAAGACTGGCTTTTTTTTTGTGCTGACCGTTGCCAAAAGCACACGACACCTGTCACTCACACACATCAAACCATGTTATTAAGCAACTCCAGGCTCGCGCTGAATCAGTGAGTCAGTGAGTGCAGTCATTTTGTGTCTTTTTTCCCCCTCAATATTTTTGCTTCTGTTTCCAACGTCAATAACATGTCGAGAGCGTTCCGCGACGAGAAGGGCGAGAGTGCGCTCGCTAATATTTGACAAACACTTTTAAGAGGAAAGATTAAATGCGATGCGAGCGAAGAGAATTCTCACGGTCCTGCGTTAGTCATACTTTTTCATTCGGGCTGTCGAGCGTTGCCGTGGGAGGCTGTTAGACGAGCGGGCGGTCGGTGGTCGTGACGCCACGGATGCATGTGAAAGTCGTTTTTTAGTGATTAGTGTCGATTTTATCCTTGAAGCTGATTTGCCACCCGTTTATTTCTCTGTTCTTTGTCCTCATTGAACGCCGAGGCCACTCTGTGCTAAAACACCCCCCCGCCCCCCCGACCCCACCGGACGGAGCACCTCAAAAGCGTCTAAGACAGGGGTGGGCAAACTTTTTGACTCGCGGGCCGCATTGATATGACAAAATTTACGGGGGGGGGCAGACTATATATTTTACACGTAACAGTCCACCTGGTATTATTGTATCTGTAAAATTGTCATGCAATCTGCTATTATTATTTATTATTTTATATTTATATTTAAATATTTAAAAAATAATAAAATATTATAATAATTACAATAAAATTAAAATAATTATTATTATATTATTATTATGTAAAATATGCAAATATAACAATAATATTATATATAATTAATATAATAATTAGCATTAATATAATTATAATAATCATAATAGTTCTAATAATAATTAGAATAATCTAATAATCTAATAATCTAATAATAATAATTATTATTATTATTAGGCCTTTTTTATAATAATTATTATAATAATAATTATAATAATTATAATAATAATTATTAAAATAATAATAATTATTATTATTATTATTATCATGGCCTGAGCCAACCTTTTGATGGTTGTATCAATTTCATTTTTTGACATGGTCTGTTGTTTACAAAGTGCTCCTGAAAAAAGGGACACAAGCACATAATAATAATAATAATAATAATAATAATAATAATAATAATAATAATAATAATAATAATTATAATAATTATTATAATAATTATTATTATTATTATGTGCTTGTGTCCCTTTTTTCAGGAGCACTTTGTAAACAACAGACCATGTCAAAAAACGAAATTGATACAACCATCAAAAGGTTGGCTCAGGCCATGAGGCCAGGTTGTATGTTGAGTTTAAATGAAATACTTTGGAAAGATTGGGCGGGCCGTATTCAAACACTTGGCGGGCCGGATGTGGCCCCCGGGCCGTAGTTTGCCCACCCCTGGTCTAAGATGAAGCCGCCTTTTCCAGGCCCGGCGGCTTCAAAGAGGGCCGGAAGGTTGGCGTTTTGGAGTTGAAGGGAATTTCCAAATCACTTTCTTCTTCCTCTCCTCGCACATTGACAGGAAATTCCGACTTGCACGGCCACTGCACAGGAAGGGCGGTAGAAAGAGTAAGCGAGGGTCGATGAAAGGAAAAAAGGTAAAGTGAGAGAAGAGGACACGGAAGGCGGATGTAAAGCGGCGGGTGCGCTGAAGAGAAGCGCAACTGACGTGGAGTTAGAAAGCTAAAGGTTGTTCAACTTCCACGTCGTGCTTTTTTCCACTCAAGCGAGAGGCGACGGCAGGTGAAGGGTACTTGGGGGGGGGGGGTTTGATGCGCAGCAGTCTGTCAGAAAAGATGAGGCAGCCATCACTCGGACGCAAGGATTTACTGCATCAGCAAGAAGCTGCGCCGCGGTGCGCCGCTTGGTGCCATTTGTCTTTTTTTTTTTTTTTTTTTTTTTTTTAATAGTTGATTTCTATCAAACGAAGCCCTTCATCGACCTCTACTCGTGCATTTTTTTCCTAAAGGGAAGCGGTTATTAAATCAGATTCTTAAGCACCCCCATCACAGCTTTGTGCGCCTCTCACCGCGGCTAATTGCGTCCTGTCAACATCGCATCACAAACGAGATTTAATAACTCGCCGACATTAAAAAAAAACAAAAAAACAGCGTGGCGGACTCCCCGCTGAGCTAATTGTGCGGCTGCAAGTATAAATGAATACCTGCAGCCGCGCCAAAAGCGACTCATTTATTGAGGCTAATCAATGAGCACGCCATTGTTGTTGTTGTTGTTTTTTATGATTAAGAATGAGTGACACTTTTTATTTTGGCAACACGGAGGTGTCAAATCAACGGCAAGCGTCGGTTTTCAACCTCTAAGATTAAAATAAGCAGTGGGCGGCTTCTGGTAGCCCCTTCTTATAAAATGTCTTCCCAAGACCGGGCATCATGATTGACATGCCGCATGCCAGATTGACACGAGCGCCGGAGGGGGGGTTCCGCCATGGCGAGCGGCACATGCATGGTCACCAGCGTCTGTGTACGTGCTGCGGTGTCGCTTGCCATCAGTGTACATCTTGTTTCTCTTCGGGGGGGGGGGGTCTCGCAAGATGAATCAGCTGTACTTGGAGCCAGATGTTCTTCTCGGTGACAGGTGGGGCGTTATGCAATCACAACACCACTGGGGAATCTCACAATTAACTCCTCAATCCACAACAAAGACCCACTTTACCAACCTTGGGAACGTCGCTGCCGTCCCTTCTGGAGAAAATAGCACACAAGTCGGATTAAGTATTAATAAACCGAACATTTTCCCAGCTGGAACATGGAAAACTTTCTAAATACAGATTTGAAAATTATTACAGCGGGCTGCACGGTGGACTAGTGGTTAGTGCGCAGACCTCACAGCTAGAAGACCAGGATTCAATTCCACCCTCGGCCATCTTTGTATGGAGTTTGCATGTTCTCCCCGTGCTTTCTAAATACAGATTTTAAAATTATTAGGGCGGGATGCACGGTGGTCGAGTGGTTAGCGCGCAGGCCTCACAGCTAGAAGACCAGTATTCAATTCCACCCTCTGCCATCTCTGTGTGGAGTTTGCATGTTCTCCCCGTGCATGCGTGGGTTTTCTCCGGGTACTCCGGTTTCCTCCCACATTCCAAAAACATGCTAACATGCTAAAGGTTAATTAGCGACTCCAAATTGTCCATAGGTATGAATGTGAGTGTGAATGGTTGTTTGTCTATATGTGCCCTGTGATTGGCTGGCCACCAGTCCAGGGTGTACCCTGCCTCTCAGCCTGAAGAAAGCTGGGATAGGCTCCAGCACCCCCACGACCCTTGTGAGGAAAAGCGGTAGAAAATGAATGAATGAGTTCTCCTCTTATTTTGTGTGGAAGTGGTAACTTTTTGGCTTTTTAATTTGTTTTACCCCACCCTCGGCCATCTCTGTGTGGAGTTTGCATGTTCTCCCCGTGCATGCGTGGGTTTTCTCCGGGTACTCCGGTTTCCTCCCACATTCCAAAAACATGCTAGGTTAATTAGCAACTCCAAATTGTCCATAGGTATGAATGTGAGTGTGAATGGTTGTTTGTCTATATGTGCCATGTGATTGGCTGGCTGGCCACCAGTCCAGGGTGTACCCCGCCTCTTGCCCCAAGACAGCTGGGATAGGCTCCAGCACCCCCGCGACTCTCATGAGGAAAAGCAGTAGAAACTGAGTGAATGAATGAATGTTCGTGATGGTGAATTAACCAAACCAACCGCATGGTTTGGAGGTTTTAAAGACAAAATGTCTCCAGCAGCAAAATGACGTCAAATCGGATATCGTTACAACAGCTTCGTGGATATTGATCTGAAACACATAAGTGAATCTGAGGCTTTGCTTTCTTTCATCTTTTGGACTCAAAATGATAGAAAGACAAACATCTCCCCAGGAACAATAAACACTTTTTAGTGGAGTTTATTCTGCATTTTCAAAACCATGCAACTTCTTCACAGAACACAGATCGATATTCCTCTTTTTGTCCTTCCAAATGTTTGCTATCTTCTCATTTGCTTTGTTGAAGTGAAATCTCGCCAGGCCCGACCATGCCGTCACTTATGTAATTAACAAGGCGGTCGCAGCAGGCGGCCAAAAGCTGTGTGTGAAGCAGCAGCCAACTTCACCAGCCGCCATTTTACGTTGCTTCACTAACTGTTTGTACCTAATGGGGAGGGAGCATGAGGGGCCATGGCTGAGATTGAATTCATGGCTCTCCTCTCATTCAGTGTGGAAGTGGTAAGTTTTTGGCTTCTTTGTTTTGTTTTGTTTTTACTCACGGAAGATGGAGAGGCTAACAAGTTAGCTTAGTAGCTTGCTATTCCTAGCGGCAACAGTCTGTCCCTGCAGTGACCTCGTTGCCTCTGCAATGTGCTGTAAACAAATGAGTAAAGGTGACTGTAGGGGTGTTATTTTATGCCCACAGGGCTCTAATAATTTAATTCATTCATTTTCTACCGCTTATCCTCACAAGGGTCGCAGGGGTGCTGGAGCCTATCCCAGCTGTCTTCGGGCGAGAGGACTGGTGTCCAGCCAATCACAGGGCACATGTAGACAAACAACCATTCACACTCACATTCATACCTATGGACAATTTGGAGTCGCCAATTAATTAAACCTAGCATGTTTTGGGAATGTGGGAGGAAACCGGAGTACCCGGAGAAAACCCACGCATGCACGGGGAGAACATGCAAACTCCACACAGAGATGGCCGAGGGTGGAGAAAGACAAAATAAGAAGCCAAAAAGTTACCACTTCCACACAAAATAGGAGGAGAACTCATTCATTCCTTCATTTTCTACTGCTTTTCCTCACGAGGGTCGTGGGGGTGCTGGAGCCTATCCCAGCTGTCTTCAGGCTGAGAGGCGGGGTACACCCTGGACTGGTGGCCAGCCAGCCAATCACAGGGCACATATAGACAAACAACCATTCACACTCACTTTCATACCTATGGACAATTTGGAGTCGCTGATTAACCTAGCATGTTTTTGGAATGTGGGAGGAAACCGGAGTACCCGGAGAAAACCCACACATGCACAGGGAGAACATGCAAACTCCACACAGAGATGGCCGAGGGTGGAGAAAGACAA
Source organism: Doryrhamphus excisus (assembly GCF_030265055.1). Classification (NCBI taxonomy): domain Eukaryota; kingdom Metazoa; phylum Chordata; class Actinopteri; order Syngnathiformes; family Syngnathidae; genus Doryrhamphus; species Doryrhamphus excisus. Next base: position 20,507,859 of record NC_080472.1, on the reverse strand, counting down.
AATAAGAAGCCAAAAAGTTACCACTTCCACACAAAATAGGAGGAGAACTCATTCATTCATTCATTTTCTATCGCTTTTTCTCACGAGGGTCGCTGGGGGGCGGGGTACACCCCAGACTGGTGGCCAGCCAATCACAGGGCACATATAGACAAACAACCATTCACACCTATGGGCAATTTGGAGTCGCCAATTAACCTAGCATGTTTTTGGAATGTGGGAGGAAACCGGAATACCCGGAGAAAACCCACACATGCACGGGGAGAACATGCAAACTCCACACAGAGATGGCCGAGGGTGGAGAAAGACAAAATAAGAAGCCAAAAAGTTACCACTTCCACACAAAATAGGAGGAGAACTCATTCATTCATTCATTTTCTACCGCTTTTCCTCACGAGGGTCGCGGGGTGTGCTGGAGCTGTCTCCGGGCGAGAGGTGGGGTACACCCTGAAAATAAGAAGCCAAAAAGTTACCACTTCCACACAGTTTGAGTTTGATGATGCGCTGATGTTCACACGGGCAGGAGAACCGATGCCGATGTACACGCCATTTCTATGCCGAGATTAACAGACCTCCTCGAGAGTAATTGAAGAGTTGCGAGAACCTCGTATTATGATTTTTATTCGTGTTAGTCTTTTAATAGGAAAGACCCACACTGCTCCTTCAGAGTGGTCAAGTACCCTCTTTAAAGTCACGCTCATCATCGTGTTCGCCGCAGTCGATGGCGCCTCGGAGCAACAGAAAGAACCCCAACCTGTCACCGGGGGGGGGGGGGTAGCAAATGGATGTTTGACGTCAATGAAAGTTGAAATGTAATCTCCCTTTTGAAAAGCCTTTCACGGGGTAAAAAAAAGTCCATTTGAAGAGGCATTTTCTTCATTTGAAAACCTAACCCCCGCAATTGTGTTTGTCTTCTGCGGCCCAGGTATCGAATGTCCGCGCAGTTCCAGGAACACACCCGGAGGGATGCAGGTGGCCGAGCCTTTCAGCGACGAGGCCATGCTGTTCACCAAAGAGCTGGTGATGCAAAGAGAGGTAAGCGGATCACTACGACTTTCTCACGCTTTCTCTAAAAAAAAAAAAAAAAATCAGTCCGATAGTGTATTTTGGTGCAATAACGGTGGGACTGTTTGACTTTTATTAACACGGGGGGAGGGGGGTCGCTCCTTTTTACACCCCTGTTTGGTGCGCACACCATCATGTCAAAAATCCAATTTAGTCAAGCGGCACATTTCTAAACAAGGCTGGGTTTGAACTCTTTTTCAATCATAGCGGGTATTGATTTTTAAAAAGCAACAACCACTTTTTCATAAAATAATACTACGGCGCCCATCAGGTTTACATGCAAGTGAACGGAGCAGAGCGGACCCGGCGTGTTTCACCCTGACAAAGACGGCCCAAAATAAAAGTCAGCTCAAACAATATGAACTAAAAAAAAATACATACCTGGCAGCTTTTCTGATGTTTTGTCATGTGAATTTTTTTTTTTTATTAAAAAAAAATCCTGTCATGGATTTTATGCTCAAATGCTTTGGAAGACATGCTAGCATACATAGAACATTTTCTCCACGATTAACTCTGGATTAATATAAGTGTACCTTTTCAAACTATCAACACAAGACTGTGACAAAAAAATTAAACTATATTCGGAAAGCAGGAAGTGAAGGAAAAATAATTTTTATTTTTAAAAAGTAAAAAATTAAGCTATATTAGGAAAGCAGGAAGTGAAGGAAAAATATATTAAACTATATTAGGAAAGCAGGAAGTGAATGAAAAATAAATTTAAAAAAGTAAAAAATACAAAAAAATAAAATAAACTATAATAGGAAAGCAGGAAGTGAACAAAAATTTTATTTTATTTTTTAAAATTAAAAAAATAAAAATTAAACTATTAGGAAAGCAGGAAGTGAACAAAAAATAGTTAGTTTTTTAAAGTAAGTATATATATATATATATATATATATATATATATATATACACATTTAACATATTAGGAAAGCAGGAAGTGAACGGAAAATAATAAAAAAAAGTAAAAAATTAAATTAAAAATTAAACTATATTAGGAAAGCAGGAAGTGAACGAAAAATAGTTTTTTTAAGTATATATATATATATAAATAAATAAGAGTTACTTATAAATAAATAATTATATTATAAATAATTCGAGAGTTGGGACACTGGTATTCCACAGTGCCACTGTAGAAATGGAAATGGAAAATTATAACTTTTTTTCGTTTCTTATATTATTGTTGTTAATCTTTTTTTCTTTAATTCAACTTCATGGTATTAAAATGACTATTTATTTTTTTCACAATATTACGATATATTCGTAAAGTGACTTACTTTTTCCTGGTAATATTTTGACTTTATTCTTGTAAAATGAATTTTTTTAAATAAATAAATAAAAAATAGCCAAGGGCCACAATTTGTATCGTATCAAAAGCAAAAACCTTCCCAAGAATACACACCCGCGTTCCCCGTGTGGTCTAAGCTCACCTGGTAGTTTGTGGATCAGCGCATTCACAAGCTTTAGAAAACTCCATCCAGTGTGTGCCGACTTCATTCACATGCTAATGGTTTTTATAGGAAGCGGTGAATGGACCAAAGCCGCCACCATGGGAGCTAGCTATAATCCCGCCACCACTTACTCAGGACACACACACACACACACACACACACACCATCCATCCCTATCTCGGGTTTTAAAGGGCCTTTTTGTGTCGGGTGGCTGACACTCCTGTCCTCTGGTGTTTAATTGTCATGGAAATGTGGCCTGGCACAAGCGGGACTGTTTTCCTTTGTGAGCGTGCATACAGGTTCATCAAGGCCGCCTTGTTTACCGCAATATCAGATGGGGTGGTCCGTGCACGGGGGAACGGAGGGGGGCGGCAATGACTATACCATTACGCTTTTCCTTGCAATGATGTGGAATGAAACTGGTTTGGCTGCCATATTGTCTCCAATAGCGGACATGAATCCAAACAACCAGTTCCAGGAAGACTCGCATGTTAATAAAAACCTGTTCTAACGTCACAACCGTAAACACTGGGAATGCATATAAATAGGGAAATCAAAACGTACATTGTCCATCCCCGCCACCTGCTTTGCTTTTGGATATATCGGACTCGGATATATCGGAAATTCGCTCACAACGGACAGATAAAAAAGAACCGATTTTTCTGTAATGCATTTCCAATAAAAATTCATTGCATATATCAGATTTTTTATAACGGATTTCGCCTATTTCGGACAAAATCTCCAGTCCCGTTCCAATGCATTTCCATTAAATTTCCCTCGCATATATCGGATGGCCGCGTCGTGGCGCTCCGATTCGCCGAATCGTGACAGGCCGCTATACGACGTCATTTGCAGCGTTTGCAGCGTTGCCTGCGCGTCCAGGTACATTGGAAACATAGTCAAGGAAGTGCCTTTTTATAACGGATAAAATCAGATTTACGCATATACCGGATATAAATCCGATATATGCGTAAAACGGGCATTTTCCGGTATACGCATATAACGGATTTCGCTTATATCGGACAAAACCAGTGGGAACAATTCCGATATATCCGAGGTTTACTGTATAAGTTTCCACTTTCGGGGGTCGCCAAACCCCCAAAAGTGCTGGAGCCTATCTCAGCTGTCTTCGGGCGAGAGGCGGGGTAAAAGTGGCGCAAACAATATTTGTCAGGTGCTCAAACGGGCTCCATGGCCGCTTATTACAGTTGACAACATTAGCTTAGCTATGTGCTACAGTGCTAATATTAGTCATTTCTTTAACACAATCACGCTAGGCTAGCTTGTTCTGCATGTAATGGACGGATAGCTATCAGATTTATTTTACGGTGTGTAGCATATAACGGATTTCGCTTATTTCGGACAAAACCAGTGGGAACAATTGAATCCAATATATCCGAGGTTTACTGTACTTGACAACTTCCTGCGGCTCCACGCTGTTTTATTTTGAAAAGCAGACACTTGTGACCCAACTGTGCGAGTCGGCAACGAATGACAGTCTGCCGCTGATAACATCATAGACGGGTTTCCATGTGTCTCATGGAAATACATTTTTAGGTATGTGTTTTTCAACGGTTCCCTGTTCTAGAGCATCTGAAACATACTATGAAAGAATGTACAGTACATTATGGCCCACCCAGTGTATATACCTATATATATGTAAATATTACATATCAATAGCTACGTATACATGGACCCAAATATTCCAATTCCATTCGGGTTATTTGCTCAAGCGGAAAGAATGTAACCTTTGTATACATGTCATTCCCAAAGAAAATTGTCAATCCGAATGAATATATGATCGGATTCCCAAGTGTGGAATATTTCTTTCCCCAATCCGGTATCCGGTATCAGGTATCTTGTACACGCTCAATCGGAAATTTGTCAGAATGCGTTCTTCTTCGTGGTGTTTTTCTTCTTCTGTTGTTTATTGGCGGTCGGCAAGCAGCTTTGGTGTGCATTAGCGCCATCTGTGGAACAGAATCTAAACCCTTCTATACGCCATTCATAAGTCCACTTTTGTTAAAAAAATAAAATACATATCTATATAAAACATGTACCGTGTTTAATTATAAAATATTATCAAGATTGAACTTTATCTTTTCCTGTTCCCGGGTGCGTTCTTTCAGCGAATGCTGAGATATGACGTAACACGTAGCTCCAGACGTTCTTCGATTTACAAAAAAATGGAGGCGAGCAATCGGGACTGGACTGCTAAGGAAAGTTTGTTTTTGATTCTAAATTTCAAGACTGCACGAAGGAAAAACTGGGAATACGGAGTTATTCCGACAAGTGGAAGAAAAACTCAAGGGATGTTGATGTTTACGTTTTACTGCGAATGCCCCATTGACTATTCTGGTTGATTATAGCGACGCATGTAGACACGCCATTGGAATATTCCTTTCCATGTATACCATTGCTTTCGGAACGGTCATTCGGATGGATTCCATTCAGAAAGAGAAAAACTCATGCAAACGTAGCTAATGAATAATATGAAATAAATATGATGTAAATATATCAAACTTTTAGACAAAGTTAATCAAATAAGATAAAATAATATTTATATTTAGTAGGTGTTTTTTGGATGTGCATTATTTCCAGACTTTTGCGGGTCTTCATAAAATGTTTACAGCGGGCTGAATCTTGGGTTTGACGTTTGTATTGGATGCTAACCAGAAAATGTTTTCGCCTTTGCGAACCGAGGTTCCACTCCGTATTTCAAAGGCTTTGCTTGCAGCGGCTACGCAGCATGCGTTTGGGGGGGGGGGGTGCAGGAAGAAAATAGCACAGACCAGAACGCATCGGACCCGCAAAAAACCCACTGAAAGCGGCTAGGCGGGCCCGCTGACTAGTAGGTATTAAAGCTACAGCGACACGTTCCCAGTAGCGCTTAATAGGTGCACTCGAAATATACCAACGGGTTAGGGCTAACACCCTTCCAGTACACCACTGGGACAGAAGTATACAAATATATACCAATATTATATATATATATATATCATATTGGATCTTCTTCAAATTCAAGGTGATGCAAGCTGACCAAAATGGAAGGTTGCCTAAATAAGACCGCCGCCCACCCACTCGTACTTGCATCCTGTCACTAAACGTGGGAAGCTAACGTAGAGATGATACGCTAATGATAGCCCAGTAAAGTCTACTGCATGAAATATCTAAATGTAGGACGGGTGTAGCAGAGGAAGAACTGGTCCATGCCCTTGATCCATCCTTTGGTCCCTGCAGAGCAAGGGAACTGTCACACACTTCTGGAGGTGTGTGTGTGTGTGTGTGTGTGTGTGTGTGTGTGTGTGTGTTTGATGTCATGAGCTTCATCTCTGAAAAGCGTTTGATTGCGGCGGCTTCACATGAATGGCGTTTGATTTGGGGGAACGTTGATTTTAGCGTTCATCAAATATTTTCGGTGGCTGAGGAGCCTTTCCCCCGACGTGATGAACGCTCTGTTTACGTGTTGGGTACTCACCTTCCGGGATCTTGCTCGGCGTTCCAATTGACTCATTTCCTGCTCTGATTTTTTGATTTTACGTGTAGAGTCCAGTCGGCCTTTTTCGTTTTTTTTTTTTTTATCCCGACAACCGCAAAAGAAGACCACAGTTTAGTTTAGGTTCCTTAGACCTTCAGCCAAATTCCCTGTTGTCGTAGATTCCTTTCAGGTTCTTCACTTTGGTCTTTCTCTTCCCTCGCCCTTCCTTTCTCTCTGTGATGTGTTGTTGTTGTTTCTTGTTTTCTCAGCGTGAGTCGGCTACACACAGGTTTGGAAAATAACACCCCCCCCCCTCCTCCCCCCAACAATTCCAGACGTTCCCGTTGCTGTCTTTGTTACGACTTGAGTTTAATTTCTCTCGTCTGCCACAGACGAAGTTCTCCCATGATGAAGAACTTCACATCCAGACATGTACTGATTGATGGCGGGGGAGGGGGTCACTGCTGCACCCCCCCCTCCCCCCACACACCCATCAGGTTGCATCTCTGCACCTTTAAGATCAATGGAGTCTTCAAAGGAGTCTTCCTTTGGTTTACCTCTGCCTCCAGTCTCTAGACCAGGGTTGTCCAAACTGTGTCCCCCTCTGTAATATTAGCAGTTTATTCTGTTTACTTTGCCCACTTATTCCCGGGACCCCACTTCTGGTGGGAGTTCAGTGATGAGGAACAACCAGTTAGTTCCACTTGACTAAAGAAATCGGAAGAATGAATACATTTGGATCCCAAAAATTCCTCCTTGAAAGAATCAGACCTCACAATCGATCGACGTACGACTTGAAAGGATCGGCAAGGTCAGGGAAACTGCAGTAATACCACAGACACGCGTACACAAGAATGTGTACTCATGTGTGAGCGGGAGTCGTACCCAAGTCCAGCGTGGTACCAATAAAGCTCCTATTTTGCCTTTTTGCGGATCAGCGGGACGGCATCCGATTTCTCTGCAGCGCCCGTGCACTCGCATCGACTTCCAATGGCGCTTGAATTATCCTGGCGTGAGGCCGATAATGGCGTTTCCTAATGACGTCCGTCCATTTGTTTTCTATGCCGCTTATCCTCACGAGTGTTAACGGTAATGGTTTAATTTCATTTGAACATGCATCAGATTACAATTGAATGCATCACATAATCAGTTAACAGTTCCACATGTCCAAAAGGAGTAGGAAGAAGCAAAGCTTATTAAATCCTACCCCTCCATCTGGTACTTTTACAATCAGTAACTGCTATATTTGTTCACTTCCTGCTTTCCTAATATAGTTTAATTAATTTTTTTGTATTTTTTACTTTTTTTGTACATTTATTTTTTGTTCACTTCCTGCTTTCCTAATATAGTTTATTTTTTTATTTTTTACTTTTTAAAAAAAATATATATTTTTTGTTCACTTCCTGCTTTCCTAATATAGTTTATTTTTTATTTTTTACTTTGTAAAAAAAATATATATTTTTTTCGTTCACTTCCTGCTTTCCTAATATAGTTAAACAATTTTTTTTTTTACTTTTTAAAAATATTTTTTTTTGTTCACTTCCTGCTTTCCTAATATAGTTTAATTTTTTATTTTTTACTTTTTTTTTAAAAAATATATATTTTTCGTTCACTTCCTGCTTTCATATGTGTATCTGAGAAAGATGTTGAATAATGCATGCTGTGGTTTCCTGCCCACTGAAACAAGACGGGTGCGGTGGGGAGGGCAGTGAACGGCCCCATGGGGGCCCCCCCCTCCCCCACCACCCACCCACCACACACACTGTAGTTAAACAAACCGGCGGTGCCGACAGCAGCCTCACATCATAGATTCTTCCCTGTTTTATGGCCCCTCGTACGTTTTATAAACGTGGCGTTGGCTTGAACAGCTTGACCAGTTTGGACGCCACAAGTGTGTAAAGCTTCAAACTAGCATATAAAGGCCTGCTTTTAACATGAAATATCTATAAACCGCCTGCGGGAGATTAATTACAGCCCGTATTGTTAATCTTTCTTTAATCATATTTGTGTTCAACCCAGTTTGTGATGTTGTCGTTGCCGCTTTATGAGCCATTTATCATTCCACCCACGACTGAGGCAATGGTCGTCCCCAACGCATGAAAAATGCTCCTCCGCTGGAAGACTAGCAAGATAACAAAGCAGAAAAACTGCAACTGAGGAAACGCCGTGTTGACCTGAATACTCTTTATATATTTGATATATTCATATTATCATTAGAGCTGTCAATCATCGAAAATATTCAATCGCATTGTTGTCCATAATTAACTCAATCAATCAGATAATTTGATATGCAACAACAATAACTATATAAAATTATATGTAAAGCAGGGGTCTCAAACACGCGGCACGCGGGCCAAATGTGGCACGCAGTACACTAGTTTGAGGCCCCCGCCTTGATTTGAAAGTTTAATGTTAGCTTGATATGGATGCCGTATGGTATCATGTACCCAGAAAAAAAATTATTACGTTTGATTAATGTTCATGTTAAAGGTTAAATAACTGTTAATAGTTATCCTCCCTATCCGTGTGGAAGTGGTAAGTTTTTGGCTATTTAAGTTTAAAAGGAAATAACTCGAAGGCTACCGTTTGGGTCGCTAGCTCTCTAGTTTGCGAGTTAGCATGTGTCTCAAGATGTGATTGGCTGGCTCGCCCGCAGAATGGTTGTCTATATGTGCCCTGTGATTGGCTGGCTCGCCCAAAGAATGGTTGTTTTTGTCTATATGTGCTTTGTGATTGGCTGGCTCGCCCGAAGAACGGTTGTTTTTGTCTATATGTGCCCTGTGATTGGCTGGCTCGCCCGAAGAATGGTTGTTTGTCTATATGTGCCCTGTGATTGGCTATAAATAACCTTGGTCTTGTTGATAGTGTCAGCCGAGGCTCAGACAGGAAGTGACGTGCGTTTTAATGTTACGCATTAGCCTTTTTTTTTTTCTACACAAGCGTTACACATTTAGAGACGTCTGATTGCTGTGATCGGAAAGTTTTTTTTTTAATCCAAGTTTTTGTGAATTTATTTGTGCGTCATTGCGGACGCGGCTAGCCCCCTTGAAAAACATCAATTATACACCCTGCAGGCATGACCGGGGCGCCCCGCATAAATGCATTCATGCCAGCACAGCCAGCGGCGAGATGGATGGTCCTGAATGGAGATGGCGAGATGAGAGGGACGGCAAGAGAAACCCGCTTACCGCTTTATTGCCCTCGGCTCGTTTACGACGATGACCTTGTGCTTATAAAGTGTGTGTGTGTGTGTGTGTGTGTGTGTGTGTACGTTGGAATTGCAACTTGTCCACTCCCGAGGAGAGGCTAGTCTGCAAACGGTTGAAAGACGCAGGCACTCGCCGCTCTGGGACCGGCCGAATCCTCTCAGCCTTGTTTTTTTTCCCATCCCCCTTCTCTACCTGAAGGGCACTGCAGTACTCTTCCACGTCAATTAGGGCGAAGGGATAATGCTTACGCACTGCACCGCACGGCTTACACTAGGTCACTCTTGGGTTTTCAACTCATTTGACTCCACTGTCATTGTCGGCGCTATTCTATGTGCGCCGAGGCTACGACGGATTCAGGCCGGGCCGAGGCTGCCGCATGAATGCGTTGAAACGCCGGGAAGAGCAGACTTCTTGTGAATGGAACGTCTCCGCTTGTCGACGCTTGTCACAAAATCTCTCGAAATTCGTACAAAACCGGCCGTCCTTCCTTCAGTGCTCATCACTCGTGTTGCTAAGAGATGGCGACCAAAAAAAAAAAAAAGGGAGAATTCATTTGTCAAGTTGAGTGTTGCTGCGTCATATCGACCCATTTTTATTGAACGTGGGAGCCGGGTGAACTCAATAGCTCAATAGTCCGTTGACATTTGGACCAATTCTGCTCGGGCACTCTGGTCTGTCGTGGAGCCTGGTGTCAAGCATTTGTCATGGAGCTTGTTGCTTATCCTGGAACAAGTCTTCAAGCCGGAGTCTGCTTTTGTGCTGATGATGGGGATGTAGAGCACCACGTTAGAGTGCACTTTATTGATAATGGCATTTTTTACTATGAAAGGTTTTTAAGTCTACACTTGTCAACAAACATGGCTGACATGGGCATGAGTTGACGACCATTCACGCACGCATTCATACCGAATGGCCAACTAGCCTAGCATGTTTTTACAATGTGGGAGGGAACTGGAGTGCCTGGAGAAACCCACGCATGGGGAGATCATACAAACTAACATGCTAACCGCCTAAAAACGTTCAATTGTCAAAATATGCTATGAATGCTGTCAAAATTTCCTGTATCGTGTGATTAATAGGTTTGTGCATGAGTGGTTGGCGCTCAGGCCTCACAGCTAAGAGACCCTAGTTCAATTCCACCCTCGAGTTTGCATGTTCTCCCCGTGCATGCGTGGGTTTTCTCCGGGTACTCCGGTTTCCTCCCACATTCCAAAAACATGCTAGGTTAATTAGCGACTCCAAATTGTCCATAGGTATGAATGTGAGCGTGAATGGTTGTTTGTCTATATGTGCCCTGTGATTGGCTGGCTGGCCCGAAGAACGGTTGTTTGTCTATATGTGCCCTGTGATTGGGTGGCTCGCCCGAAGAATGGTTGTTTTTGTCTATACGTGCCCTGTGATTGGGTGTCTCGCCCGAAGAATGTTTTTTTTTTTGTCTATATGTGCCCTGTGATTGGCTGGCTCGCCCGAAGAATGGTTGTTTTTGTCTATACGTGCCCTGCGATTGGGTGTCTCGCCCGGAGAATGGTTTTGTCTATATGTGCCCTGTGATTGGCTGGCTAGCCCGAAAAATGGTTGTTTGTCCATATGTGCCCTGTGATTGGCTGGCTCGCCCGAAGAATGGTTGTTTTTGTCTATACGTGCCCTGTGATTGGGTGTCTCGCCCGAAGAATGGTTGTCTATATGTGCCCTGTGATTGGCTGGCTCGCCCGAAGAATGGTTGTTTTTGTCTATATGTGCCTGATGATTGGCTGGCTCGCCCGAAGAACGGTTGTTTGTCTATATGTGCCCTATGATTGGCTGGCTCGCCCAAAAAATGGCTGTTATCTATATGTGCCCTGTGATTGGGTGGCTCGCCCGAAGAATGGTTGTTTTTGTTTATATGTGCCTGGTGATTGGCTGGCTCGCCCGAAAAATGGTTGTTTGTCTATATGTGCTTTGTGATTGGCTGGCTCGCCCGAAGAACGGTTGTTTGTCTGTATGTGCCCTATGATTGGCTGGCTCGCTCAAAAAATGGCTGTTATCTATATGTGCCCTGTGATTGGGTGGCTCGCCCGAAGAATGGTTGTTTTTGTCTATATGTGCCCTGTGATTGGCTGGCCACCAGTCCAGGGTGTACCCCGCCTCTCGCCCGAAGACAGCTGGTATAGGCGAGCATCCAACGAGCATCCACGCTGGTTTTGTAACCCACAATTTTAGCTAGAGCCAGCACGAAACTGATAGCCTCCATCTTGTTAATTGTTTCCCTGACAACACAGTGAAGTCGGCTGTGGTGGTGGTGGTGGTGGCGGGCGGGGGGGCGGGGAGGGGGGCGACCTGTTGCTATTTTGGTACCTTGAAAAATACAAAAGCACAGTCAACTTAACGTGGGTTTTGCAGTTAATGAATGTCAGCCATGTTTGTTGTTTGCTTGCTTATCAGCCTCCAGCCGCCGTCGTTGGTGCAGACTCCTGCTAACCGACCAACACCTTCCCCCTGTCCTTCCCTCGCCTGTTTTCCTTTGACTTTTTTTTTTTATCTCCGCCCGCTATAGCGTCAAAGATAAGACGAAATATAAAATGAAGTTGCAGAAGATTTTAGGCGGTAATCCTCGACCAGCTTAGCCCAGCATCCCGTCCTCGCTCCCGCGCCCCTCATCCCTCATCCCCATCTCAGCATCTTCCATTTTTCTTTACGCGCCTCGCCAACAAGACGGGGGGCTATCTCGGCGGGCTGTGTCAGCGATCAGCAACACCCCCACCCCCATCCCTCTCCCCTCCAACCTTTTTCTTCTTCTGTGTTTTCCCAGAGGAGACTCGGGGGACATAAAGGGAAGGACAAGCCCGGCAAAATCTTTTTGGAAGAAGCGTCAGGGATTGGGGCTGCGGGGCTTTGAATTGTGACGGATAAAGCTAATGGTAGAAGTGGGCGACTAGACTGGAAAGATGTAGCTTCAGATGACGCCTGGCTATAGAAATGTACCCCCCCACCACCACTACCACCCCCACCACCACCACCCATTTGGCTGGTGATTGGGTGTCTCGCCTGAAGAATGGTTGTCTATATGTGCCCTGTGATTGGCTGGCTCGCCCGAAGAATGGTTGTTTGTCTATATGTGCTTTGTGATTGGCTGGCTCGCCCGAAGAATGGTTGTTTGTCTATATGTGCCCTGTGATTGGCTGGCTCGCCCGAAGAACGTTTTTGTCTATATGTGCCCTGTGATTGGCTGGCTCGCCCGAAGAACGTTTGTTTGTCTATATGTGCTTTGTGATTGGCTGGCTCGCCTGAAGAAGGGTTGTTTGTTTATATGTGCCTTGTGATTGGCTGGCTCGCCTGAAGTATGGTTGTTTGTCTATATGTGCCCTGTGATTGGCTGGCTCGCCCGAAGAATGGTTGTTTTTGTCTATATGTGCCCTGTGATTGGCTGGCTCGCCCGAAGAACGTTTGTTTGTCTATATGTGCTTTGTGATTGGCTGGCTCGCCTGAAGAAGGGTTGTTTGTTTATATGTGCCCTGTGATTGGCTGGCTCGCCCGAAGAATGGTTGTTTGTCTATATGTGCTTTGTGATTGGCTGGCTCGCCCGAAGAATGGTTGTTTGTCTATATGTGCTTTGTGATTGGCTGGCTCGCCCGAAGAATGGTTGTTTGTCTATATGTGCCCTGTGATTGGCTGGCTCGCCCGAAGAATGTTTGTTTTTGTCTATATGTGCCCTGTGATTGGCTGCCCACCAGTCCAGGGTGTACCCCCGCGTTTCGCCCGAAGACAACTGGGATAGGCGAGCATCCAACGAGCATCCAGAGGTTCTTGCCTCTGAATGTGGAGGGGAGGTGCCATGAAAGGGTGGCAGGGCCCAATGCAGTCGTCTTGAAAGGCTTTTGCTGCCAGCGCAAATCTCTTTAAAGGCACCATGCAAATTTACCCCCACCCTCAATTTCAGCACCAAACTTATTTTTACAAAAAAAACCCAAAAATAAGGAATCAGCCCGACGTCGATCAAAGCATAAATCCATTTGACTTTCTCGTAGTGACGGAGAACCGAGTATTAGGGCGTACTTCCGCAGTTCCAGTCATACCGTGCTTGGGCCCACTTCACACAGAAAATCCTGCAGGCTTGGCTTGTGTTCGTGCTGCGACACGCCCCCTCCTTTTTGGTACGATTGGAAGAGGTCGGCACGATGCAGCCAAGTCACGGAATGAACGAACGCCAAGACCTCCTGGCGGGTTCTTACTGATAATCACGATTGATCATAGAATTAGGGAAGGGGCCTTGATTTTAGCATCGTTATGTAATGTAATTTGAGCAGTTTTGATGACAGTTTTTAACATTATTAGAGCCCTGTAGACATGAAACAACACCCCTATAGTCCCCTCTACTACTGAATAATGCATGTAATGACATACTACGTCACGGTTAGCATTGGGATTATTGTAGTATCTCAAATGTAGTGTAATTTGAGCATAGAAATTTGGTTTATGACAGTTTTTAGCATTATTAGAGCCCTGTAGACACAAAACAACACCCCTATAGTCCCCTCTACTACTGAATAATGCATATAATGACATACAGTGTCACAGTTAGCATTGGGATTGTTGTAGTATCTCAAATGTAATGTAATTTGAGCATAGAAATTTGATTTATGACAGTTTTTAACATTATTAGAGCCCTGTAGACATAAAACAACACCCCTATAGTCCCTTCTACTACTGAATAATGCATGTAATGACATACTATGTCACAGTTAGCATTGGGATTGTTGTAGTATCTCAAATGTAGTGTAATTTGAGCATAGAAATTTGGTTCATGACAGTTTTTAACATTATTAGAGCCCTGTAGACATAAAACAACACCCCTATAGTCCCTTCTACGACTGAATAATGCATGTAATGACATGCTATGTCACAGTTAGCATTGGGATTGTTGTAGTATCTCAAATGTAGTGTAATTTGAGCATAGAAATTTGGTTCATGACAGTTTTTAACATTATTAGAGCCCTGTAGACACGAAACAACACCCCTATAGTCCCCTCTACTACTGAATAATGCATGTAATGACATGCTATGTCACAGTTAGCATTGGGATTGTTGTAGTATCTCAAATATAATGTAATTTGAGCATAGAAATTTGGTTAATGACAGTTTTTAACATTATTAGAGCCCTGTAGACACGAAACAACACCCCTATAGTCCCTTCTACGACTGAATAATGCATGTAAAGACATGCTATGTCACAGTTAGCATTGGGATTGTTGTAGTATCTCAAATGTAATGTAATTTGAGCATAGAAATTTGGTTTATGACAGTATAATACAGTTTAAGGTATAGATATAGATAATTATTGTGCATCCTGACATGTTTTTATAGCTTTATAAAATTACATTTGTTGTTCATTTCTGCTTTTTTACTTCTTGTAATTAGGATTATAATCACAATTTTGGCCACTATGTTCTTGGTTCTACATACTTATTTTCCAAAAACTTTGTTGTGTTTTCCATAATGATATGAATTGGAAAAATAATATTTTTTCTTGGGTAATTTAACTTGATAATATTATGTGATTTTTCTAAAATACAGCTTTTTTTCCGTCTGAATATTTTGACTTTATTTTTGTAAAATTGTTGAAGATTTTTAGTTGTTTTGGTATAATTTTGTTTGTAATGTTTTAATTATTTATGCCACATTTAATTATTATAAATTACATTTTTAATTGATTTTATCTATGTGATTAAGCATTGGGACGGTAAAAACGGTCACTAAATAGCCCCCAGGCCTCATGCTGGACACACCCAAAGAAAACTAACATTTACACCAAACCAGTTTGGGCGTGCTTCTTCAATTTTGCACACAGTAAAAGCTCTTCAATGCTGGCTTCCATACATTTTGACACCACCGCACCATATTGTCGGTCTGTCATTCCTATCACACACACACACACACACACACACACACACACACACACACACACACACACACACACACACATTTGACTGAGAAGCGACACTCAAAACACACACGGCGTTATTATCTCCTGGAACAATACTAATGGATGTGCTGTGAGCAAACAGTTTGTCCCTACGCTCGCCAACCGAGTGGGAGGCCGAGCGCTTGCCAAGTCTCTCTCCTGTGTTACCCCCGCCCCCACCCACCCCACCCCACCCCACCCCAACTCGACGCTTCCGTGTCTCCCTCTATACGATCATCTACCTCGTAGCGCCAATAGGGAGCTAGCAATCGCTTCAGGACAAAACCAAAGTGGGTGTGGCTTAAAGACACGGCGAGTCCTAGCCGGTCATCTAGGGCAGGGGTCTCAAATTCAATTTACCTGGGGGCCACTGGAGCTAGGGTCTGGGTGAGGCTGGGCCGCATCAGGTCCCCCCCCCCCCAAAAAAAAAAACGCATTTATTAAAAACAGAAAAATTAATAAACTTTGCTTTGGTTCCGATTTTCTACAAGAAAAGCTCTGATAAAACATTCCACTGTTCTCAAATATCTTCATTTTTATTTTTCTACACAAAATAAGATGAAAAATAAATAAATCAAGAATAAAGAAAATCAATCAATCAGTAATAAATAAATATAATAATAATAATAAAGCGGCAAATAATAAAAACTTAAGAAACCACATATAGTTGGTGGGTAGACAAATTATTTTTTCAGATTAAAATGAACAAAGCATTATTAGAGCCCTGTAGACATGACAAAACACGACTATAGTCACATTTATACTCTTTATTTACAAACTATTGCGCAACTGCAGGGTCTTGTGACACATGCTAACTCGCAAACTAGAGAGCTAGCGACCTCAACGGTAGCCTCCAAGTTATTTCCTTTAAACTTAAAAAGCCAAAAACTTACCACTTCCACACGGATAGGGAGGATAACTATTAACAGTTATTTAACCTTTAACATGAACATTAATAAAACGTAATTTTTTTTCTGGGTACATGATACCATACAGCATCCATATCAAACTTAACATTAAACTTTCATATCAAGGCGGGGGCCTCAAAGTAGTGTCCTGCGGGTCACATTTGGCCCACGGGCCGCGTGTTTGAGACCCCTGCTTTACATAAAATTTCATATCAAACTAACAGTAAACTAACATTAAACTCTCATATCAAGGCGGGGGCCTCAAAGTAGTGTCCTGCGGGTCACATTTGGCCCGCGGGCCGCGTGTTTGAGACCCCTGCTTTACATAAAATTTCATATCAAACTAACAGTAAACTAACATTAAACTCTGATATCAAGGCGGGGGCCTCAAAGTAGTGTCTTGCGGGCCACATTTGGCCCGCGGGCCGCGTGTTTGAGACCCCTGCTTTACATAAAATTTCATATCAAACTAACAGTAAACTAACATTAAACTCTCATATCAAGGCGGGGGCCTTAAAGTAGTGTCTTGCGGGCCACATTTGGCCCGCGGGCCGCGTGTTTGAGACCCCTGCTTTACATAAAATTTCATATCAAACTAACAGTAAACTAACATTAAACTCTCATATCAAGGCGGGGGCCTTAAAGTAGTGTCTTGCGGGCCACATTTGGCCCGCGGGCCGCGTGTTTGAGACCCCTGCTTTACATAAAATTTCATATCAAACTAACAGTAAACTAACATTAAACTCTCATATCAAGGCGGGGGCCTCAAAGTAGTGTCTTGCGGGCCACATTTGGCCCATGGGCCGCATGTTTGAGACCCCTGATCTAGTGACTTCAGGCGTCGTTTTAACTGATGTGACAACACAGAACCGCAAATTGGCACCTTTTTGGTTCAATTTGCTGTGACTATTCCTGACGGGCTCTTTATTTAAAATTCATCACAAGACCCTCCGAAAACGGAATAAAACAAATCCTGCAACTCCCCCCCCGAAACATAAGCACCCATTTGTCCAGATCTTTACGGATTAGTTTCATTGAGATTGTGTCGGGAAATTTAATTGACTCCCTCCCGGTCTTTCTTCACATTTCTATTAGCCGGCTTTAAGGCGGCCAACTATTTCTTTCTTTGATGTGCTCATTTTGGAAGTCCCTTTGTGCTTCCCAAGATCTTCCCAAGTAAATTTTTTTTTTTTTTTGTCTAGGCGGCGAGATGATGCTCTGTGCTCTCTCGGCTTTGTTTTTTTTTTTTTTAATTTGTCCGTCATTTCATATGCAGACACACACCACTTGGGTTCCCTCAGACTAAAATACCCTAAATGAAATTGGCTGTGATGCACTCGGAGTTGCTGTCAACTTGTTAAAGTCCGCTTAAGTGGATGTTCCAGGACCACCAACGAAGTGGGGGCAAATCCGCCAGTAATTGACACGCCCTTAACGAGACCTATTTTCCACACACGGCTAGCTTCATGTTGTTATTCTTCACTTTTTAGACAAACGTGTGATAAAAGTGACTCTTGTAATTATTTCATTACGCCCGGAATCCTACCCTTCTCTCCTTAATTGCCGTTGTTCACGCCATGAGCATGTCTCACATACAAGTATGAAATGTGTAGTGGTGGAAAAGCATCCATGGACGGTGTTGCTAGCCTAGCCGTGGGGCGTTCAAGGACCGTCCAACAAAGTGCAAGGTCACAAACGGAAAAATTTTGATGGGAAAAAACGATTTATAAATTACCTACTTGTGGTGAATGCTGTGTTTTTCAGTGTAAAATATATATTTTTAAAAACCAAAACTCTGTATAAACAGTTATCCCTCATTTATCACGGTTAATTGGTTACAGACCAGAATTTTGAGCATAGAAATTTGGTTTATGACAGTTTTTTTAACATTATTAGAGCCCTGTAGACATGAAACAACACCCCTATAGTTCCTTCTACTACTGAATAATGCATGTAATGACATGCTATGTCACAGTTAGCATTAGGATTGTTGTAGTATCTCAAATGTAATGTAATTTGCGCATAGAAATTTGGTTTATGACAGTTTTTAACATTATTAGAGCCCTGTAGACATGAAACAACACCCCTATAGTTCCTTCTAGTAGTGAATAATGTATGTAATGACATACTATGTCACAGTTAGCATTGGGATTGTTGTAGTATCTCAAATGTAATGTCATTTGAGCATAGAAATTTGGTTTATGGCAGTTTTTAACATTATTAGAGCCCTGTAGACATGAAACAACACCCCTATAGTCCCCTCTCCTACTGAATAATGCATGTAATGACATGCTATGTCACAGTTAGCATTGGGAATGTTGTAATATCTCAAATATAATGAAATTTGAGCGTAGAAATTTTGTTTTTTTAACATTATTAGAGCCCTGTAGACACAAAACAACACCCCTATAGTTCTTTCTACTATTGAATATTACATGTAATGACATACTATGTCACAGTTAGCATTGGGATTGTTGTAGTATCTCAAATGTAATGTAATTTGAGCATAGAAATTTGGTTTATGACAGTTTTTAACATTATTAGAGCCCTGTAGACATGAAACAACACCCCTATAGTTCCTTCTACTACTGAATAATGCATGTAATGACATGCTATGTCACAGTTAGCATTGGGAATGTTGTAATATCTCAAATATAATGAAATTTGAGCGTATAAATTTTGGTTTTTTAACATTATTAGAGCCCTGTAGACACAAAACAACACCCCTATAGTTCTTTCTACTATTGAATAATACATGTAATGACATACTATGTCACAGTTAGCATTGGGATTGTTGTAGTATCTCAAATGTAATGTAATTTGAGCATAGAAATTTGGTTTATGACAGTTTTTTTTAACATTATTAGAGCCCTGTAGACATGAAACAACACCCCAAATTCCCTTCTACTATTGAATAATACATGTAATGACATACTATGTCACAGTTAGCATTGGGATTGTTGTAGTATCTCAAATATAATGAAATTTGAGCGTAGAAATTTTGGTTTTTTAACATTATTAGAGCCCTGTAGACACAAAACAACACCCCTATAGTTCTTTCTACTATTGAATAATACATGTAATGACATACTATGTCACAGTTAGCATTGGGATTGTTGTAGTATCTCAAATGTAATGTCATTTGAGCATAGAAATTTGGTTTATGACAGTTTTTAACATTATTAGAGCCCTGTAGACATGAAACAACACCCCTATAGTTCCTTCTACTATTGAACAATACATGTAATGACATACTATGTCACAGGTAGCATTGGGATTGTTGTAATATCTCAAATATAATGAAATTTGAGCGTAGAAATTTTGGTTTTTTTAACATTATTAGAGCCCTGTAGACACAAAACAACACCCCTATAGTTCTTTCTACTATTGAATATTACATGTAATGACATACTATGTCACAGTTAGCATTGGGATTGTTGTAGTATCTCAAATGTAATGTAATTTGAGCATAGAAATTTGGTTTATGACAGTTTTTAACATTATTAGAGCCCTGTAGACATGAAACAACACCCCTATAGTTCCTTCTACTATTGAATAATACATGTAATGACATACTATGTCACAGTTAGCATTGGGATTGTTGTAATATCTCAAATATAATGAAATTTGAGCGTAGACATTTGGTTTATGACAGTTTTTAACATTATTAGAGCCCTGTGGACATGAAACAACACCCCTATAGTTCCTTCTACTACTGAATAATGCATGTAATGACATGCTACGTCACAGTTAGCATTGGGATTGTTGTGGTATCTCAAATGTAATGTAAAAATCTCAGGTT
Organism: Doryrhamphus excisus; assembly: GCF_030265055.1. Classification (NCBI taxonomy): domain Eukaryota; kingdom Metazoa; phylum Chordata; class Actinopteri; order Syngnathiformes; family Syngnathidae; genus Doryrhamphus; species Doryrhamphus excisus. Next base: position 20,488,011 of record NC_080472.1, on the reverse strand, counting down.
GGTTCGGTAATTTGTTAGCCGTTCTTTTTGCCGGCTTTCTTCAACGTCAAACAGAATTCAAGGGGAACCATTTTATCATCCCAATTCCACCCCACCGCACACACACCCCCAAATGCCCCCAGCCTCTCCTTGCGGAGAAAAGATGAAATCCCCCACCACTTATCTGAAACTTTCCCGGCTTAGTTGACAGAGAAGCAATCTCCTTATTCCTTCCTTTTTTGTGGAAGGTAAATAGAAAGAAGTTGAAGAGCCTGTCTGCTTGTGCACACAATCGTCATTGTTGGTGGCGTTTGCATGCAAACATGCTTTAATTAGTTGCACACGCAATGTTGTTTGAACTACTTTCAGTTTTTTTTTTTAAATGGCTGCAGGCAACTGTTGCAGGAAAAACGACCTGCATAATTGAAAATGTGCCATCATTTTTTTTATGCAATCTTGTATTTTTTTTATGCTAGTGATAATGATTTCTGTAAAAAAAAAATGTAGTAAACTTTACAGCCAATAACTTGTTGCTCTTCTTTAAATGTACTTAACTTTACAAGCTTTTTTCCCGTCTTTGCATCTTAATCTTGTATGTTTACAAACACCCCCACCCCCCCCTCCTCCAATGCATATATATGATCTCTGCAGATGCGATTTACGGCGCAAACCGGGCCCCTCAGCCTGGCGCACGGTGTCGTAAAAAAGGCGAGGCTGGTTTAAAAAAAAAAAAAAAAGCAAGGCTTCCATCGTCTCCGGTGGCCACGAAAAAGGCAGGGATGTTTTTCACCTGTGAAAGGAGGATAATAAAGCGTACCTCACGGGGCGTTAACACACTCCACTGGTGGCAAAAATAGCTTGACTTTGCTGCTTTAACTGGCCATGACTAAATCAACTGTGGGGAACATTCATCTATTTTTTTATTTTTTAATGGGATGGGAGAACCTCACTCAATATTCCGAACCCCTATTTCCATGCCAGTATACCAGGAGTGGTCCATAGTATGGATGTAGCGCAACATTCCCAAAGCTAACTAATCATCATTGAATACGAGCCATTAGATGAAAATCTATGCACTTTAAAGCAAATACTATGTTTTTTTTTTTGTTTTATTTTAGCCTAACTGAAGCATTTTCCCACATAAAATTGATATTCAGAGTTTTCGAGGTATTCAGAAGACTCCTTCAAAGATGTGATATATCCAGTATTGGGGATTTTGTCCACACAAGACACACAAGCACCAGACTTTATCGCTGCAGTGACACACAATAGGTACAGTAACCCTAAACATGGCGGTATAACCCATGCTTACCACTCAACTTCCTGTCCACCCCCGACTCAGTTCCCCAAGACCAGAACACTGTACAGCAGCACACAATGGAGTGTAACAGAGCCTCTACTGGTTGGAGGTCTTAGGAATGGAATAGTTTTCTTTTGTTGACTAACCTTCAACATGTCTTGTTCAAAGCAAATGGAATTCATAACAGTAAATATTGTTAGGAATTCAATATATATTTCATGTGCTGAATCTCAACGCAGAGGGAAAAACATACCATTCCTAACAATATAGTTCCCATCTGCTGAATCTCCACCCAGAGGAAAAACATACCATTCCTAACAATATGGTTCCAATCTGCTGAATCTCAACGCACAGGGAAAAACATGCCATTCCTAACAATATAGTTCCCATCCGATGAATCTCAACGCAGAGGGGAATAACATACCATTCCTAACAATATAGTTCCCATCTGATGAATCTCAACGCAGAGGGAAAAACATACCATTCCTAACAATATAGTTCCCATCTGCTGAATCTCAATGCAGAGGGAAAAACATACCATTCCTAACGATATAGTTCCCATCTGCTGAATCTCAACGCAGAGGGAAAAACATACCATTCCTAACGATATAGTTCCCATCTGCTGAATCTCAACGCAGAGGGAAAAACACACCATTCCTAACAATATAGTTCCCATCTGCTGAATCTCAATGTAGATGGAAAAACACACCATTCCTAACAATATAGTTCCCATCTGATGCATCTCAAAGCAGCGGTAACATATTCCATTCCTATTTTCCCCTCTGCTTTGAACAAGACACGTCGGAACAGTTGTTGACAGCAGAGGGCAAATATTCCATTCCTAACAAGCAATTAGTGCATCGACTTCACACCACCCCACTAAACCAACATGCTTTACGGCAATTCAACAAATCTATTATTGGCATGTATTGCTTTTGTTTTTAGCTTAGCACCACATTTAGGTACAAGTTGTCTATGTTATACCATGTTGACTTTTTTAGGGCTGGAAATGAATGAATGAATGAATGAATTTGTGGCGCCCCCTACGGGTTGCGGTCATTTTGGGTTTTTTTTTGGAAGACATGCTAGCATACATTTAATATCCTCAGTTAGACTCCTGGACACTTGGTTGGACATATGTCAAACGTTACAGGAAGTTACAGGAAACCTTGATCTGTGCGAGAAATTTCAAGGTGGTGTGGTTTGTGGGGGTTGCCTGTTCGTCACCCTCTCGGTGGGGGGGGGGGGGCGCTCATGTAAGAAGGCATTTCTATTCTATTCTTAAAGTCCCAAAGATGGACTGAGGGGCTTGCGATTGACAGGTTGGGGACCCCTGACTTTGACTTGTTGACTTTTTTATGGCTGGAAATGAATGAATGAATGAATGAATTTGTGGCGCCCCTTACAGTTTGCGGTCATTTTTTTTTTTTTTTGGAAGACATGCTAGCATACATTTAATATTCTCCGTTAGACACTTGGTTGGACACATGTCAAACGTTGAAGTTACAGGAAACCTTGATCTGTGCGAGAAATTTCAAGGCGGTGTGGTTTGTGGGGGTTGTTCGTCATCCTCTCGGAGGGAGGGGGGGGGCGCTCATGTAAGAAGGCATTCTATTCTATTCATTCATTCATTCTATTCTATTCTTAAAGTTCCAAAGATGGACTGGGGGCTCGCGATCGACAGGTTGGGGACCCCTGACTTTGACTTGTTGACTTTTTTATGGCTGGAAATGAATGAATGAATGAATGAATTTGTGGCGCCCCTTACAGTTTGCGGTCATTTTTTTTTTTTTTTGGAAGACATGCTAGCATACATTTAATATCCTCAGTTAGACACTTGGTTGGACACATGTCAAACGTTGAAGTTACAGGAAACCTTGATCTGTGCGAGAAATTTCAAGGCGGTGTGGTTTGTGGGGGTTGTTCGTCATCCTCTCGGAGGGAGGGGGGGGGCGCTCATGTAAGAAGGCATTCTATTCTATTCATTCATTCATTCTATTCTATTCTTAAAGTTCCAAAGATGGACTGGGGGCTCGCGATCGACAGGTTGGGGACCCCTGACTTTGACTTGTTGACTTTTTTATGGCTGGAAATGAATGAATGAATGAATGAATTTGTGGCGCCCCTTACAGTTTGCGGTCATTTTTTTTTTTTTTTGGAAGACATGCTAGCATACATTTAATATCCTCAGTTAGACACTTGGTTGGACACATGTCAAACGTTGAAGTTACAGGAAACCTTGATCTGTGCGAGAAATTTCAAGTCTGTGTGGTTTGTGGGGGGCTGTAATCATTTCTCCAACAGCAAATAACGCTACGTATTTTCACCCCGACCCTCGACGCTGCGGCGCGCGATGGGCCGAATTAGCACGGCCATTATAAAAGCCCTCAGTGGAGCAAAAAGGCCTGTTTGTCTCCTCTTTCTCTCTGGCCCTGACTCATGTTGACTCACCAGGCAAAGACGCTCGCAGGCCCGCTCAGAATAGCCTGCTGCAACTAGCAGACCGGCCATGCAGCAGCAGCAGCAGCAGCGGATGTGCACTCGCCATTAAACATCGTTTGCAGCGTCGGCCAGTTCAAGATGCCCGGGTTATCGAGACGCCTTGTGAAAACATGCAACACAGGGGGGGGGCGGGGGAAGAGGATTTATGTTGTTTGTTTTTTCCGCCATCTTTAAAAATGGAGTGTCGTCAGCACGCCGCTTGCATTTGTAGCCAGTAATTGTCGCCGTTTGTGACGCCCTCCCCGTCGTCCTGTCCGCGGTCTTAACTGCTCCCAGTGGTCCTGTCCATTACCGGTATCAGCGGCTTACATCCCGATCCCGCGCCCCTCACACCCCCCTTCCATCATCACGGCCACATGGCCCTGGCGTTCATATCCCGCCTTCCATCTGTAGCTGGCACTCTTGCATCACGTTTGCGCCGCTTACTGCCCTTTTTTTTTTTTTTTTGTCCCTCTGCTGCACCTGCTCTTTTACCCAATTTCATTTTAATAATAATAATAATAATAATAATAATAATCACCTATTTGGGATTTTTACCTTCCTGGATCCTTTTCTGCTTTCATAACACGACGGTCTAATAAAGCAGCCGCTGAATGGAAAAAAGCTGAGAGAGGAGGAAGCAGCGACGAGGCTCAGCGTTTCCCAAGGAGACGTGCCCTTCAGTATGGGGCGAGTTGATTGGCTGACGGATGACCCCCCCGCGGCCACGTTGCCTGATTAGTGTGACGGGGAGCCTTTTTATAGCACAGCGCCCCCCCCCCCCCCCCCCCCCCGATCATGGACCCTCGCTGGTGACCACCGCCTCATTTGTTATGCATGTTTCCTATTCACCCCCGCATACAAGACGACCCCTCATAAGACAAAATTAGTCTTATTTTTCATGAATTATTTTTATGAAATATAGTCATCTTCTTGGATCAATCAGATTTTTATTGAAAGACAAAGTTAGCTCACATGAAAGGAAAAGTTAAGCTTGTCTTATATTCGGCTATTTGTATCAACATGCTACATGCTACATGCTACATACAACTCTTTTACATTGTCTTCTTGCTCTTTGCTCTATTTACAATATGACTTGGTCAAATGCATGTATTTATTTGATAACATTAAGATTATTATAAATATATTTATACATAATATTTATCATAATATTAAACAAATAGCAATTGTATTTATCACATTTTATTTGCTATTTTTACATTTATCAAAATATTTTATATATTGCTTTTAAAATAACATACTTATTTATAAAAAATACTTTACTGTATAATTTTATATTTTTAATAGTTTTAAATATTTTTAACATTATTTATGAAAATATAATTTTTTTAACTCGTGTATATTTGGTACATTGAAAAAAATATATACTCCTAATGTAAAAAATTGCATTTATACACTTTTTTATTACATGTTTAAATAATATAATATGTATATGTTATTGAGTGTAACATTTTAACTTTTTGCGTTATTTATTTGATATCATTAAGATTATTATAAATATATTTATACATATTACATCATATATTTACTTCAATAATATTAAACAAATTAAACAATTGTATCATTTTATTCACTATTTTTACATTCATCAAAATATTTTATATATTGGTTTTAAAATAACGTACTTATTGATAAAAAATACTTTACTGTATAATTTCATAATTTTAATAGTACAAGATAGAAAATATTTTTTACATTATTTATGAAAATATATTTTTTTAACTTTTATATTTGGTACATTGAAAAAAATAATATACTCATAACGTAAAAAATTGCATTTATACACTTGTGTATTATATATTTTTTAATATACATTTTGATATTTAATCTTAAAAACAATATTTATGAAAATTACTTTATTGTATAATTTTTTTAATTACGTGTTTAAATAATATTATATATATGTTATTGAGTCTAACAATTTAACTTTTTGCTGTATTTTTCCCCATTTTTGCTTCTCAATTATTACCATTTCACAATGCAGTAGAGGCTGATTGAAAATAATGGCACCCGGGCCGCACTTTGGACACCTCTTGTGGCACCTTTGCGATACCATAATAACACAAATTCTCACAATTGGCCACAAACCAAAAAACACATCTCTAGCTTTGTTACTCCAATCCCACACTTGGGGAGAGACTCCAGGTGCACCGCCCCCCCCCCCCCCCCCTTTGCGCCCCCTGCCCCCAATGCGCTTCACCTGTCCCCTGTTATGCAAACTTGTGCTATTGCCGTGTACATGATTGACGCCTCGTTTGATGCTTGTTGTTCTTAAAACAAGCCAAGCAGTTTTATGTTTTATGTTTTATGTGCGCTTCAAATCGAACCGCGATTACGTCGTCGTCGTGTGACGCACACGCATGTCACGTGTCATCGCTCTTTGTCAGGCACTCATTTGTGACACGGTGTTACGATGAAGATGGCCGATTGTGTCAGAAATGAAGAATTCCCGGTTAACGGGCGAGACCTGAACGCATTTGTCACCCTAAACCCCCCCCCCCCCGCCATGTTGATTGATGAAGGCACAACATCTGGCAGAGCAATGAAAAGTGAAATGAGGATCTATATGTTTCTGGTAAAGTGCAAGATGAGGCGTTTCACAAAGTTCGTATTTCACCTGAACTCATCATTTTTTTTTTTTCACTGAAATCACTGGTGCCCTGAACGTTTCACCCTGGGCTGTTTGTTTTTCTTTCTTCATTCATTTTCTACCGCTCATCCTCACAAGGGTCTTTGGGCGGGAGGACTGGTGGCCAGCCAGCCAATCACAGGGCACATATAGACAAACAACCATTCACACTCACATTCATACCTATGGACAATTTGGAGTGGCTAATTAACCTAGCATGTTTTTTGGAATGTGGGAGGAAACCGGAGTACCCGGAGAAAACCCATGCAAACTCCACATGGTGGAATTGAACTCGGGTCTCCTAGCTGTGAGGTCTGAGCGCTAACCACTTGAACACCGTGCCGCCTGTTTTTCTTTAAAAAATTTTTTTTTTACCTTCCATTGCAATGCACGAGGAGAACATGTAAACTCCACACAGAGATGGCAGAGAGTGGAATTGAACCTGGGTCTCCTAGCTGTGAGGCCTGCGCGCTAACCACTCGACCACCGTGCAGCCCATGAAAGAACATCACAAGGGTCGCGGAGGGTGCTGGAGCCTATCCCAGCTGTCTTCTTGGGGCGAGAGGCGGGGTACACCCTGGACTGGTGGCCAGCCAATCACAGGGCACATATAGACAAACAACCATTCACACTCACATTCATACCTATGGACAATTTGGAGTGGCTAATTAACCTAGCATGTTTTTGGAATGTGGGAGGAAACCGGAGTACCCGGAGAAAACCCACGCATGCACGGGGAGAACATGCAAACTCCACACAGAGGGTGGAATTGAACTCGGGTCTCCTAGCTGTGAGGCCTGCGCGCTAACCACTCGCCCACCGTGCCGCCAGTTTTTTTTTTTTTAACCTTCCATTGCAATGCACGAGGAGAACATGCAAACTCCACATGGTGGAATTGAACTTGGGTCTCCTAGCTGTGAGGTCCGCACGCTAACCACTTGACCACCGTGCCACCTGTTTTTTTTTTTTAACCTTCCATTGCAATGCATATGTTCTATCAATAAATACCCTTTGAGCACCCTACCCCCCCTCATGTTATGATGGCGGACGCCGCGCCGTTATTCACCGCGTCGGACTGCTTCAGCGCTCACACGGTTAAAAAAAAAAAAAAAAAGGCTCACCGCAGCATCTTGCTGCAGTATCTACAGCAACTGGCTGATCTTTACAGTACAGAATGTACACACCAGGCCAACTATAGAAAAAAAAAATCCACGTCTCTCTAAGACTTTTATGTTTTTTTTTTACTCCAAAAAGAAATCTTTTATTGCATTTATAACATTTGGCACAGTACAAATTCTTGGTGCTTTTTATAAGATAAACCTGTAAAGATCAACACTGACCTTTTTTGTTGTTGTTGTTGTTAAAGAGACCCTTTCTGTATAAATAAATCTCTTCTCACTGCACTTCTCTGTAGCAGAGTGTAAAAATCACACAGAATGCCCCCCCCCAAACCCCCACCCCCACCCTCGTTTTTTTTTCTCTCTCTTGAAAACAACACTACCCTCATTTGTCAAAGTCAAGACAGCTTCTTAAACAACGTATTATTTTAAATAGAAGTTACAAGTTAGAAAATAGTTTCATTTTCTTTTTAATATATGTTTCTCTGTCACCAGCCCATGGTAGTTTGTGTCCATATATACAGTATATATATACATATATATATGTATATATATATATATGTATATTTATAAGCATGTACAACATTAGTCTCTGCTCTCTGTACAAAATAGTCACCTCTCTTTGTTTTCATTGTGCATTCTATTGCGTGATTCAAGAGGGTCGGGGTGCGGACTGGGGGCAATGGCAATGGGTTTCAGGGGGAAAGGGGGTGGGGCGGTCGAAGCCGTTTAAATCTGAGTCTCCTGTACTTTCTCCTTGGTGTGAGTTTTTATGACAAAAGGCTCAGCCATGGCCGTGATGGTGCTAGGCAAGGTTCGAGGCAAAGAATTCCCGACATTGTTCTCGGTCCATTTGGCCCCGTGGCCCGTTGGTTTGTAGGTGTTGTATTTGGGCTTCAGGGTGCTGAAGTCCATCCTGTGGGGACTGTAGTCCACCTTGTGCGGACTGTAATCCGTTCTGGGTCTCTGGCCGCGGGGACTGAAATCCGATTTAAAGGCGCTGAAATCTGCTTTCTGTGGGCTGAAGTCCGTCTTGAAAGCGCTGTAGTCGTTTGCAGATTTATGGGGGGCGTAGGGGTCCTTGGGTCTGTAGTTGCCATCGGGCTTGCTTTTCTGGACACTGTAGTCCGGTTTGGGTCTGGGTTGAGTACTGTAGCCAGGCTTGAATGGGCTGTAATCCGGTTTCGACCTCGGATGAGTTCCAAAGTCATGCTTGAATGGACTGTACTCCACTTTCTGTTTCTGCTGAGTGTTGTAGTCTGATCTTAACGGACTGTACTCGTGTTTGGACTTGGGTTGGGTATTATAATCTCTCTTGAAGGGGCTGAAGTCTGTTTTTTGCCGCGGATGAGTGCTGTAGTCTTCTTTGAAAGGACTGTACTCTGTCCTGCTTTTTGGATGAGTCCCAAAGTCTGCTTTGAACGGACTGTATTCCGCTTTCGGTTTGTGAGTGTTAAAGTCCTGCCTGAAGGGACTGTAGTCGAGCTTAGGCCTGTGTAGGCTAAAGTCCGGCGTAGATTTATGAGTGTGACCGCTGTGGAAGTCCATGTTGGGCTTGTACGTCGTGTACTCGGCTTTGGGTTTGTGGAAGGTGAAATCAGGCTGAGGTTTGTATTCGGCCTTGGGTTTGTGAAAGCTGTAGTCGGCCTTGTGGCTGAGAAAGTCCAGTTTATGGATGCTGTTGTGGTCTCGAATTTCAGGCAAGGTGAGCGCGGTTTCTTGAGCCGCCGACGCTGGTGGTGGCAGGTCCTCCTCGTCCACTTGGATGATCTCCACCGTGCGAGCAGCCGCCACTGTGCTCCTCTGCTGGTGGCGCTTCCTCAGCTTGTAGAAAGCGATGAGCATGACGGCAGCCATTAGCGTCACGGCCACAAAGCAGCCTATTATGATCTTTGTGGTTTTCATGACCTCATCCAGACTTGGGCCGGACTTGCCAGGCTTGCCAGTGGCTCCTTTGAGTCCTGGAACTGCAGACGGCTTTGCAGCGCCCGGCGGGCTGTCGGTGCTTTGCAGCAACACGGTCGGCGTGGAGATGAACACCGGCTGAAAGACTGAAGGTGAGGCGGTTGTGGTGGTGGATCCAAGACCCAGGCCTCCTCCAGCGACGCCGGCCACTCCGGTGGCTGCAGATGTGGTTGTGGTGGTTTTCGGCTTGGGCATCTCTTTCGTCGGCCCCAAGACCTCCACCGTCACGGTCGTGAAGTAGCTCAAGTTGGACGTGTTGAGCTCGGCGGCGCTCACGTTGAGGTAGGCCGAAGCGTTGGAGTTGCCGGCTGCGTTGGATACCATGCAGGTGTAAGTGCCCGTATCAGCAGCCAGAACATTCGAGAAATTCAGGGTGCCGTCGTTGAGTACCGATATCCTCAGGTGACCGGTGGCGTGGGTCAAGACGGTCCCGTTCGGTAGTAGCCAACGTACTGATGACATCTGAGCCGTGCGACACCGAAGCTCCGTGACTCTCCCCGCCGAGATGTTAAAGTCTCTCGGAGCGTCGGCGATGAACGGGGCGGAACACTGGGTCGCGGCGCCCTCGCCTCGGTCCACCTCAACCAGCTGCCGACCTCTCATGTTGGCAGGTGAGTGGCAGCGTCCACAGCAAGTGGAGTTGGTGGGGATGTACTCCCTTAGCCAGCGGGCTAACCACACAGAGTCGCAGCCGCAGTTCCAAGGGTTGTGGTGGAGGTGGAGCTCCACAAGGTACTTGAGCGGGGAGAACAGGTCATGTGGCACGGCGCTCAGGTTGTTGTGGGCCAGATTGAGCTCCACCAATGACGACAAGTCATCAAAGGCATTGCGTTCGATCACGGTTATCTGCGAGTTCATCACCCATAGCTTTTTCAGTGAGTTCAGACCTTTAAAGGAGCTGGGCTTTATCACGGGGAAGTGATTTTCCGAGATCTCCAGCTCCTCCAGGCCCTTGAGGGGACTCAGGTTTGGCATGTCCCCCCTTATTTTGCACATACCCAAGTTGAGGTACTTGAGATTTTGTAGGCCTTCAAAGGCTCCTTCTGAGATGTACTCCAGTTTCCGCAACTCTCCAAGGTCTAGTCGCATCAGGGAGGGCACTCTGTTGAAGGCGTAGGAGGGAATGCTCTCAATGGGGTTGTTCCTCAGCCATAGTTCTCTTAGCTTAGACAGGTACTCGAAGGCCCCACTGGGTACCACCGTCAGACGGTTGTCAAACAGCTCCAGAGTATTGAGGCTGGTAAGTCCGTTAAACGCGCCCACCTCAATCTGCCGAATGGCGTTGCGCCCGAGCTGGAGCACCTCGAGGTGGTGCAGGTGGCGGAACGAGTCCGCCTGCACCGCCTCGATGGCGTTTTCCATCAGATTGAGGTGGCGCGTGTTGGCCGGGATGCCCGGGGGCACGCGAGTCAGGCCCCGCCGCGTGCACACCACCTTCCCCTGCTGACTACTGCAAGAGCACTGAGGGGGGCAGCCCTGGGGTCCTTGAGAGACCGCCGCCCCCAAGGCCAGGGAGGCGCTGCTCCATGCTCGTGCCATGAAGAACACTACACAGAGTAGGGCGGCTTTCCTGGCACGATGCACAGCTACCCTCCCCAGGAGACTCATGATGTGGCACATTCATAATTCAGCATCATCTGGGGGGCCGGATGGGGGTGTGTGTCGGGGTGGTGTGTAGGGGGGGGGGGGGGGGGGGCAGGGAGATTAGATGCTCGACTGGCTTTAGTGTCACAAGGACAGGAGTTAAAAAGGTTAAAGAAACTGAAGACGCAAAGACGACATAATGTGACTCCTTTAGTTAACAGTTTACGTGCTCAGGGGAGACGGGGGCCGAGTCGGGGGGGCCGGCTCCTCTGAAATGTGTATGAGAAGGACATGGTGGTAAATTAAGCAACCAAAAGCCGTCATCACGAGACACAAGCAGAGCAGGTAGGCTTGCAGAGAGAGGTTGAAACACTCGACACCTACCTCAAGTTAACAATACAGGAGATCTAAAGCTTCTCTCCTTTTTTTTTTTTTTTTGCAACCACAAAAGCCGACGTATATCCCACGAGCGGCAAAGAATGCCTTTTTAATAAGTGCCCTTTTGGAAAAAGAGAGCTAAACCAATGTGAGCCCTTTTTTTTTTTTGTAAATCCATACATCCAATCGGAAAGAGTCGTAGGCCGCCCGTGTACGACGAGTGTTTGTCTCTTGATCAACAAGAAGAAAAAAAGCTCGGACGTAGGAATCCACTCAGGCTCCCGGGGAAGCGGCGCTCCGATGCTGCCGTCTCGCAGTCGGCTCCTCTCGCTTGTCCTTGGAATCCGACAGTTGATCCCCCGGATAGACACCGTATCCGGGTTTCCATAGCAGCACACAACCAACACGTGTGCTCGCTTTGTCTTTTTTTTTGGGATTTTTGGACGTCCTTTTTCCCGGTCTTCTTTGCCTTTTGTTGTTTGCGCCGCTTCCAAAGAAGAGTGTGACAATCCAGGGGGGTTAAAAAAAAAAAAGAGCCCCCCCCTCCTCCTTGTCTTTGTATTCCTGTGTCCACTTTTCAGTGGTCAATCATTTGACAGCTTGGTCAGATGTCTCCTTCTCAATGTGGCGTCGTGTCCTCTTCTCCCAGGGTTTTTTTTTTTTCCTCCCTTCCGCTTTTCTTGTCTTTTCCTGCAGCAGTAGGGGGGGGTGGTAGTGGTTGCAAAGAATCGGCAGCTCCAGACTTTTTTTTTTTTTTTGCTATGTGTCGTCCGTCCCTAACCTCGTCGTCCCCCCCCTCGAGCCCGGCGCACACTGCGACCCACCGTGCGGCAAATCACCGACTCGCGCTCACCATCCCTGTGAAGCGCACACAGCAGCAGCTGCAGCCTGCCTCCCGCGCACTTCCCAATAATCAGTCAATTTCTTCAGAGAGGGTGGGGGGGGGTGAAAGAAGGAGAGGAGTGGTGGTGGTGTTGTAGCTGGGTTGATTGTGGTGGTGGGGGGGGTTAAAGAGGGAGAGGAGGGGTGGTGCGCAGTTTCTTTCCTCTCTGTCGTCTTGCTTGCTTTCCAGTCCTCTTTTTTTTTTTTCTTCTTCTTCTTCTTTCTTGAACCCCCCCGCCTCTCCTGGTGTGGTGATCAGTGCCTCCTCTCTCCGATGCGGCGTCTGACCGGGGAGAGAGCAAGACAGGGGAAGGCGAGCGCGGCTCACAGGCGTGACGTTAACAGTAGCGTCGATGTGGAAAGGATCCGTTGTAGCAGCTAAAGAGAGAGGGAGAACGAGTGCGCTCTCGCTCGCTCACTCTCTCTCTCTTTCTCTCTCTCTCTCTCTTTCTCTCCAGTGTTTGCTCTGCAGTGTCCTGAGGTAGTTGGGTGAGCTCAGAGCACTCAGACCTTTTTTTTTTTTAAGAGAGTTTCAGAAACTCCCACTGTACCATTTTTAAATGTTCCGTGGCTTAGCTTAAGGGAATGGCGAGACGGTCCTTAAATAAAATAAAAAAAAAGCAAAAACACTCATGAGTCAAGCATGGTGGGAATAAATTGATTTCCTGTTTTGTCCTCCAGTGGAGAATGAGAGGAACATGAATGGAGTGCTGACGCATTCCACCTTCCCTGATGTTTCCACGCCCACCCCCCCTCCACACCACTCACCCTTCAACTGTCACTGTGTCAAGTCTTATTCAAGCAGTCAGCCATGATTGGTTGTATTTTTTTTTTTTTTTTGCTGAAGTTGAGTTGCAGAAATAAATTCATTCATTCATTTTCTACCGCTTTTTCCTCACAAGGGTCGTGGGGGGTGCTGGAGCCTATCCCAGCTGTCTTCAGGCGAGAGGCGGGGTACACCCTGGACTGGTGGCCAGCCAATCACAGGGCACATATAGACAAACAACCATTATTTTTTACTTTAAAAAAAAATATATTTTTTGTTCACTTCCTGCTTTCCTAATATAGTTAAAAAAAATGTTTTTTTACTTTTTTAAAATATATATATTTTTCATTCACTTCCTGCTTTCCTAATATAGTTTAATTTTTTTTGCACATCATGACTGGTTCAAGACTCTTCATCCTTGTTACCAATAAATAAATGTGCTGGAGCCTATCCCAGCTGTCTTCGAGCGAGAGGCGGGGTACACCCTGGACTGGTGGCCAGCCAGCCAATCACAGGGCACATATAGACAAACAACCATTCACACTCACATTCATACCTATGGACAATTTGGAGTCGCTAATTAACCTAGCATGTTTTTGGAATGTGGGAGGAAACCGGAGTACCCGGAGAAAACCCACGCATGCACGGGGAGAACATGCAAATTCGAGGGTGGGATTGAACTCGGGTCTCCTAGCTGTGAGGAGACCACTCAACTGCCGTGCAGCCCAAGTCAAGTCATTCCTTAATTAATTCATTTTCTACCGCTTATCCTCACAAGGGTCGCGGGGGGGGGTTGCTGGAGCCTATCCCAGCTGTCTTCGGGCGAGAGGCGGGGTACACCCTGGACTGGTGGCCAGCCAATCACAGGGCACATATAGACAAACAACCATTCACACTCACATTCATACCTATGGACAATTTGGAGTCGCTAATTAACCTAGCATGTTTTTTTGGAATGTGGGAGGAAACCGGAGTACCCGGAGAAAACCCACGCATGCACGGGGAGAACATGCAAACTCCACACAGAGATGGCCGAGGGTGGGGAAAGACAAAATTAGAAGCCAAAAAGTTACCACTTCCACACAAAATAAGAGGAGAACTCATTCATTCATTTTCTACCACTTTTCCTCACAAGGGTCGTGGGGGTGCTGGAGCCTATCCCAGCTTTCTTCAGGCTGAGAGGCGGGGTACACCCTGACTGGTGGCCAGCCAGCCAATCACAGGGCACATATAGACAAACAACCATTCACACTCACATTCATACCTATGGACAATTTGGAGTCGCTAATTAACCTAGCATGTTTTTTTGGAATGTGGGAGGAAACCGGAGTACCCGGAGAAGTGAACTCTCTGGGTTTGCACATACTTAGAGCGTCCTAAACATTCCGGCTTTAACCTCTGCACCGAAGTGAAAGCACACTAGTGGAAAAAAAGCAAGCGTACCCCGTAAAGGTCACACTGTGGAAGGCGAGAAGAAACGAGACATGCTTTACCTCCCCGATCCCCTTGCAGGAGAGCCGGGCTAAAAGGAATGCACCCTACTGTCCCATTACCCCTCTATCACCAGTGATTTGTACAAGCTTCGTGTCCATTAAACTAGGAAGCTGTGTGGGTAATTGATGGTTGCTAAAGCTAGCTGTGACAGAGCTGCTAGGTGTGTGTGTGTGTGTGTGTGTGTGTATGAGAGAGCTAGAGGATAAGCGTGTGAAAGTGGGAGTAGGGAAGGGAGGGGAGAGAAAGCACGCCAGGCAGAAAAGGTCACAGCGCCTGTAGCGCAGTACACAATTCCCAACGGCCTCGCAAGCGCAGAGCCGAGCTCCTACATTATACACCCACAGACTCTCCTTTACTTGGCCACAAACCGAGCACCGACGGAGCTTCGGTGGAGCACATGTGGCGGCCACCTCGCCGCCACATGAGAGGGGATTTTCCTGCGTGAGGGGGCGGGGGGGGGGGGGAGTATTTCCTGTCTGAATGGAGATCCCCACGCATGGACGACCCATGCGTTGTGGTGTCAGGCTGCCGTTTATTTTTCACGTTGGCACGTACTCGCACGAGGCGGTGCTTGGGCCCACTTCACACCTTCATGGAAAAAATGCACTTTTATTGGAATTTTCCACAATCCAAACGCACATTTTTCAATAGTTTTTTTTTTTGTTCGCTGTAAAGACAATAGTTGAGGTGTGTGACGGAGCTAACAATGCACCCGATAGGACACACTTATTTTTTTATATTAGAAGCCCTCTAAAAAAAACCAAAAAAACCCAATACGGTTTTATCTCCATGCTGTGACCCGGTACAGAATGTAGTAATACTTCATTTTATATATTTGAGAACTTCCTTACTGGGCACATAGATAGTAACTAACACTACCTCTGTCAGCAACAACAATTTGTTTGCAACTACATAGCATACCGGGCTTTATATAGTATATCTACTATATAATATATACATAATAGAAATAAGTAGGTTAAAAATAATAATACAAATGAAAAATATAAATCTAATTCAAAAATAAAACCTACTAAATTGAAAATATAATATAATACAATATATAGTATAATACAATATATAGTATAATACGAAATAATACAAAATAAAATAATATGAAATAATACAAAATAAAATAATACAAAATAATACAAAATAAAATACTAAATAATACTAAATAATACTAAATAAAATGATACAAAATAAAATAATACTAAATAATACAAAATATAACAATATAAAATGATACAAAATAAAATAATACTAAATACAAAATATAACAATACAAAATGATACAAAATAAAATAATACAAAATAATATAATACAAAACAATACAAAATAAAATAATACAAAATAAAATACAAAATAAAATACAAAATAAAATACAAAATAATACTAAATAAAATGATACAAAATAAAATAATACTAAATAATACAAAATATAACAATACAAAATATAACAATACAAAATAATACAAAATAATATAATACAAAATAAAATAATACAAAATAAAATAATACAAAATAAAATAACATTTTTGCCATAAAAAAAAAAGACAATGCCATCTGTCCCTTGGACCTTGAAGAGACCCCTTCCATAAAAGGGCCTAAGTAGTCAAGTGTACCGACGAGCACAACCCAGTATGGAGGTCAAGGTTGGTGATGGATTATCAGACCTGGCCAGACGGAAGCCCTTAATATGCCCTATCTCCCAATATTAATCTCCAGAGAAGCTCGCATGTGATTAACTTGTGAGCGGCGATGATGAAATAATATTATAAACAGCAAGCTGTTTTAAGCTGCGCTGTAATCTCTCGCTGAATTAATTCCTAGAAATGAAACAAATGGAGAATGCGTAAGCATGTCCTATTGTCTCAAGGTCGTTTGGTTGCACGTGTGTGTGTGTGTGCTTTCAGTGGCCTGGTTTAAGATAACTTTGCATCAGGGTGGGCAGCGCAATCAAGCACTGGGATGTTACTGGCTACTTAAGAGGACACTTGAGTTCACACACCAAATTTGTCATAATTCTCAAAAGCACAAGACATGACCAAAAATAGTGTGGCTCATTTCCCCTTGGAGTAAAAAAAAAAAGGCTCTTTTGCTCCTTTCAGGCAGGCAGTTCAAGGCAGGATTATTGCTCTGCATTGGCCCCTGTTTGACAAGCTAAACACACCACCATTCATATGGAATTGTGAGGGAGGGGGGCGGGGGGGGGCTCATCAGCTTCATATGGCAAATACTGTTTAACTGCTGGGAATGACCGACCGGCTAACCGACTAACATTTGTACAGTAGATTTCTAACAGCACTGCTATGTGGAGGATCTTGGACTGGCTTTCCGGGGTCCTTAAAAACAGCAGAGAGCGTTCCCGTCACCGAGGCATAAACATACGGCTTGTTGGATTTATGACTCTATTAGCCTTGCATTATATACATAATAAGAATACCAGTAAATCATGTGTGTCAAACTCTCCAGCCTGCAAAAAAACTGTTTGGCAAAATCACAAAGGTCCCAGCTCGCATCGCCGGACCTCAACAAATAAAAGTGCTTATCTGCACTTTATCTGCCTCAGCGATTCCTGTGGCGTTACTGGATCTTCGGTGGTCACGGTATTTTAAAATCAGAACCCGCTATAGAGAATCTGGTTTTTGGAGACTGGAGGTCTCAAGCCACGAGCAAGTGGTCTTGACAAAGCAAATGGGTCTGACATGAATGTGTATTTTGTATACTTATACTTGTACTTTGTGGCATGGGGTCTTAGTAATGTTGTCCCTGCAATGTAGTGAAGTGGTGAAGGCCAATGGTAATGGTTTAATTTCATTTGAACATGCATCAGATTGCAATTGAACGCATCACATAATCAGTTCACAGTTCCACATGTCCAAAAGGAGTAGGAAGAAGCAAAGCTTATTAAATCCTACCCCTCCATCTTGTACTTTTACAATCAGTAACTGTTACATTTGTTCACCTCCTGCTTTCCTAATAGTTTTTTTTTTACTTTTTTTTACCAAATTATTTTTTGTTCACTTCCTGCTTTCCTAATATAGTTTAGTTTATTTTTTACTTTTTTTTTAACAAATTATTTTTTGTTCACTTCCTGCTTTCCTAATATAGTTTAGTTTATTTTTTACTTTTTTTTAAACAAATTATTTTTTGTTCACTTCCTGCTTTCTTAATATAGTTTACGTTAAAAATTTTTTTTTTTTATTTTATTTTTGTCACATACTATCTAATCTACACATTTACGCATCAGGTATGCATATAATCTAGTCTTGTTGAAATAATAGGCTTAATGGTCAAATATAACGTTTCCATTACAATTAAGGATGCACCCATCAGGGTTTTTATGCCGCTAATTACGATATTTATCATCCAGGAGTGAAATCGGCTGATACGATTTTCTACCGTTTATTCTCACAAAGGTCGCGTGGGGTGCTGGAGCCTATCCCAGCCGTCTCGGGTCTGCGCGCTAACCACTCGACCGCCGTGCAGCCCCTCAATATACGTTATTCAATATATTTATAATGAGTGCTATTGGCCAGGGGTGCCGTCAGGAAGACGGGGGAAGTGTCCTCATGTGACACTTTCTTAAAATTTGATCATACTATTTTTTGATCTCGGATAATTGGGGCATGTCCTGTTTGCTTGAAGTTGAAACGAGCGTGTGTGTGTGTGTGTGTGTGTGTGTGTGTGTGTGTGTGTACACTGATGATGCATATGAGTGTGCTACATTAATTAACCAATTATGTTGGTGTAAAGGACAAGGTTTTTAATACTTTCAATGTGTCGAAATAATACAAATGTTCAATGAAAAAGATACAAATTTGCTGCTAGAGATGGGGGTGTTCTTCTGTTTGGCCCTTTGAGCTTTGGCCCCCCCCCGCCCCTGCCAAGTGAGTTTAACACCAAGGGAGCGGTCCCGTCCACCCAGTTCTTTAGCTCTACGAAAATGCGGAAAAATATGGCCTGTGGGTTTGCACCGTGGCTCCTTGATCTCGGCAATGGCAGATGCAACGACATTATCGTTAGTCGTATCAGCGGACGCTACATCCCTCTAATCCGACGGCGCACTGCGGGTCTTTCATCCAAATGGATCTAGTCACTGGCACACACACACATGCAAACACACACAGGCTGCTGACCTACATGTGACTGGCCAAAACCCAGATTCGCCAGCACTCAACCCGGGGGGCGGGTTGTGTTCGGTACGGGTTCTAAACACACACACCCGAGAAAGACTACAACGCCATCCCCAAGTAGGTCGCTCTATACCCCCAAACCAGAATCCTCCACAGCTAGGGAGGCTCCATAGAGCCTTGGGGGGGTGGAGGCAGAGGCCCAGCGGTCACGGGGGCGCAGTATTGGCACGATGGTGTGAAGGTCCCACGTATCTGACAGCTCGTCATCTCCGTCACCAAGTCAGTCCTGGAGGTAAAGACCTGACAACACTCGTCTTGTCAAGTCGGCCGTCTGCTTTACTGTGAGCATATGGGGCCACTGTTTGACCTCGCTTTCTGGCTAGCGTACTGTACACCAGCAAAACCTAAAGGCCGGGAGCCGCTCCAGATTTAACAGCTTTGCGGAGTATGAAAACTCCCCCCGTCGCCCAGGAATTGCAGTCTTACTTCAGGTGGGGGGGAAGGCATTTCCCGGTTCAGCACATTTTCTCTCGCTTTTCATCCACTCGCACTCTCACCCCAAAGGTTGACCGCATTAAGGCTTTGACAGGCCGTAAAGCTGCTTTCATATACCAACATACAGCAGGGGTGAGGATACGGGAAGCAGACAGGCATTGTGGGGAATGTTACGGGTCAGTGGACCTTTGGGAATGGGGGGGGAGCAGGTATTGGATGAACTCATTCAGGGTCACAAAATGGCATTGACACAATTTTGGCAACTGTCTTGTGTCTGGTTATGAATGTTAATTTACCATTTACCGCGGCACGGCGATCGAGTGGTTAGCGTGCAGACCTCGCAGCGAGGAGAGACCAGGGTTCGATTCCACCAGTTTGCATGTTCTCCCCGTGCATGCGTGGGTTTTTTTTCCGGGTACTCCGGTTTCCTCCCACATTCCAAAAACATGCTAGGTTAATTAATTGGCGACTCCAAATTGTCCATAGGTGTGAATGTGAGTGTGAATGGTTGTTTGGCTATATGTGCCCTGTGATTGGCTGGCCACCAGTCCAGGGTGTACCCCGCCTCTCGCCCGAAGACAGCTGGGATAGGCTCCAGCACATTTATTTATTGGTAACAAGGATGAAGAGTCTTGAACCAGTCATGATGTGCTATATGAAAAAAAAATTAAACTATATTAGGAAAGCAGGAAGTGAATGAAAAATATATATATTTTTAAAAAGTAAAAAAAAACATTTTTTAACTATATTAGGAAAGCAGGAAGTGAACAAAAAATAAAAAAAGTAAAAAAAAAGTAAACTTAGGAAAGCAGGAAGTGAACGAATAATATATATTTTTAAAAAAGTAAAAAATAAAAAATAAAATTAAACTATATTAGGAAAGCAGGAAGTGAACGGAAAATATATATATTTTTAAAAGTAAGAAAAAAAACAAAAAATAAATTAAACTATATTAGGAAAGCAGGAAGTGAACGAAAAATATATATATTTTTAAAAAGTAAAAATATATATTTTTAACTATATTAGGAAAGCAGGAAGTCAACAAAAAATATATTTTTTTAAAAATAAAAAAATTTAATTAAACTATATTAGGAAAGCAGGAAGTGAACAAATGTAACAGTTACTGATTGTAAAAGTACCAGATGGAGGGGTAGGATTTAATAAGCTTTGCTTCTTCCTACTCCTTTTGGACATGTGGAACTGTGAACTGATTATGGGATGCATTCAATTGTAATCTGATGCATGTTCAAATGAAATTAAACCATTAGCATTAAAAAAGTGGCTAACTTTTCAGCACACATTGCTAACAAATCCTCAACAAAGTGTAACACCTCTGCTTGTGATGAACATGTAGTCACCCATGCACTTCCAATTTATATAATATCTCGTTTACACGCTTTTATTTTGAAGACCTCAGTTAGGGCGCCTCAGGCTTAATGCGAGTCCGGTCCGAGTCGGCTAAATGAATTGTTTTGACTGAACAAATTGAGCATGTGTTTCTTCTCAAATGAGGTGACCATAAGGGTCACGGAGGGTAAAAAGATGAGCGCTTCCTTCCTGCATCTGAGCTTTGCTAGCCGCTATTGTCTCCAGACTAATGGGCTTCATTATGCCGAGCTGTGTCGGTTGCGAGCTGCCAGAGCCCGGGATTAGCCGTAGCACCCGTGTTAGCTGCAAGCAGGGGAAAGATGCTGCTTTTGTTAGCGCTCCTTAACCCAATCAGTGGTCGCTAAAGTGCACACTGACCATTTACCGCGGCACGGCGATCGAGTGGTTAGCGTGCAGACCTCGCAGCGAGGAGAGACCAGGGTTCGATTCCACCAGTTTGCATGTTCTCCCCGTGCATGCGTGGGTTTTCTTCCGGTACTCCGGTTTCCTCCCACATTCCAAAAACATGCTAGGTTAATTAATTGGCGACTCCAAATTGTCCATAGGTATGAATGTGAGTGTGAATGGTTGTTTGGCTATATGTGTACCCGGCCTCTCGCCCGAAGACAGCTGGGATAGGCTCCAGCACATTTATTTATTAGTAACAAGGATGAAGAGTCTTGAACCAGTCATGATGTGCTATATGAAAAAAAAATTAAACTATATTAGGAAAGCAGGAAGTGAATGAAAAATATATATATTTTTAAAAAGTAAAAAAAAACATTTTTTTTAACTATATTAGGAAAGCAGGAAGTGAACAAAAAATAAAAAAAGTAAAACAAAATTAAACTTAGGAAAGCAGGAAGTGAACGAATAATATATATTTTTTAAAAAGTAAAAAATAAAAAATAAAATTAAACTATATTAGGAAAGCAGGAAGTGAACAAAAAATAAAAAAAGTAAAACAAAATTAAACTTAGGAAAGCAGGAAGTGAACGAATAATATATATTTTTTAAAAAGTAAAAAATAAAATTAAACTATATTAGGAAAGCAGGAAGTGAACGGAAAATATATATATTTTTAAAAAGTAAAAAAAACATTTTTTTAACTATATTAGGAAAGCAGGAAGTGAACAAAAAATAAAAAAAGTAAAACAAAATTAAACTTAGGAAAGCAGGAAGTGAACGAATAATATATATTTTTTAAAAAGTAAAAAATAAAAAATAAAATTAAACTATATTAGGAAAGCAGGAAGTGAACGGAAAATATATATATTTATATATGTGTGCTGTATGTGTGGCATTAGAATTCATTCTGCATCTCCGTGTGCGCGTTTATCACGGTGTTGCCTTGCCAACTGCCAGGCCGCAGAAAATGGATGTCTCTGTTGCCGTGCAATATGAAGGTAAAACATAGTAAGTCATGACATCGGGGAGCGCCTAAATCTTCCGCACTTTTTAGCTGCTGCTGTCTTTTGCCGGGGAATCCACCGTTACCGCCTTGTCTTCACCCTCCTCTCGTTTTTTTTTTTTTTTTTTTACACCGAGCACATCAGTCCTGCTTGTTATTTCATGCAACAAAGGCTAAAAATGGCTTCTTCCAAGTTGTCGTCTCGGCTGACTTAAACGCTTTCATCGAGGCACAAACAGTGATTCAGTGCGTGTGCAGCCTTGATGGATGAGTCTTGGCATTCTAAGTAGTCCTATAATGGAACGTCTCCAGGTAATCTGATCAACCGTTTAGGCTCATAAAAGAAAAAAGCAAGATATTCCTTTTGAAATATCTACCAAGCGTTTCCCCCCCTTCCGCTGTAACGCCCCCACCGTGTTGCGTTCAAAATACAAAAACGGCTATAATACCGCCCTAACCTTGAAACATCCTTTACTGTCCGTGAAGGCCTTAGTGGTGTTACTGCCATGAAACCGTTAATCCTAAATACTTCATGTTGGGAAGGATTAGTCCGGAACTGAGGCCTGGACAGACCCAGCGGTGGGATAAAGGTGTTGTGGAGCAGGGGGGGGGGGCTTTTGTCCGACAGGAGCTCCAGTCCCAAAGGGTAAAGTTAAAGGTCCAAAATATCTTGTTTCAGTAGCAGTAACAGTAGAATGTTTTTCCTTTAGCCGCAGTAGTGGAATCGGTGTCGGACATCTTCTTGCCGCAATACCAGGAAATACCACGAAATACCATATCTTACTTATTGTGTGGAAATATGGGCTAATAACTATAAAAGCAATCTTCACTGACTAAATGTACTGCAAAAAAGGCCAGTAAGGATAATTGATAATGCCGCCTAAAAACAACCAATTAGCTAAAAAATGTTGTGACAAAAAATACAATTTAAAACTTAAAACAAAACGTAACGTGAAACGTAACGTGAAACCTAACGTGAAACCTAACGTGAAACCTAACGTGAAACCTAACGTGAAACCTAACGTGAAACCTAACGTGAAACCTAACGTGAAACCTAACGTGAAACCTAACGTGAAACCTAACGTGAAACCTAACGTGAAACCTAACGTGAAACCTAACGTGAAACCTAACGTGAAACCTAACGTGAAACCTAACGTGAAACCTAACGTGAAACCTAACGTGAAACCCAACGTGAAACCCAACGTGAAACCCAACGTGAAACCCAACGTGAAACCCAACTTGAAACCCAACTTGAAACCCAACTTGAAACCCAACTTGAAACCCAACTTGAAACCCAACTTGAAACCCAACTTGAAACCCAACTTGAAACCCAACTTGAAACCCAACTTGAAACCCAACTTGAAACCCAACTTGAAACCCAACTTGAAACCCAACTTGAAACCCAACTTGAAACCCAACTTGAAACCCAACTTGAAACCCAACTTGAAACCCAACTTGAAACCCAACTTGAAACCCAACTTGAAACCCAACTTGAAACCCAACTTGAAACCCAACTTGAAACCCAACTTGAAACCCAACTTGAAACCCAACTTGAAACCCAACTTGAAACCCAACTTGAAACCCAACTTGAAACCCAACTTGAAACCCAACTTGAAACCCAACTTGAAACCCAACTTGAAACCCAACTTGAAACCCAACTTGAAACCCAACTTGAAACCCAACTTGAAACCCAACTTGAAACCCAACTTGAAACCCAACTTGAAACCCAACTTGAAACCCAACTTGAAACCCAACTTGAAACCCAACTTGAAACCCAACTTGAAACCCAACTTGAAACCCAACTTGAAACCCAACTTGAAACCCAACTTGAAACCCAACTTGAAAATTTTAAAAAATAAAAATTAACAAAAATAATCAATAATTAACAAAATAAAAAAATTATTAAAACAATTATTTTAAAAAATAAAGAACTATATTATGAAAGCAGGAAGTGAACAAATGTAACAGTTACTGATTGTAAAAGCACCAGATGGAGGGGTAGGATTTAATAAGCTTTGCTTCTTCCTACTCCTTTTGGACATGTGGAACTGTGAACTGATTATGGGATGCATTCAATTGTCATCTGATGCATGTTCAAATGAAATTAAACCATTACCAAATACTGGCAACAATGTCCGACTGAAAGTCCTAAATCAGCTGAACTTGAGGACTCTTTTTCCCTCCATATTGAAAAGGTTAGCCAGACACTCGCCCTTAACTACCGACAAATTCCTATTTGGAGACGGAAGGAAACCCAGTAGACCAACGGGAACGTCGGTACCAACCTTCAACTCCAAGCTGTGTTTTCTGCAGCGGTGCAATCAGGTGTATCCCCCAGAGCTTGCCTTCTGGCAGGGAGCTTTGGGGTCCCGCCTGGTTCCGGCTGGGAGAAAGAAAGGGACGGGGGTAAAAAAAAAAAAAAAAAAAAAAAAGCAGCTGGCAGCACTTTCTAAATTAAAGTCAATACAGCGGCGCGTTCCATCAGAGGCGGCCCTCCCACACGTTCGCTAAGGAGAGCGGCAGGTCAGATGTCGATTGACTTCTCCCCGAGTACCTCTACTATGCAGGGCAACATGTGTTTGTGTGGGTGGATTGTGTATAAGGACGGAATTGGGGGGGGGGGGGGGGGGGGTGAGTTATAGCTGTACAAGTCGTAAACGCGGTGTCGGGCAGAAGGCTTGATAATCCAAAGCACAGGTGCAAAGCTTATGGACGCGGCGTGATGTGGTTGGCATACGAGGTAGCACTTTTCCGTAATTCTGCTGAGCCCGAACGCCACCCGTTCGGCTGAGTTTTAATATTCCCAGTGTTCCCAGCTGCTTATGTGCTTTTTTTTTTTTTTTTTTTTTTGCTTCCTCATAAGCAAAGTTAATGATACATTTAAATATCTCTTCATTGTCTTCTTCCTCGCATTAAAAGGAGCTCATTGAGCGCCAAAGTGGCCTACACAGACAGCGACGCCGCAATCGCCAAACCCTTGGTCGTTATAGGAAAGAAAAAAAAACGATGTTTATTCTGACAGGGAAATTTGCCTATGCATTTAACCTCATACTCTTGAGGAGCAGTTAGAATCCATCATGTGGCACCGCGGAACGGCATCAGTTAGCATCTTGGTCAGTGGGACAATGTGGACAGCAGTAGGCGGGATTTGAACCGGGGTTTCTGGACAACTTTTTCAGCCTGTGAGCTACTTTGGCAAAGTCGAGGCAACATTTTAACAAGGTTTCAGCAGCGGACACATTTTCCACTTAATCACAAAACCCTCCAAAGCCCTCCACTATCTGAACCCCCCCCTGTAAATCGTCTTTGAGTATTTTGAAAAGAGCTATATATGAATTTATTTTTATTCATTCATTTTATTCAACTCCATTTTTTCTTGAAAGCGTCTTTGAGTATTTTGAAAAGCGCTATATAAATTTTTTATTTTTATTTTTATTTTTATTTTTATTTTTATTTTTATTTTTATTTTTATTTTTATTTTTATTTTTATTTTTATTTTTATTTTTATTTTTATTTTTATTTTTATTTTTATTTTTATTTTTATTTTCATTCATTTTATTCAACTCAAGTCACGCTCGAGTGGTTGGCGCGCAGACCTCACAGCTAGGAGACCAGGGTTCAATTCCACTTTCGGCCATCTCTGTGTGGAGTTTGCATGTTCTCCCCGTGCATGCGTGGGTTTTCTCCGGGTACTCCGGTTTCCTCCCACATTCCAAAAACATGCTAGGTTAATTAGCGACTCCAAATTGTCCATAGGTATGAATGTGAGTGTGAATGGTTGTTTGTCTATATGTGCCCTGTGATTGGCTGGCTGGCCACCAGTCCAGGGTGTACCCCGCCTCTCAGCCTGAAGACAGCTTTGATAGGCTCCAGCACCCCCCTAGCGACCCTCGTGAGGAAAAGCGGTAGAAAATGAATGAATGAATGAGTTCTCCTCCTATTTTGTGTGGAAGTGGTAACTTTTTGGCTTCTTATTTTGTCTTTCCCCACCTTTGGCCATCTCTGTGTGGAGTTTGCATGTTCTTCCCGTGCATGCGTGGGTTTTCTCCGGGTACTCCGGTTTCCTCCCACATTCCAAAAACATGCTAGGTTAATTAGCCACTCCAAATTGTCCATAGGTATGAATGTGAGTGTGAATGGTTGTTTGTCTATATGTGCCCTGTGATTGGCTGGCTGGCCACCAGTCCAGGGTGGGTGTACCCCGCCTCTCGCCCTGAAGACAGCTGGGATAGGCGGACGAGACGGAAACACCACGCTAAGATAAACAATGCTATTTAATATAAGTACGTGATTTAGACCTGATGTAACAGTACAACGATGTGTACATTCACCTGTTGAGCCCCAATTGAGCGTACAGAGACAACATGGCTCCGGGCCAAGGGATTTCCTTCTTAAAGGCGTCTGCTATCGGAGCAGGAAGCCTGGGCAGCGTGTGTCATCAGCTGGCTACAAATTGTTGCTTGTAACTCCGTAATGTGGTAGCAAGGTGTCTTGTTTTTGCCTGTGGCTACATTGGGGAAATTGAATTTGTGTGTCGGTGTGTGTACGGGGTGGGGGGGGGATCGCCATCCATCGTATTTGTAAGCACAATTGTCATATGGTAAAGGAGGCGGGTGTTAAAAGCACTCTAACGCGGTTCAATGCTGCATCCATTCAAAACCCGGAATGACAGGATTGAACAAAAAGAAGCTAGTTAGCGGCTTTTTGTTGTGACAAAAACCACACACTGATGTTCGATGCCTGATAATACATCTCATATCAGCTTATTATTCGATTTACCTTTCCGCCCCGGTTGGCTTTTATTGCGTTTTCATGATGTCAGTTCAGGTGTGGCGCAAACACAATCACAATATACTCCGCATTTGAATTTACAATCAAGTTTTATTGGATCCTTCTTTCCCACTCGTCGTCCTTCTGACGCTTTCCTCGCCCTCTGCCAGAGCTAATCCTCCGGTCGGAGCATGTCCTCTCCAAGTTAGCGCTGATTAGCAGCATCTGGATTAGGACGGACTTTTAGGGCATGGAAGAGGAGGGAAGATGAGGACAAAAACAAAAGCCCCTTGTACCACAAAATGGGAGACTGCAATGTCGAAGACCTTCGCATCCACTTTGGAAAAGACATTTTAGGGTGTACCAACACTTGGCCAGTGGTTCTCAGTTACTTGACAAGCATAAATAAGGACCTTATCAGACCTGCCAAACTTGAACTCCTAACCATGTGGTCCAACCTTGAACATTTTTTAGTAATACTGAAACTCCACCCTCCACCTTTTGTTTAAAAAAAACAAACAAAAAAAAACCAAAACAAACAAACCAAAAAAAACCCTTAAACTGTAAAAGAAATATATATATATATATATATATATATATATATATATATATATATATATATATAAAATTAAACTATATTAGGAAAGCAGGAAGTGAATGAATTTGTTTTAAGTAAAAAACAATTAAACTATATTAGGAAAGCAGGAAGTGAACAAAAAATATATATATTTTTTAAAAGTCAAAAATTAAACTATATTAGGAAAGCAGGAAGTGAATGAATTTTTTTTAAGTAAAAAACAATTAAACTATATTAGGAAAGCAGGAAGTGAACAAAAAATATATATTTTTTTAAAAAGTCAAAAATTAAACTATATTAGGAAAGCAGGAAGTGAACGTAAAATATATATTTTTAAAAAAGTAAAAAAAATAAATTAAACTATTAGGAAAGCAGGAAGTGAACAAATGTTTATTTTTTAAATTTGGTCATATCACCTCATACTTCGGTACGTGACAAAAAAAAATATATTAGGAAAGCAGGAAGTGAACGTAAAATATATATTTTTTAAAAAGTAAAAAATAAATTAAACTATATTAGGAAAGCAGGAAGTGAATGAATTTTTTTTAAAGTAAAAAACAATTAAACTATTTTAGGAAAGCAGGAAGTGAACGTAAAATATATATTTTTAAAAAAGTAAAAAAAATAAATTAAACTATTAGGAAAGCAGGAAGTGAACAATTTTTTTTTTTTTAAGTTGGTCATATCACCTCATACTTTGGTACGTGACAAAAAAAATATATTAGGAAAGCAGGAAGTGAACGTAAAATATATATTTTTTAAAAAGTAAAAAATAAATTTAACTATATTAGGAAAGCAGGAAGTGAACGTAAAATATATATTTTTAAAAAAGTAAAAAAAATAAATTAAACTATTAGGAAAGCAGGAAGTGAACAAATTTTTTTTTTTAAAGTTGGTCATATCACCTCATACTTCGGTACGTGACAAAAATATATATATTAGGAAAGCAGGAAGTGAACGTAAAATATATATTTTTTAAAAAGTAAAAAATAAATTAAGCTATATTATGAAAGCAGGAAGTGAACAAATGTAACAGTTACTGATTGTAAAAGTACCAGATGGAGGGGTAGGATTTAATAAGCTTTGCTTCTTCCTACTCCTTTTGGACATGTGGAACTGTGAACTGATTATGGGATGCATTCAATTGTAATCTGATGCATGTTCAAATGAAATTAATCCATTAGCATTAGCATTACGCGTAAGTCCTGCCACCTAACGATCGGAGGTTTAAGTTCAAATCAGAAATAAACCTTTGCTGTGTCTGCACTTGAATAAATACCATAAACAGTATATGATAAATGGCTAAAAATATCCATATCATAATTTTTAATATCGATACAGTATCATGGAATGAAGTATCGCTATATCGCCGAAATGATATTCTCTTACACACCTAGCACTCGGCCAATTTTTACACTTCACACCCAAAGTCCGCCACTTTTGACTCGCTTATGTGTACTCGGAGCCGTACTGAAGTACACTTGTACTCGTTGGGAACCATTTTGAAGTTGCGAGTTCAAACAAATCTAGTCAGAGGAAGACATCTTGAGGTTAAATGATATGGTCGTGTTGTCTAGCAATAGACTATAAGTCTATTACAGGGGTGGGCAAACTTTTTGACTCGCGGGCTGCATTGATATAACTAAATTTCCGGGGGGGGGGGACTATATATTTTACACGTAACAGTCCACCTGGTATTATTGTGTCTGTAAAATTGTCATGCAATCTGCTATTATTATTTATTATTTTATATTTATATTTAAATATTTGAAAAATAATAAAATATTATAATAATTAAAATAAAATTAAAATAATAATTATTATATTATTATTATGTAAAATATGCAAATATAACAATATTATTATTATATATAATTAATATAATAATTAGCATTAATATAATATAATAATCATAATAGTTATAATAATAATAATATAATAATAATTATTTTAATTTTTATTATTATTATGTGCTTGTGTCTCTTTTTTCAGGAGCACTTTGTAAACAACAGACCATGTCAAAAAACGAAATTGATACAACCATCAAAAGGTTGGCTCAGGCCGTGATGCCAGGTTGTATGTTGAGTTTAAATGAAATACTTTGGAAAGATTGGGCGGGCCGTATTCAAACACTTGGCGGGCCGGATGTGGCCCCCGGGCCGTAGTTTGCCCACCCCTGGTCTATTACCTCCGAGCTCGCTAAATAAGAAGGACCTCAGACTGCAATCAGATCATCATTTTCGTCTGTCGGACCACCCGCCGGGGTGAAGCCGGTTTATTTGTGTTGATCCTTTTACCTTCGTTCCAGAAGCAGGCGGACATTTTTATTTTTTTTTTTGGTTGACTGTGCCTTCGTCACTCACCGATCCAACTTCAGTCTCTGTTTTTTTTTGACAAGCGCACATAAATTGACAAAAAGCCTCTGTCTGCTCTTCCATCCCACCCCGACCCCCCCCGTCCCCCCTTCAACGTCTGCCTCATTCTCTCAATCTGTCAGCACAGACAGTCCGGGAGGACAGAAATGGCTTTTTGAGTGACATGAGGCCGGCGATGCCATTTACGGCATCAACTGGTCGACCAAAGAGGCGGAGACGAATGATTACGGACTTGCCATCATTGCCCCGTACCCCCCCCCCCCCCCCCCCCCAAAACCCCCCAACCCCCGTCCCCTTCACTCTGTCACTTCGACTCCTCACCAGTAGCCGATCAAACCTAAATAACCAGACCACATTGCCAGCACATGTAAAGGAAACTTGTTGCTTGAAAGCATCTGGCACCGGGGGGGGTTCAGGGGGGGGGCTATCTCGGGCACAAGCTACACAGAATCATGCATATTTAAAGTTCCATTATGAAATCTTAATTTGATTCATAGAGCTGCAGCAGTGGTTGGAGCACGAGCGTCTTGTACTTGATATGAATACTGCAATACTGCGGGACAATACTGCAATGTATTTAGTCCTTCATGTGGAGTGTAGCCAATTATCTTCAAGCATGTCTTTAGCGTCGTTTGGCAAATGAGCTAGCACGTTTTTTTAGCGGATTAGATGTTTCTCTCTCTGCAAAATCCGTCTTGAAGAGGACCGGATAATAAGTGGCATGTAGCGGTGTTTATGATCAAGCTAGCTAAATCGTACACTAGCCGACTTCCTGTAGCTGCACCCTAAGCATCATGGGAAGGCGACCTTTGTGTTCCCTCGACCCCAACTTCACACCCTTTCATGCAGTTAAGTGGAATTATACTGTACTTATTCATTCATCCGGTTTTCTATGCCGCTTAGCTCAAGGGTGCAGTGGTATGCCGGAGCCTATCCCAGCTGACTTTGGGGCGACAAAATGCCAAAATGGCTTCTTATTGGGGTGCCAGTCAGGGGCTAGGGGGGTCGGGGGGCCAGGTGGGTTGGTGGTGTGCTACGGCAATGTCCTGGGGTTTTGTTGGGGTGTCCGATGTTCCCACTCTTCTTTTGTTGTTTTGTCTTATGTAAGATTCTGTGATTTATATGCGTGGAAAAAAAAACATTTATTGAATTGGTAACTGCTCTGGCGTGGAGAAAGGGGTAGGATTTAATAAGCTTTGCTTCTTCCTGCTCCTTTTCAGACATGTGTAGTAATGAGGTGTTGTGTATGTATGTGTGTATGTATGTGTGTATGTATGTATACTATATGTATGTGTGTATACTATATGTATGTATGTATGTATGTGTGTATACTGTATGTATGTATGTGTGTGTGTATACTGTATGTATGTATGTGTGTATACTGTATGTATGTATGTGTGTATACTATATGTATGTATGTATGTATGTATGTGTGTATACTATATGTATGTATGTATGTATGTATGTGTGTATACTGTATGTATGTATGTATGTATGTATGTATGTGTGTATGTATGTATGTATGTATGTATGTGTGTATACTGTATGTATGTATGTATGTATGTATGTGTGTATGTATGTATGTATGTATGTATGTGTATGTATGTATACTGTGTGTATGTATGTATGTATGTGTATGTATGTATACTGTATGTATGTATGTGTATGTATGTAGTATACTATATGCATGTATGTGTGTGTGTGTATGTATGTATGTATGTGTGTATGTATGTATATATGTATACTGTATGTATGCGTGTGTGTGTATGTATGTATGTGTGTGTGTATGTATGTATACTATATGTATGTATGTGTGTGTATGTATGTTTTGTGTATGTGTGTGTGTGTGTATATATGTATGTATGCTGCATATATATGTATATTTGTGTGTATATGTATGTGTATATATATGTGTGTTTGTATGTATGTATGAATGTGTATGTATGCTGCATATACACATATATGTATGTGTGTATACATATGTAAGTATCTAAATAGATATTGTAAGTGCATTGTATTGTAAGTGTTTATGTGAGATACATTAATGTAACATAGTATGCATGTCTGGAATAAAAGAAGAAGAAAACAGGCAGGGTACAACCTGAACTGGTCGCCAGCCAATCACCGGTATGCCGTATTAGTGTTCTGACCAATGTAGCTCAATATTCATTGGCCAGATTTCAGTGTCAGGGGGAAAAATAATCCAGATTGTCGTTATTGCTGTTATTGATTTTAATAACAGATGCTGTTGAAGATCGTCAAGGCCCAGCGTTCCTTTCATTTCATCATCTGCCAAAGATCCACCAAGTCAGTCTATTGGATGACTTGGTTGGCTGACTGATGCCCCCCCCCCCCCCCCCCCCACCCCCAACCCCCACCCCACTCCAGTAAAGGTTTTTAAATGTTAAAGCACTTTTAATATGTGCCATCATTCCCCAATGAACAGATCCCACCTGAGGAGTCAAGCCGGTATCGATCCAGAAGGGGTCAGATGGATTGACTGATGTTGAATCTGGGCGCTCATTACACCGCCAGGGGTCTTAACATTCGTCTCTGTCACTGACCTATGATGCGTATTCGTCACGGGGGCTTTGGCGGACTGACAGGAAATGAAGATCACACAGGCCGTTTGGCTTCATCGAAGCCCACAAGCTCTTCTGTTGACATGACTTGGTTCTGTTTAGGAATTCCCAAATTTTTCGGGTAGTTGGTCTTCACGTTCCCGAGAGCAAAGCGGTTTCACCTAGCAAGGTTTCAACTCCATTGCCCGGAACGCCAATTCCATACCGTTTTGTGTCGGGGCACGGAATGGAACACATCCATTATCTATTGATGAAAGGGAAAAACTCATTATCGGGCGGGTTTAATGGCGGGGATCGTGCTTGTTCAGAAGCTCGTTGACTTTTGGTCCGCGCTGCTGCCGCCGCCGCCGACAAGACGGCGGACGGCCTCTGACAGTGATACATGGGACCTTCTGAGTTGCATTGATCACCGCGTACTAAGAACCCACACATGTTCATGTTAGTGTACCATTGGTGGTGGTGGTACGTCTTTGGACAAATAAATATATTTAAAAAAAAAATAATAATTAAAAAGCAAATATACGCTTCTAGTCCAAGCTAGCAGATCCCGGTTTAGCGCTGTTGCTTTGAAGATTTTTTTTTTCCACAAGCCCCATTAACATGCACTTGACATCCCTTCTTGATCTGTGCCATTAAAGGGATCAATGGCGGTTTGTTTGATTCATTCATTTCTACGACTGCCCCTTCCTCTCGCGGTTAAAAGGTGATCTATACTTGTAGACCTCTACTTGCCTTCCTAATAGCGCTCACTTCAGGATTCCTACTAAAGTATGGAATTAGATTTGACACATTTGTAGGTCTGTAGTGGTATGTAAAAATCAAACTTTCCCTTTCTGCTGCTTTTTTTTTTGTATAATTTTTTTCAACTTTTTTTTGTAATTTATTTCCATAATATTTCCACTTCATTCTTGTAACATCATACCTTTTTTCACCATAAAAAAATTAAAAAATTTTATTCATTGTTTTGTTTCTCATAATAATACAAAATGTTTTATTTATGATTATATTAAAATTGAATTAGTCATTATTTATTTGTGTTGTTCTTGTACAATTACAAATTTTTGTTGTTACATTACCACTTTTTTTCTCTTTATTTTGGCTTTATTCGGTGAAAAATACCGCTGATTATTATTTTTATTTATTTATTTTTTATTATTATAATCTTTTTTATATTTTTGTTGTTACATTACCACTTTTTTCTCTTTATTTCGGCTTTATTCTGTGAAAAATACTGCTGATTTATTTTGGCTTTATTCTGTGAAAAATACTGCTGATTAATATTTTTATTTATTTATTTTTTATTAGAATTTTTTAAAATATTTTTGTTGTTACATTACCACTTTTTTTCTCTTTAACTATAACTATAACTATAAAAGCAATCTTCACTCGCTAAATGTACTGCAAAAAAGGCCAGTAAGGATAATTCATAATGCTAACTCCTTGTTTCTAAAATCACAAATACTTCAACTTGCTGATATAGTTCATCTTCAAACAGCTAAAATAAATAATTATTCATATAAAAAAAAAAAACTTAAACTGTATTATGGAAAGCAGGTAGTGAACAAATGTAACAGTTACTGATTGTAAAAGTACCAGATGGAGGGGTAGGATTTAATAAGCTTTGCTTCTTCCTACTCCTTTTGGACATGTGGAACTGTGAACTGATTATGGGATGCATTCAATTGCAATCTGATGCATGTTCAAATGAAATTAAACCATTACCATTACTACAAATGCATACTCATAACCCTAATTTAGTCCCATTGACTCCATATGAATATGAATATTACTCCATGTGGTTGAGATTGAATAACAGGGGACCTGATTGAGTTTGCTTCCTCCAGCTCATCTGTCCTGTCGGACAGTTTGATTTTGTTTTCAGTTTGCGCTTTGATGAATGATCTCCCAGCAGGTGGCACCTTTACCGGCTATTCATCTTGCTTGAGATCTGATCAAGGTTGTGATTGCTGCTCCCGGGTTTCAAAAAAATTGAATAATTTACCCAACCAACCAAAAGGAGAAATAATCCTATAAGCTTTGTTTGGATGGATATTCAAAGTCTTAATTTGAGATGCAGTTTTTTTGTGTTTTGAGGAAAAAAAACAATAGCAATTTGTAAAATGCTATCCCACTGCATGCTTGCAATTTGTTTTAGTGCAGGTTTTGGCTGTGACAAGGTGTCACCTACTGCAGGTTTTTCTTTTTATTTATTAACTTCTTTCTTTTTCTTCTTCATTCACTTCCAAACAGTTAAGTGAATTAAATCAGCACGGCTGCACTTTTAAACAATGACCTTGGAGGGGAGGGGAGTGGAGAGGAAGGGGGGGGCAGCTTTTGCTTGTGTGGGAGAATGACTACAATTGTACGCACACACACACACACACACACACACACACACACATTTTATAAGTCTCCTCATTTCCATTCAGCGTGTCGACACAATCCCGGCATTTATGAGATTACCGGAGCCCATTTGTGTTCCGACGGGAGCCGTGTTGGCTCCACGGAGGCCTCCATTGGGAACCATCTGGGCTCTCTCTCTTGTAGCCAGACCGCCCCGAACGCATCATTCCATTATCATTTCTCAAGTTATTATTAAGTTGTATTGCCGTAAAACGCTCATTTGCGCACACTTGTGTGTGTGCCGTATTTTTTTTTTTTGGTGATTGTTTTTTTGTTTTTTTTTTGGTGGTGTTTTTAAAGTTTTTGTTATTTGTCGGTAACCTTTTGTCAGGTTCAAACTCCTTTGACACTTAAAAAAACACTTAAATACAGAAATACAGAAGAGACAGACAATAATATTAAAAGTTACTCGCAGCAAGGAGAATGAAGTTCACACTCTCTTTTTATTGTCTTTTCGGGGGTCCCTACTACATGGGCGTGCAACTCTAAGGGGGGGGGGCAGTTGCACGAGTTGTATTTGTTTGTCTATGTGTGTGTTTATATGTGAGAGTAATTACTTTGATTGTTTTATGAGTTCTTATCTTGGTACATTCTTGTAGGATTAACATGAACATCTGCAGGGTCGCTGTTGGTGCATCCAGGCACCTCCAGGACCTGGGGGGGGGTCGCTGGTCAAATGTATTGGGATGACTGGCTAAAAAGTAAATGTCAGGTTCAAACTCCTGTGACACTTGTAAAAACACTTAAATACAGAAGAGACAGACAATAATATTCAAAGTTACTCGCAACGAGGAGAGTGAAACAACATACATGCAGCTCCACTCGTAAGGGTTCCCGACTACATGGTTGTGCAACTCTACGGGGGGGGGGGGCAGTTGCACGAGCTGTATTTGTTTGTCTATGTGTGTGTTTATATGTGAGAGTAATTACTTTTATTGTTTTATTAGTTCTTATCTTGGTACATTCTTGTAGGATTAACATGAACATCTGCAGGGTCGCTGTTGGCGCATCCAGGCACCTCCAGGACCTGGGGGGGTCGCTGGTCAAATATATATTGGGATGACTGGCTAAAAAGTAAATGTCAGGTTCAAACTCCTGTGACACTTGTAAAAACACTTAAATACAGAAGAGACAGAAAATAATATTCAAAGTTACTCGCAACGAGGAGAATGAAACAACATACCCAGTGACATGCAGCTCCACTCTTATTATGGGTTGTAGTAGGGGGTCCCGACTACATGGTCGTGCAACTCTAAGGGAGGGGGGGCAGTTGCACGAGTTGTATTTGTTTGTCTATGTGTGTGTTTATATGTGAGAGTAATTACTTTTATTGTTTTATTAGTTCTTATCTTAGTTCTCCAGGCACCTCCAGAACCTGGGGGTTGCTGGGGGTCTCTGATCAGGGTCACGGGAACATTCCAACACTTTCTATTGTCTAAGCAAATGGATATCAGGGTGATAACTAACATTATATATTCATTCATTCATTTTCTACCGCTTTTCCTCACGAGGGTCGTGGGGGTGCTGGAGCCTATCCCGGCTGTCTTTGGGCGAGAGGCGGGGTACATCCTGGACTGGTCGCCAGCCAATCACAGGGCACATATAGACAAACAACCATTCACACTCACATTCATACCTATGGACAATTTGGAGTCACCAATTAACCTAGCATGTTTTTGGAATGTGGGAGGAAATCGGAGTACCCGGAGAAAACCCACGCATGCACGGGGAGAACATGCAAACTCCACACAGAGATGGCCGAGGGTGGAATTGAACCCTGGTCTCCTAGCTGTGAGGTCTGCACGCTAACCACTCAACCGCCGTGCCGCCATAACTAACATTATATTCATTCTATTACATTTTATTCTAACACCTTTTCCGTTTCCCTCGTTTGACATTTGGGTGCGCTGTGGATGAGTTGTGTCACAGCGAGCAAAAATTGGGGGTGGGGTTGGGGGGGGGGTGCGCAGCAATTCAGAGGAATATGAGTGGGAATACTTCCAGGTAAGATGGGGTTTGGGAAGAAAGTGTGCACACACGCCAATAAAAGGCTCTGACTTTAGTGGAGAACAAGGCCGAGCAGTTTACAAACTTAATTCTCTCCAGATTTCCCGAGCGGCCGCGGCATTAAGCGAGCTCTTAATCGCTTGACTCGGTGCTATCTCGTCAGCGCACCTGCCCTCTCGCTTTCTTGCTGACTGGAGCTTTCGCGGACGGGGGAATTGTTTTTAAAGACAGGAATTTTTTTGCGGGTGTTGTGGAGGAATTACAATTTCGTATTGTGTGCCTGGGCCCGCTTCTAAGCGTGCTTCCAAAGAACTGGAAGACTCAAAGAGTAATTTGTGGAATCTCCCAAAAACCCAATCTTCTGCTTTCCCGCTGCGTTCCAGGTGGAGGTGGAAGTGGAGAGCATGGACAAAGCCGGCAACTTCATCGGCTGGCTGCACATCGAGGGCGTGAACCTGTCCGTGGCGCTGGTGGAGAACGCTCTGTCCAAGGTCCACTTTACGGCCGAGCGTAGCAGCTACTACAAAACGCTGGTGTCAGCGGAGGAGGGGTGCCGGCAAAGGAAGGAGAAGGTTGGTACCATATATATATTTTTTTTGGTTAAAAGATTTTCATTTTTAAAACACTTTGGAATTGCCATGTATTTCTGTGGATCACAATAGATGAAAATATGAGCTGTAAAACTCATATTACAAATATACAACATAAGCTGGGCAGAAATATTTCAATATTGAACAAAACAAAATTTGTTCTCAATCATAAAATAACTCCACACTCTTTATTGCTCTCTGGTTCTACCATATCTTACTTATTGTGTGGAAATATGAGCTAATAACTATAAAAGCAATCTTCACTGGCTAAATGTACTGCAAAAAAAGGCCAGTAAGGATAATTCATAATGCCGCCTCCAGAGAACATACTAACTCCTTATTTCTAAAATGACAAATACTTCAACTCGCTGATATAGTTCATCTTCAAACAGCTAAAATAATGCCTAATGGATGCTCATATCAACTTGTACTTCGGTACGTGACAAAAAATAAAAAAATGTAAAAAAAAATTGAAAAGAGAATTTTTTTTTAATTTTTAAAAAATAAAAAAAAATATATAAAAATTTATAAAATAAATTGATAAATAAAATATTTTTTTAAATACAAGGATAAAGAGTCTTGAACCAGTCAGGATGTGCTATATATATATATATATCACTATATTGACACTTACTATGGTACCCATTATGTCATTGGATGCTCATATCACCTTGTACTTTGGTACGTGACAAAAAATTAAAAAAAATAAAAAATTAAAAAAAAAATTTAAAAGATTAAAAAATGTTTTTTTTTAATTAAAAAAAATTATAAAAATTTATAAAATAAATTAATAAATTAAATAATTTTGTTAAATACAAGGATGAAGAGTCTTGAACCAGTCATGATGTGCTATATATATATATATATATATCACTAT
The DNA here is from genome assembly GCF_030265055.1 of Doryrhamphus excisus. Taxonomy (NCBI): domain Eukaryota; kingdom Metazoa; phylum Chordata; class Actinopteri; order Syngnathiformes; family Syngnathidae; genus Doryrhamphus; species Doryrhamphus excisus. The sequence continues at coordinate 20,449,822 of NC_080472.1, read as the reverse complement.
ATTGACACTTACTATGGTACCCATTATGTCATTGGATGCTCATATCACCTCGTACTTTGGTATGTGACAAATAAATAAATAATTTAATAATAAATTTGTAAATATATAAATAAATATCAATTTAATCAAATAAATAAAAACAAAACAAAAAAGAACTTCAACTATATTAGGAAAGCAGGAATTCATGCAATAATTTTATGCCTGAATTTCCATTTAACAAGTGGTTATTTTCAAAAGGGATCCACTAAAAGGATCCACTTTTTCTCATTCAAAGCATGCAGCAACATTTCCCACCATTTACTGGTTTCATGCGCGTGGATGTTGGCGTGTTCGCGTATTTAATTAGCGAAGAAAAACATGTTTCTACACTTGAGGATGTGAGCACACATTGCAATAGTTTCGGTGGCTTGGTCAGGTCGGCGTTACGTACACAAAATGATCCGAAGACCCAATAGCGGCCATAAGAACTGAGACCAACCCAGTCCCGGTCCAGAACGCTACCATCATTTCCAGTTGAATCTTTGCCTGGTTTCCTTCTCCAAACAAACAAGAGCACACAGTCCCTGTCAGGTCTAATCTCACCGCTCTCCCACCGCTCAGTCGCGACACCTCCGATGACAACAAGCCCCCCCCACCCACCCCCACCCCACTTCCCCTTTTGGCCCAATCCAGACAGCTTGACTTCTACCGCAAGCTTTTGACTTGAGCTAACCTGAGCGCCGGCCGGCTCGGCCAGCCAGGCGGACGGTGATCACGTCGACGTTGCTTGGCCACAGGCGGGGGGGGGCCGCACATTGCATTGTTTGTGTGTAGTGAAAAGGAGTGTGTGTGTGTGTTTGTGTGTGTGTTTGTGTGTGTGTTTGTGTGTGTGTGTTGCCAACCAATGCATCGTTTGCAACTCGCAGGCAGCTGAGATGGGACTCTGTGCTCTAATTAACCCGTAGAGACGGGATAGTAGAAGAAAAGCTGAGATCTTTGCTTTTTTTTTTTTTTCCTCACCCCCCCTCGTCTCCTTGTTTGAAGTCATGGCTGGTTGTATGTATAGCGAGGGCAGATCACATGGCTTCCTGTCCCCGAGGCTGTGGTTACAGGAGGACATGCTGTGTCAGGATTCCCTGCAAGAAAAGAAGCTTGTCATAATGTACGCCCAGTGTGTGTGTGTGTGTGTGTGTGTGTGTATGTATATGTGTGTGTGTGTGTGTGTGTGTGTGTGTGTGTGCATTAATGAAAACTTTGCATCTGCGGTCCAGCGAGGAATTAGCACAACAACAAAAGAAGGTGGGGGGGATTTTGCTGCAGTTGCATCCTCAACCTAAAACTGCTTAGTTTGGTTGAGTGAATGAGGTTTTACTAGACCTTAGACCAGAGGATCCCGGTCACTAAAAGGTCTTGGGCACTAAACTGAAGCTTTCCAATGACCTTGACGAGAAGGTCGAAGGCTCATCGTCTATTCATTGCTAAGGTGAATGTAATTTGGGGTGTTGGTGGTTTTTTTCTAAGGTATAGGTAAAAGGTAAGGTAAAAGATTGACATTGGGAATAATGGCCATTCCTGTCCGCTCTTATTCTCCTCCAATCGTTTGTATGAGCGACATCGCCGAGCTATAAACTCGCGGTCATACAAACATTCAATTATTTCTTTACGTACCGCGCCCGCAACTCATCGTTATTTTCTTCATTGACCAATCTGAAGCTCGTTTTGATGACTGGAGGGGTGGGCAACCTGCGGCAGTGGTCCCCATCCTTGGTACTCCAACCTTACCGATGGAAATTAGCTTAGTCTTTTGATGCTAGTGTCGGATCTTTGTGTATAAACAAAGACAGTCAAAAATACTGGACAAAACACTGAAATTGGACCGTGACCCGATGGATGCGGACCCCTGGCTTCAACGTTTTGGGAATGATGCGGTGTCTAGTTTGAGCAAGGACAAAGTTTAACCCATGTTCAAACCCAACCCGACCCTCTTTTGATAGTGTTTTGTTCCGTCAATATTCTGCGTCCTTTCACTTGAAAGCAACGCAATCTAATTAAAGCAAACAAGCTGGTAATTGGAGTGTCCTATTTATGAACAGGTGAATCAACAATGGGCACCCCCACCCCTGCGGAAGTGGTCCCCATCCTTGGTGCTCCAACCTTACCAATGGAAAATTGCTTAGTCATTTGATGCTAGTGTCGGATCTTTGTGTATAAACAAAGACAGTCAAAAATACTGGACAAAACACTGAAATTGGACCATGACCCAATGGATGCGGACCCCTGGCTTTGAAGTTTTGGGAATGATGCGGTGTCTAGTTTGAGCAAGGACAAAGTTTAACCCATGTTCAAACCCAACCCGACCCTCTTTTGATAGTGTTTTGTTCCGTCAATATTCTGCGTCCGTTCACTTGAAAGCAACGCAATCTAATTAAAGCAAACAAGCTGGTAATTGGAGTGTCCTATTTATGAACAGGTGAATCAACAATGGGCACCTCCCCCAACGCCCCCTGCGGCAGTGGTCCCCATCCTTGGTACTCCAACATCACCTATGGAAATTATCTTAGTCATTCGATGCTAGTGTCGGATATTTCTGTATAAACAAAAACAGTCAAATTCTGAACAAAACACTGAAATTGGACCGCAACCCGATGGATGCGGACCCCTGGCTTTGAAGTTTTGGGAATGATGCGGTGTCTAGTTTGAGCAAGGACAATGTTTAACCCATGTTCAAACCCAACCCGACCCTCTTTTGATAGCGTCCATTCACTTGAAAGCAACGCAATCTAATTAAAGCAAACCAGCAGAGGAAGGAAACGAGCTGGTAATTGGAGTGTCCTATTTATGAACAGGTGAATCAACAATGGGCCACCCCCCCCCTGCGGAAGTGGTCCCCATCCTTGGTACTCCAACCTTACCGATGGAAATTAGCTTAGTCTTTTGATGCTAGTGTCGGATCTTTGTGTATAAACAAAGACAGTCAAAAATACCGAACAAAACACTGAAATTGGACCATGAACGGATGGATGCGGACCCCTGGCTTCAAAGTTTTGGGAATGATGCGGTGTCTAGTTTGAGCAAGGACAAAGTTTAACCCATGTTCAAACCCAACCCGACCCTCTTTTGATAGTGTTTTGTTCCGTCAATATTCTGCGTCCGTTCACTTGAAAGCAACGCAATCTAATTAAAGCAAACAAGCTGGTAATTGGAGTGTCCTATTTATGAACAGGTGAATCAACAATGGGCACCCCCCCCAACGCCCCCTGCGGCAGTGGTCCCCATCCTTGGTGCTCCAACCTTACCGATGGAAAATTGCTTAGTCATTTGATGCTAGTGTCGGATCTTTGTGTATAAACAAAGACAGTCAAAAAATACTGGACAAAACACTGAAATTGGACCATGAACCGATGGTTGCGGACCCCTGGCTTTGACAACAATGGGCACCCCCACCCCTGCGGAAGTGGTCCCCATCCTTGGTGCTCCAACCTTACCGTCATTTGATGCTAGTGTCGGATCTTTGTGTATAAACAAAGACTGAAAAAAAAAAATACTGAAACACTGAAATTGGACCATGACCCAATGGTTGCGGACCCCTGGCTTCAACGTTTTGGGAATGATGCGGTGTCTAGTTTGAGCAAGGACAAAGTTTAACCCATGTTCAAACCCAACCCAACCCTCTTTTGATAGCGTCCATTCACTTGAAAGCAACGCAATCTAATTAAAGCAAACCAGCAGAGGAAGGAAACGAGCTGGTAATTGGAGTGTCCTATTTATGAACAGGTGAATCAACAATGGGCACCCCCACCCCTGCGGAAGTGGTCCCCATCCTTGGTGCTCCAACCTTACCGATGGAAAATTGCTTAGTCATTTGATGCTAGTGTCGGATCTTTGTGTATAAACAAAGACAGTCAAAAAATACTGGACAAAACACTGAAATTGGACCATGAACCGATGGTTGCGGACCCCTGGCTTTGACAACAATGGGCACCCCCACCCCTGCGGAAGTGGTCCCCATCCTTGGTGCTCCAACCTTACCGTCATTTGATGCTAGTGTCGGATCTTTGTGTATAAACAAAGACTGAAAAAAAAAATACTGAAACACTGAAATTGGACCATGACCCAATGGTTGCGGACCCCTGGCTTCAACGTTTTGGGAATGATGCGGTGTCTAGTTTGAGCAAGGACAAAGTTTAACCCATGTTCAAACCCAACCCAACCCTCTTTTGATAGCGTCCATTCACTTGAAAGTAACGCAATCTAATTAAAGCAAACCAGCAGAGGAAGGAAACGAGCTGGTAATTGGAGTGTCCTATTTATGAACAGGTGAATCAACAATGGGCAACCCCCCACACCCCCCCATCAATAATAACCTGAATGTGCTTTCTGTTGAGCAAGGGCTTTTTTTCTGCTGTAATTACCCAACCTTGAAGGAGATTAACACACTCCACTGGGCCTCCGAGTGGCTTGAAGAGGAGGAGCGCCAAGAAAGAAAGAGGCGAGCAAAAGAGGATATGACAGGCCGTGTTGAAGATATTTCATGTCACGGGACTCCCGTCTTTTCATCGTTTGCCTTGCCCCCCCCCCCCCCCCCCCCTTTCAGTGCTGCCCCGTTCTTTTTCACAGCACCGCTCTTTTCATCTAGTCAATGTTCTCACATCCTTATGCTCGCCCTCTTCGCTTGTTCCCCTTCGCTCTTTATTTCTGTCCCGCTCCAACTAATCATCTTTGAATCCATTCTTATTAACTGGATTAATGCCTTGTCAGATGCCCTGCGTGGCGCCGCCCCCAGCTCCCCCTAAGTGCCTTTCATTTTTTTTTTTTTTTTTTTTGGAAGCTCCAGGACTCCAGGACTCCATGTCCCCATGGGCGGCGGTCAGTGTTTACTTTCATCTTTTTTTTTAGGAACCGTAGACCTTGGATTGCAGGGCTGCCTCGCCTCATACCGGAGCCATCCATCAGGGCCCGTCTGTCACGGCGGTTGAGGCGGCATTGTTTTGACATTGAGTATGGTGACACGTCCTCGGCGATGCTGTCTGATTTTTTTTTTTTGGACGGGATCCAGGGATCCTGGGACTGTCGTTCTGCCGCAGTACTCGGTCAACATATGATCATTCAATACTTATACAAGTCTTGGAATCAGACCTGGAATGGCGTCACACTGAATTACTTTGGAGCACCACAAGGTCAAAGCTCGTAGTTTCCGATCTAGTTCATTCCGAAGTTGATTCCTGAGATTGGGATCGGATCACCAAACCATCCAAGCATGCATTTATGGATCTTCTCTAAACTGCTCCTCCATACGACGGTCCAAAATTATTCATTCATTCATTTTCTCCCGTTTTTCCTCACAAGGGTCGCGGGGGTGCTGGAGCCTATCCCAGCTACTATCTTCGGGCGAGAGGCGGGGTACACCCTGGACTGGTCGCCAGCCAATCACAGGGCACATATAGACATATAGTGGTATAGACACTATACCACTATACTATAGTGATGGCCGAGGGTGGAATTGAACCCTGGTCTCCTAGCTGTGAGGTCTACGCACTAACCACTCGACCGCCGTGCCGCTCTTCCAAAATTAAATTAACAGAAATCCATCCGTCAATTTCCTATGCCAGGTATAGGTATATATCGCGGGTATGCTGGAGCCTATCCCAGCTGTCGTCAAGCGAGAGGCGGGGTCCACCCTGGACTGGTGGCCAACCAATCACAGGGCACATATAGACAAACAACCATTCACACTCACATTCATACCTATGGACAATTTGGAGTCGCTAATTAACCTAGCATGTAGCATTTGGAATGTGGGAGGAAACCGGAATACCCGGAGAAAACCCGCGGAGAACATGCAAACTTCACACAGAGATGGTCGAAGGTGGAATTGAACTCGGGTCTCCTAGCTGTGAGGTCTCCGCGCTAACCACTCGACCCGCCGTGCAGCCCAGCCTCTGATTTACTTCTAAGAAATTTACCACTTCCACACATAATGGGAGAACATTTTTGGGACATGCTGTGGTTGACCCGCAGTGTTAGGCCATGTAAGCTAATGTCTCAATGTTTTGTCTCATTACCGCCATCTTGTGACCACAATACTACATAGCACCCAACCCAAGACTTCCCGATCTCTCCGACTGTGTCGCCTACATGCTCCCCACTTGTCCACCGTGCGAACCATTGTGAACCTCAGCAGCAGCAAGTACAATCATGAACACACAACTCACTTTCTGTATTCTCTCTCTGGACCCGCCGTCCCCCGAAACCTGTTCAAGGTTCCTACCTTTCATCACATTTTTACCTGTCGTCACAGTCCCTTAGCAGGGAACACGCTGTGCAGGAATCGAGATATAATTGATCCTTTTAGCGGCGCTAATAGCCTCGTGCGTCTTTTTGCTAGCACGAAGGATTGTTTCCACTTTGTGCGTCTTTTACCTGGCAGGTGGCGTGGACAATTTTTTTTTTCCCCACAAGTACCCATGGATGTCTTGTTTGTGTTCTTTTCTTTTCTATTAATACCAGCGCTCCGTGTATCCGTCTTGCACCCCCCCCCCCCCCCCCACCCGGGGGGCCAATCGGAATGCTTTCAGGGTTGCACAATCTCGGCCTTCTTTTTGTCCCGCTATACCTCGTTCCTTCTTTTTGTTATGGCAATAACGCTCTGCAGTCGGTGTCACGCAAAAAAATGCGAGTTGCTATTTTCCACTAGTCCTAGAAGGTGGCTTCAGAGCCATGTAAGGGTGTACTGGCACTACCCCCCCCCAAAAAAAAAAAGTCTAGCCTACTTCCAATGGAATGATCTCTCATGTGAGTACACACTAAGTGAATAATGCGTCCATATGCCGGCAATGGTAGCTGCAGTTGGCCTGTTTGGCCTGGTTGCTATTGTGTCAAATCACAAGCAAGATGGAGGTCGCAGGGCTTTTTTTTTTTTTTTTTTTTTTTTTTTATAGCGAGCCAGTGTGAGAGCACGGGTGGGATCGGCACAATGAGAGGACATTATTGCCTGCAGGGTGGCCACAATGAGCGAGGCGACCCGTATAAGACCTCTGTGGAAAAAAAAAAAAAAGGATGGAAAGGACGGTTCATGCAGAATCCCCGCAATTCCGCATTTTTTTTTGTGTGTGTGTGTGTGTCGTTTTTGTGTATTACCTGTCTTCACGTCTCACTTCTGAACACACAAACAAGACCACACCAAAAGCTGACGGCGCCTTTTTCATCAAGCTAAGATGACATAATATGACTTTTAGTACGCTCGCAAAAGTCTTGCAGACACTCCGGCTGTCTCTTCCCTGCTTACTCAAAGCCAGTCGGGGGGAGAAAAAAAAAAAAATACATGCACATACTCTCTCTGGGGGCCGCCACTCCCCATGTAGACAGCGGGGCCGGACCCCGGGCGCCCTGAGGCGGTGACAGAAAGACAGAGAAGCAGATCAGTGGAGTCGCTGATGTGTGTGTGTGTGTGTAAATTTGCTCTCCACATATTTATCCACTTTTTCCAACTCGGTCCCCCCCCCCCCCCCTCCCCCCTGTCTTGAAAGTGCTGCAAATTCAGCGAATACAAACGTACATGCGAGTGCGCATTGGCGTGGCACGGTGATCAAGGGGATATGAAACCTGCCCAGGCGCTCAGGATGAGGCGGCGGCGGCAGCGGCAGCCCCCCCCCGTACCTTTTTGTGCTGGCTGAATTATGCATGTACACAAGTTGCGGAATTACACGCTGACTTGGACCGAGTCATCTGCCAAAGCGCATCCAGCCGCAAAGACGCCGCAACGAGGATCACACGCACTTTATGTTTCAGGTGGCCGCCATGATATAAGATAAGATAAGATAAGCCTTTAATTTGCATTGCACAGCAGCAAGAGTACAGAAACAGTTAAGCAGTACAAAATACACAATATTAAAAAATAAACAATGGTAATGGTTTAATTTCATTTGAACATGCATCAGATTACAATTGAATGCATCCCATAATCAGTTCACAGTTCCACATGTCCAAAAGGAGTAGGAAGAAGCAAAGCTTATTAAATCCTACCCCTCCATCTGGTACTTTTACAATCAGTAACTGTTACATTTGTTCACTTCCTGCTTTCCTAATATAATTTAAGTTTTTTTTTTTTTTAACTTTATTATTTTTTTTTATGTTATTTGATTTTCCACGTCCAAAATTAGCGCATTTACTTCTTGACCCCTCAATGGCCCGTAACTGTTACATTTGTTCACTTCCTGCTTTCCTAATATAATTTAAGTTGTTTTTTTAAACTTTATTTTATTTTATTTTTTTTAATTTTTATGTTATTTGATTTTCCACATGTCCAAAAGGAAGTAGGAAGAAGCAAAGCTTATTAAATCCTACCCCTCCATCTGGTACTTTTACAATCAGTAACTGTTACATTTGTTCACTTCCTGCTCTCCTAATATAATTTAAGTTTTTTTTTAAAACTTTATTTTATTTATTTATTTATTTTTGTTATTTGATTTTTCACATGTCCAAAAAGAGTAGGAAGAAGCAAAGTTTATTAAATCCTACCCAACCATCTGGTACATTTGTTCACTTCCTGCTTTCCTAATATAATTTAAGTGTTTTTTTAAACTTTATTTTATATTTTATTTTTATGTTATTTGATTTTCCACATGTCCAAAAGGAGTAGGAAGAAGCAAAGCTTATTAAATCCTACCCATCCATCTGGTACTTTTACAATCAGTAACTGTTACATTTGTTCACTTCCTGCTTTCCTAATATAATTTAAGTTTTTCTTTTTAAACTTTATTTTTTTATTTTTTTATTTTTATGTTATTTGATTTTCCACATGTCCAAAATTAGCGCATTTACTTCTTGACCGCTCAATCACCCGGGTAGTTAACAACTAACTCACTGACTGAGTCTAAGCGGGAATACATAGGAAGGTATATGATGCAGGTCTTTAGCAGCCTGCTAGCTTGTTGTTGACACATGGAAACCCGAAAGGAATATTCCACCCCTGGGAATCCGATTATATATTCATTCGGATTGGCACTTTTTTTTTTTTTCGGAATGAGGTGTATACAAAGGTTAGCTTATTTCCGTTGGAATTGGAATATTTGGGTCCATGTATACGTGGCTATTGTCGGCTTTGCAGGGGATCCTTGACCACTTTTTTGCATACCTATGTCAAAAATCCATCCATAACCTCCTTCTTTCAAATTTCCCTCCCCCATCCTCAATCATTGACCCCCCCCAGCACCCCCACCTCACATGCTCTCCGAACTGTGATGTGAATGCAAAGAGCTATGATGCTATGGGCTTCCCAATGAATGTTTGCTAACACAAATGGGAAGTTGTTTTATTTCACCTGAAGGATGGTCATGCCGTGACCTTGTTGTGACCTTGTGAGTCAAGCATCCTTGTTCCTACATGGACACTTGCAACCACAATTCAAGAGACGAAGGATGCATGTTTGACTTTTTTTTTTTTTTTTTTTTTTACTCCCCTCAAATGTCCTTTATATTTAGGTCAGTCTACTTTCACTTTGTTCCGGCTCCTGGCTGGATGGGCCGCTGAAAACACTGGAGGTCCACAGAAAAGAGAACACTCTGCTCGTTTTGTGTGTGTTGGTGCATTTTTACAGAGTCTCTCTCTTCCTCCCGCCCTCATGCCTTGGGGAGCGACGGTTACATAAACCCACCCTCATCATCTCTGCCTTTGCTTTACTCTCCTACCCGTCTGCCCTCCCATTTGGTAAAAAAAAATTGAAGTTACTTCACATGTCGGGGGTTTAGTCGTACCGGTTGTTCCCCCCCTCGTACAGTCATGTGACATCCTTGTTAACCTTTAGGCCGCCCCCCCCCGGTTGTCCCCTAACTGTCTTAGCCTCGCCTCCCCAATGGAAGGTGTGATCAGGCAGAAAAATGATCAGGCGTCCTTCTTTGGAGCGAAGCGAGCCAGACAACGGTGCCCTGGAAAAGAAAAAAAAAAAAAAAGTGAGTCAGTTGTCATGGCAACACGGCAGCAACCTGGGAGAGAGCACCCTGTTAATTAAAAAGTTGATTTATGGCCCTTAAATTGCATACTTACACACTGTAACGCCAAGGTAGTCTCCCTGCTTTAATCACTGGCTGATTCTCTACGCGGGTCCTTTTCTGGCGCTCCGACAATGGATGTGGCGGAGTGGATGCCGAGGTTCGCGGCTGCAGACAGTTCGAGCCCAGGTGGGCTTCGCTCTACTTGGCATGGGTTTTTGTAAGGCAGACACCAGGACGTCATTCGGTGGATCGGAAATATAAACCGCAATCAAGCTGAGCAAATAGTTGCAGCAATCAAGAACAGATCGAGTCGACTTGTAAACAAAAAGCCGCTATTCCCCTCGGGAACGCCATGTGCACCCGGAGATTATGCTGAAATGCCGAAGAAAGAAATGAAGTGCAGCATGATTGTGGTAAATTTTGCTGTACGCTGATATAATGCTGATGTACTTTTATGATGGGAATCTCCTTATGGGGCCTCAGGGTGGCCTGAGTGTGGGGCCTCAGGGTGGCCTGAGTGTGGGGCCTCAGGGTGGCCTGAGTGTGAGGCCTCAGGGTGGCCTGAGTGTGGGGCCTCAGGGTGGCCTGAGTGTGGGGCCCCAGGGTGGCCTGTGCGTATATGGGGGCCGCAGGGTGGCCTGTGCGTATATGGGGGCCGCAGGGTGGCCTGTGCGTATATGGAGGCCCCAGGGTGGCCTGTGCGTATATGGGGGCCGCAGGGTGGCCTGTGCGTATATGGAGGCCCCAGGGTGGCCTGTGCGTGCGTATATGGAGGCTCCGGGGTGGCCTGTGCGTGCGTATATGGGGGCCCCGGGGTGGCCTGTGCGTGCGTATATGGGGGCCCCGGGGTGGCCTGTGCGTGCGTATATGGGGGCCCCGGGGTGGCCTGTGCGTATATGGAGGCCCCGGGGTGGCCTGCGTTAATGGGGGCCCCCGGGGTGGCCTGCGTCTATGGGGGCCCCCGGGGTGGCCTGCGTCTATGGAGGCCCCCGGGGTGGCCTGCGTCTATGGGGGCCCCCGTGGTGGCCTGCGTATATGGTGGCCCCGGGGTGGCCTGCGTATATGGGGGCCCCGGGGTGGCCTGCGTATATGGGGGCCCCGGGGTGGCCTGCGTATATGGGGGCCCCCGGGGTGGCCTGCGTATATGGGGGCCCCGGGGTGGCTTACGTATATGGGGGCCCCGGGGTGGCTTGCGTATATGGTGACCCTAGGGTGGGTGGCCTGCGTGTATGGTGGTCTCGTGGCCCCACAGTCAGGGGTTCTGGAAGATCTGGGGTCGTATCTCCGTTTGGAGGTTCTGTAGGACCCACACAGGCCGACAAATCCACTTGTGTTCTGAAGCGCTGATTTGAGGCGAGAAAGAGACTTTCATGTCCCGAAGATCCAGTGTCCATATCGCGAGTCCTCGGCGCTTGGGGCAGCCAGCTCTGTAATTGGCCACTCGGTGCCCCCCCCCCCCCCCCCCCCCTTCGATGCCCTCGAACTGTCCCACTTGTCTCCATACGTTGTTGCTGATCACCTTCAGGGTTTTGTGTGCTCTGGTTTTGCATAGCGGCGCCCTTCTTCAAGATCACAGGTGTAACTTTGCTCCAGTTACATATGCACCAGCATGCCCTGTTTCCATGGTAACGACATACCCCCCCTTAACACACACACACACACATTCCAGCAGCCAGGTAGCTTCACCTAATAATATTAAAAAAAAGCCCACATTACAGACACAGAAGTGGATCAGTTTGTGGCCATTTTGTGGCAATGATCACCTGAGGTTCTTCCCAAGCTCCTTAATTTGGTCTGTATTCCTGTGTGTGGGGGGGTAATATTAATCGTGTAAGCGGCATGTTGAGTATCCTCCTCTCTTTTGATGGTGCAAACATCTGCCGTCTGTGATGTGAAGCCAGGGTAGGATCTCTTCTGCTGCTTTATGACCACCGTCCACCGACGCCGCTTTAATGCATCATTTCTCCGCAAGGAAACCGCAACCGTGAGGTTTATCCTATCATGGCGTCCACCGCCTTCTTGCTCTGCCCTGAAGAGTCGCCATGAGGTGGAAGTGGTCTCCTATCGGAGTTTTCTTAAATTGCTGTCCTCAAGGAAGGAGTGCGGGGTGGGGTCAAGTATACCATGGTGTGAACCTCACAGCTATGGAAGACCTTATCCTCTTGACTACATTAGCTTACATTACATACCATACGTAAGTAATACAGTACATAAGACACAATACCACATAAAGACATTTTTTGGTACTTGAAATTTTGGTTGGTTTAGCGGTCTTCATTTGTCCTTACTAGACTCACAGGGGGTATGCTTGACCCTGTCCCAGCTACCTTTAGGATTAGGATACACCCTGGACTGGTTGCCAGCCAATCACAGGGCACATATAGACAAACAACCATTCACACTCACATTCATACCTATGGACAATTTGGAGTCGCTAATTAACCTAGCATGTTTTTGGAATGGGGGAGGAAACCGGAGTCCCTGTCGAAAACCACGCATGCATGGGGATAACGTGCAAACTCCACACAGAGATGGCCGAGGGTGGGATTGAACTTGGGTCTCTTAGCTTTGCGATCTGCACGCTAACCACCTAGCATGTTTTTGGAATGTGGGAGGAAACCGGAGTCCCTGTCGAAAACCACACATACACGGGGAGAACATGCAAACTCCACGCAGAGATGCCCGGGGGTGGAATTGAACTCGGGTCTCCTAGCTGTGACCTCTGCATGCTAACTACTCGCTAACCACCTAGCATGTTTTTGGAATGGGGGAGGAAACCAGAGTCTCTGTCGAAAACCGTGAATGCATGGGGGGAGAACATGCAAACTCCACACAGAGATGGCCGAGGGTGGGATTGAACTCGGGTTTCTTAGCTTTGAGATCTGCATGCTAACCACTCGCTAACCACCTAGCATGTTTTTGGAATGTGGAAGGAAACCGGAGTCCCTGTAGAAAACCACACATACACGGATAGAACATGCAAACTCCACACAGAGATGCCCGAGGGTGGGATTGAACTCGGGTTTCTTAGCTGCGAGGTCTGCGCACTAACCACTCACTAACTACCTAGCATGTTTTTGGAATGGGGAAGGAAACCGGAGTCCCTGTCGAAAACCACGCATGCATGCGGAGAACATGCAAACTCCACGCAGAGATGGCCGAGGGTGGGATTGAACTCGGGTTTCTTAGCTGTGAGCTCTGCATGCTAACCACTCGCTAACCACCTAGCATGTTTTTGGAATGGGGAAGGAAACCGGAGTCCCTGTAGAAAACCACACATACACGCGGAGAACATGCAAACTCCACACAGAGATGCCCGAGGGTGGGATTGAACTCGGGTCTCCTAGCTGCGAGGTCTGCGCGCTAACCACTCGTCCCCCGTGCAGCCCCTTTTTGCAAGACATAGTGTAAAAAATCAAAAGTCTGTAGACTAAAATACCTGAAAATGTCTCCCTGCAAGCGTGGTCACGCTGGCTAAGTTCCACTTCCCCCTTAAACAGTCCTCGCCTTCAACGCTATAATGTAAAGTCATATAATGGCGAGGCAGCCGCCCAATTGTTCAACCAATTGCCTCCCGCTAACACGATACGCTGGCGATGCGTGACTTCCATTTTTACAGCCTGTCAAGTACTGCAGCCGTTGTGTGGCTGACATGTTTTGTTACCGTGTTTGCATGTATGTACGGCCTTGCAGGCTCGGCGGCGGTCCTGTTGCATTAGTCCCCAATCCGCCCAACCTGGGCCCCCATTGTCCCCAAGGCCGCTCATATATGTGTTGTGTGCATTTATATTGCCTTGTGTATCGGAATACGAGCCAGGCAACGAGGATGGAGTAAATCAGTTTTCCTCAAGCCCCAGCCCCCCTCCCCCCCCCCCCCCTTCTCCCCCCCTCTCCACCCCCGCCCCTTTGAGCTCAAGTCGGCATGACAAGGTGAGACGTTGGGGTTAATGTACCATCGACAACCCTGCTTAACCTTGGGGGCGGGTGTTTTAGGCATGGATGCTTGCATTTGCTTTGTCCTTTCGCTCGGAATGTTGTCATTGCACCGCTCTGACGGACGTCCTCGGCGATGAAACTGTTCCGAGGGCCACATTTTCACAAAGTTAACCATGCCTTTGCCGCTGTTCTTATTTTGTACAGAATGATTAATGAAATGATTACAATTTTTCATTATAAGTCCGCTGTGGCGACTCCGTAATCAGGGAAAAAAAACCAAGTTAATCAGGATTAATGACCATTTTCAGCTACATCTGAAACTTTGTTTAACAGAACAATAGACAGGAAAATGACAGGAAATAACTCTACAAATATAGAGTGGAACCTTGGTTAGCATCCGCCCTAGTTAATGTGTGTTCCGGTTAACATAGAAAATGTATTCCTCTGACAACATCAGACTGTTAAGTTGCTCGACTTCTGTAAACACGGCTCGTTGAAACTTTAACAGAACAATAAATGACAGGAAACAATTCTACAAATATAGAGTGGAACCTTGGTTAGCATCCGCCCCCCGGTTAACATAGAAAATGTATTCCTCAGACAACATCAGACTGTTAAGTTGCTCGACTTCTGTAAACACGGCTCGTTGAAACGTTAACAGAACTATAAATGACAGGAAACAATTCTACAAATATCGAGTGGAACCTTGGTTAGCATCCGCCCCGGTTAGTATGTGTTCCGGTTAACATTGAAAATGTATTCCACAGACAACATCAGACTAAGTTGCTCGACTTCTGTAAACACGGCTTGTTGAAACTTTAACAGAACAATAAATGACAGGAAACAATTCTACAAATATAGAGTGAAACCTTGGTTAGCATCCGCTCTGGTTAGTGTGTGTTCCGGTTTACATACAAAATGTATTCCTCAGACAACATCAGACTGTTACGTTGCTCGACTTCTGTAAACACGGCTCGTTGAAACTTTGACAGAACAACAAATGACAGGAAATAACTCTACAAATATAGAGTGGAACCTTGGTTAGCATCCACCCTGGTTAGTGTGTGTTCCGGTTAACATAGAAAATGTATTCCTCAGACTGTTAAGTTACTCGACTTCTGTAAACACGGCTCATTGAAACTTTAACAGAACAATAAATGACAGGAAACAATTCTACAAATATAGAGTGGAACCTTGGTTAGCATCCGCCTTGGTTAGTGTGTGTTCCGGTTAACATAGTAAATGTATTCCTCAGACAACATCATACTGTTACGTTGCTCGACTTCTGTAAACACGGCTCGTTGAAACTGTAACAGAACAATAAATGACAGGAAACAATTTTACAAATATAGAGTGGAACGTTGGTTAGCATCCGCCCTGGTTAGTGTGTGTTCCGGTTAACATAGAAAATGTATTCCTCAGACTGTTAAGTTACTCGACTTCTGTAAACACGGCTCGTTGAAACGTTAACAGAACAATAAATGACAGGAAACAATTCTACAAATATCGAGTGGAACCTTGGTTAGCATCCGCCCTGGTTAGTATGTGTTCCGGTTAACATTGAAAATGTATTCCACAGACAACATCAGACTAAGTTGCTCGACTTCTGTAAACACGGCTCGTTGAAACATTAACAGAACAATAAACGACAGGAAACAATTCTACAAATATAGAGTGGAATCTTGGTTAGCATCCGCCCTGGTTAGTGTGTGTTCCGGTTAACATACAAAATGTATTCCTCAGACAACATCAGACTGTTAAGTTGCTCGACTTCTGTAAACACGGCTCGTTGAAACTTTAACAGAACAATAAATGACAGGAAACTATTCTACAAATATAGAGTGGAACCTTGGTTAGCATCCACCCTGGTTAGTATGTGTTCCGGTTAACATCGAAAATGTATTCCACAGACAACATCACACTGTTAAGTTGCTCGACTTCTGTAAACACGGCTCGTTGAAACTTTAACAGAACAATACATGACAGGAAATAACTCTACAAATATAGAGTGGATCCTTGGTTATCATCCGCCCTGGTTAGTGTGTGTTCTGGTTAACATAGTAAATGTATTCCTCAGACAACATCAGACTGTTACGTTGCTCGACTTCTGTAAACACGGCTCGTTGAAACTTTAACAGAACAATAAATGACAGGAAACTATTCTACAAATATAGAGTGGAACCTTGGTTAGCATCCACCCTGGTTAGTATGTGTTCCGGTTAACATTGAAAATCTATTCCTCAGACAACATCAGACTGTTAAGTTGCTCGACTTCTGTAAACACGGCTCGTTGAAACTTTAACAGAACAATAAATGACAGGAAACTATTCTACAAATATAGAGTGGAACCTTGGTTAGCATCCACCCTGGTTAGTATGTGTTCCGGTTAACATCGAAAATGTATTCCACAGACAACATCACACTGTTAAGTTGCTCGACTTCTGTAAACACGGCTCGTTGAAACTTTAACAGAACAATAAATGACAGGAATTAACTCTACAAATATAGAGTGGAACCTTGGTTAGCATCCGCCCCCGGTTAACATAGAAAATGTATTCCTCAGACAACATCAGACTGTTAAGTTGCTCGACTTCTGTAAACACGGCTCGTTGAAACGTTAACAGAACTATAAATGACAGGGAACAATTCTACAAATATAGAGGGGAACCTTGGTTAGCATCCGCCCCGGTTAGTGTGTGTTCCGGTTAACATTGAAAATGTATTCCTCAGACTGTTAAGTTGCTCGACTTCTGTAAACACGGCTCGTTGAAACGTTGTTTAACAGAACAATAAATGACAGGAAATAACTCTACAAATATAGAGTGGAATCTTGGTTAGCATCCGCCTCGGTTAGTGTGTGTTCCGGTTAACATAGAAAATGTATTCCTCAGACTGTTAAGTTACTCGACTTGTGTAAACACGGCTCGTTGAAACTTTAACAGAACAATAAATGACAGGAAACAATTCTACAAATATAGAGTGGAACCTTGGTTAGCATCCGCCCCCCGGTTAACATAGAAAATGTATTCCTCAGACAACATCAGACTGTTAAGTTGCTCGACTTCTGTAAACACGGCTTGTTGAAACTTTAACAGAACAATAAATAACAGGAAACGATTCTACAAATATAGAGTGGAATCTTGGTTAGCATCCGCCTCGGTTAGTGTGTGTTCCGGTTAACATACAAAATGTATTCCTCAGACAACATCAGGGTGATTTTTGGTCCTCTTTGTGACTTGACACTGGAAACAAGCATCGGTTCCTCCAAACGAGATGTTTCTTGCAAAACCTCCATCATATAAACGCTTACAGTAAATGTTTCATCTTACTCTTTGCTGCATTTTAGAGCGTTTAATGTTCCAAAAAAAAAAAAAAAAGCAAATGAGTGGAGACAGGGGAAGACACGGAAAGAAGAAAGTGTCCTCCACTGAGTTAATGAAGCATTCTCTCCGAGGAGGATTCATTAGTGATATAATAGGGTCTAAATTGATTTACAAAGGGCATTCTTATGAATAACATGCTCTTATTGATTTCAATTGTCCTCAAAGCGTGATTGGCTAATGAAAGAACATTGGCGCTTACTTCTCTGTCGCTCCGAACGCGTTACGTCGACGTAGCATGACAGCAGGATGATGGCGTCCCACGCTGAGGTGCGTGTCTTCCGAGGACGTGTTCTCCACTGATTCATTGTGTTTACGCAGCGTGTGAAGACGCCGTGTTCTTTTAGGGAGGCGCGCTCTATTCTGAGTCGCGTGATTAATCATAACTTTCTGTTATGATTAATTTCATGTAGGGAAAAAAAAAAAAAACTCAAGGTTCTCTTTGACACGTCACCCTTCAGATGAAACCTGCTGCTTTTTGATCACGTTTGTTTATGCTAAAACAAAGATGGCGTCCTTCTTAATGGAAGTGCCACAGGGCCGTCTTTTTAAAGCGGCGCTCTCCGTCTGGCGTTCTGTCCCCCCATCTGTGGTGCGTGCGGTATTCACCCGCCATTGCTCACCTGTATCATAATGCTTTCAATTAGGGATATTCAAAATATCGATATTTCCTTTCAGATCGATAACAAAAACAAGCTTATTGTTTATATCGATATATCGTTATTTTTTAAATTAGCCTTAAAGTGTGCAGCTATGGATGTTCAACTTGTCACGTTTGTAGCTCGCGTCTTGCTCCAATGTTCATTGTCCATTGTTAGTTTTGAGCACCCCTTTGCTACGCGGGGTGATCATATGTAGATACGGAGGAGGAGAGGCTGCATAGCGGGAGTTAACAGCGAAAAAGAAAATAATATTATATTATTATGATTATTTACATTTTAATACCACTTTGCATGTATATTTGGCTTTGACTTTTGGGACACAAGCACATAATAATAATAATAATAATAATAATAATAATAATAATAATAATAATAATAATAATAATAATAATAATAATAATAATAATAATAATAATAATAATAATAATAATAATAATAATAATAATAATAATAATGTCAATAATGATAATAATACTACTATTATATTAATATTGTTGTTAATAATATTAATATTGTTGTTAATAATATTAATATAATAATGGTAGTAATATTACAAAATACTCCTGGAAAAAGGAGCACAAGCACAATAATAGTAATACAAATAATGATAATAATACTACTATTATATTAATATTGTTGTTAATAATATTAATATAATAATGGTAGTAATATTATTATTATAACAAAATAATAATAATAATAATAATAATAATAATAATAATATAATAACATTACTATAACTAATAATAATAATAATAATAATAATATAATAACATTACTATAACTAATAATAATAATAATAATTCTAATAAAAATAACAATAATAATAATAATAATACATTGAGAAACACACTTTACATCAAATAAATGATTTCAAAGTGCACATATAGCAGATTGCATGACACTTTTACATGTAAAATATATGTAAAAATATAGGTGTAAAAATGGACTGTTACGTGTAAAATACTACATAATCCCCCCCCCCGTCAATTTTGTTAAATCAATGCGGCCCGCGAGTCAAAAAGTTTGCCCACCCCTGGTCTAAACTCACTTTGTGGGGAAAAAAATATTGTGAGTTACTGTATATGGTACATCGATATTCAAATGAAATATATCAGGATATGAGTTTTTGGTCCATATCGCCAAGCTCTACCTTCAATCTCTCCTGTCAAGGAAATTGTTGGTTGGGGAGATGGGCCCCTTTGGGGACCTGGCAGACTTCATGTAAATTCACATCTTCATGTAATACTTGTAATACTTACTGGTTTTGCTTCAAGTACGCTCAATAAATGTATAGAAATGTTTGCGGTAAACACGGTTGATGTTTGCAATGAATGTGTTCGATGTTCTCGGTGAACCATGTTTGATGTTCATTGGGTGAACGATCTCCACATTTGAACAATAGAAATATCCAAATTACATGAATGTTGTGTTCGATGTTTGTTGGCGGTTCAAGTTCGTTGATGATCGCGGTGAACAACGTTCATCACATTTGAATGAAAAGGAGGTGTTCTTTTGTGTAAGGGTTTAATTTTGGTTAACAAATTAAATATTTGTGATGGGATGTTCGATGTTCGATTAGTGGTGAACCATGTTCGATGTTCTTGGTGAACCATGTTTGATGTTCATTGGATAAACGATCTTCACATTTGAACAAAATAAATATCCAAATCATATGAATGTTGTGTTCGATGTTTGCTAGCGGTGAACCATGCTTGATGCGAACAAGTTCGTTGATGATCGCGGTGAACAACGTTCATCACATTTGAATGAAAAGGTGTTCTTTTGTGTAAGGGTTTAATTTTGGTTAACAAATAAAATATTTGTGATGGGATGTTCGATGTTCGATTAGTGGTGAACCATGTTCGATGTTCTTGGTGAACCATGTTTGATGTTCATTGGGTTAACGATCTTCACATTTGAACAATACGTGCGAAACATTTGAACAAAATGAATATCCAAATTATATGAATGTTGTGTTCGATGTTTGTTGGCGGTTCAAGTTCGTTGATGATCGCGGTGAACAACGTTCATCACATTTGAATGAAAAGGAGGTGTTCTTTTGTGTAAGGGTTTAATTTTGGTTAACAAATAAAATATTTGTGGTGGGATGTTCGATGTTCGATTAGTGGTGATCCATGTTTGATGTTCATTGGGTGAAGGATATTCACATTTGATGTTCGATTAGTGGTGAACCATGTTCAATGTTCTTGGTGAACCATGTTTGATTTTCATTGGATGAACGATCTTCACATTTGAACAATACGTGCGAAACATTTGAACAAAATAAATATCCAAATTACATGAATGTTGTGTTCGATGTTTGTTGGCGGTGAACCATGCTTGATGCGAACAAGTTCGTTGATGATCGCAGTGTCACGTGTGAATGAAAATGAGGTGTTGTTTTTGTGTAAGGGTTTAATTTTGGTTAACAAATTAAATATTTATGGTGGGATGTTCGATGTTTGTGGTGAATCATGATAGCGGTGAACCATGTTCGATGTTCTTGGTGAACCATGTTTGATGTTCATTGGATGAAGGATCTTCACGTTTGAACAATTAGAGCAAAACATTTGAACAAAATAAATATCCAAATTACATGAATGTTGTGTTCGATGTTCGATGTTATGCTTGATGTGAACAAGTTCGTTGATGATCGCGGTGAACAATGTTGATAGTGATCATGATAGTGATGAACCATGTTCGATGTTCTTGGTGAACCATGTTCGATGTTCATTGGGTGAATTTCACATTTGAATGGAAAAAGTGTGTAAGGTTTTAATTTTGGTTAACAAATAAAATATTTGTGGCGGGATGTTCGATGTTCTTGGTGAAGCATGTTCGATGTTCGTTTTGATTATGCTCCGTTTGCGGTAAACATGTTGCTCATGGTTGATGTTTGTGGTGAACTTTGGTGTTCGCTTGCTGTGAGCCATGTTCGATGTTCATCACATTTGAATGAAAAAGCATCCAAAAGGTGTTTTTTTGTCCAAGGGTTGAATTTTGGTTAACAAATTAAATATTTGTTTTGGGATGTTCGATGTTTGTGGTGAATCATGTTAGTGGTGAACCATGTTCGATGTTCTTGGTGAACCATGTTTGATGTTCATTGGGTGAAGTATCTTCACATTTGAACAATACAAGCGAAACATTTGTGTTGGGATGTTCGATGTTTGTGGTGAATCATGATAGTGGTGAACCATGTTCAATGTTCTTGGTGAACCATGTTTGATGTTCATTGGGTGAATT